>NC_036856.1:8552886-8579023 GCF_002910315.2 Salvelinus sp. IW2-2015 | reverse complement strand
CTGAGGAGTAACTGTCTCCCTAGTCTGAGGAGTAACTGTCTCCCTAGTCTGAGGAGTAACTGTCTCCCTAGTCCCTACCACCATAATAGGCACCTTTCAGACACAGCAACCCAAACGGCTGATTTGACTTCCTCTCTTCAAGAAGCCAAAGTGATCAGGTGGCAGACAGACGACATCCTGCAGCCTTCCAACGATCAGAGTAATTGTCTTGTTCAACTCCCCATTGTCCTGTTCTGTAGTCAAATACAGTAAGTGTTTTTAGTCTCAACGGTAAGGGAAGATAGCCTGGTCCCAGATCCGTGAGGTCTTGTCATTGTCAACCACAGGAGTTGGCAATAAAGCACAAACAGATCTGAGACCAAGCTAAAGGGCAAGAAAGAATGTCATGATCAAACCGCCCATAGGAATGAATGTTAAATTGACATAGATGTGTGTGTATTTTTTGCCTGAAATATCCCATTTATATGAACCAATGCAAGATTCGGAAAGTATTCAGACCCCTTCATTTCTTCCATATTTTGTTAGGTTACAGCGTTATTCTAAAKTGGATTACATTTTTTTTWAATTCATAAATCTACACAGAATACCCCATAATGACAAAGTAAAAACAGGTTCTTAGAAATGTTTGCACATTTATATCACATTTACATAAGTTTTCACACCTTTTACTCAGTACTTTGTTGAAGCACCTTTGGCAGCGATTACAGCTTTGAGTCTTTTTGAGTATGCTGCTACAAACTTGGCACACCTGTATTTGAGGAGTTTCTCCCATTCTTCTCTGCAGATTGGATGGGGATGTCAGGWTGGATGTGGAGCTTCGCTACACAGCTATTTTCAGGTCTCTCCAGAGATGTTTGGCTGGGCCCCTCAAGGACATTCAGAGACTTGTCCCGTAGCCACTCCTGCATTGTCTTGGCTGTGTGCTTAGGGTCGTTGTCCTGTTGGAAGGTGAACCTTTGCCCCAGTCTGAGGTCCTGAGCGCTTGGGAGCAGGTTTTCATCAAGGATCTCTCTGTACTTTGCTCCGTTCATCTTTGCCTCAACCCTGACTAGTCTCCCAGTCCCTGCCGCTGAAAAACATCCCCACAGCATGATGCTGCCACCACCATGCTTCACTGTAAGGATGGTGCCAGGTTTCCTCCAGACGTGACACTTGGCATTCAGGCCAAAGAGTTCAATATTGGTTTCATCAGACCAGAAAATCTTCTTTCTCATGATCTGAGATTCTTTACGTGCCTTTTGGCAAACTCCAAGCGAGCGGTCATGTGCTTTTTACTGAGGAGTGGCTTCCGTCTGGCRTCTTTATCATAAAGGCCTGACTGGTGGAGTGCTGCAGAGATGGCTGTCCTTCTGGAAGGGTCTCCCATCTCCACAGAGGAACTCTAGAGCTCTGTCAGAGTGACTATCAGGTTTTTGGTCGCCTCCCTGACCAAGGCCCTTATCGCCCAATTTCTCAGTTTGGCCAGCTCTAGGGAAAGTCTTGGGGGTTTTTAAACTTCTTCCATTTAAGAATGATGGAGGCCACTGTGTTCTTGCGACCTTCAATGCTGCAGAAATTTTTGGCACCTTCCCCAGATTGGTGCCTCGACACAATCCTGTCTCGGAGCTCTACAGACATTCCTTCGACCTCATGGCTTGGTTTTTGCTCTGACATGCACTGTCAACTGTGGAACCTACAGTTGAAGTTGGAAATTTACATACACCTTAGCCAAATACATTTAAACTCATTTTTCACAATTCTGAATTTAATCCTAGTAAAAGTTCCCTGTCTTAGGTCAGTTAGATCACCACTTTATTTTAAGAATGTGGAAATGTCAGAATAATAAGTAGAAAGTATTATTTATTTTCAGCTTTTATTTCTTTCATCACATTCCCAGTGGGTCAGAAAGTTTTACATTTACTCAATTAGTATTTGGTAGCATTGCCTTAAAATTGTTTAACTTGGGTCAAACGTTTCGGGTAGCCTTTCCACAACCTTCCCACAATAAGTTGGGTGAATTTTGGCCCATTCCTCCTGACAGAGCTGGTGTAACGTAGTCAGGTTTGTGGGCCTCCTTGCTCGCACACAGCTTTTTCAGTTCTGCCCACCAAATGTTCTACAGGATTAAGGTCAGGACTTTGTGATGGCCACTCCAATACCTTGACTTTGTTGTCCTTAAGCCATTTTGCCACAACTTTGGAAGTATGCTTGGCGTCATTGTCCATTTGGAAGACCCATTGCGCACCAAGCTTTAACTCCTGACGTGATGTCTGAGATGTTGCTTCAATAAATCCACATAATTGTCCCTGCCTCATGTTGCCATCTATTTTGTGAAGTGCTCCAGTCCTCTGCAGAAAAGCACCCCCACAACATGATGCTACCACCCCGTGCTTCACGTTGGGATGGTGTTCTTAGGCTTGAAGCCTCCCCCTTTTTCCTCCAATCATAATGATGGTCATTATGGCCAAACAGTTATATTTTTGTTTCATCAAACCAGAGGACATTTCTCCAAAAAGTATGATCTTTGTCCCCATGTGCAGTTGCAAAACCGTAGTCTGCTTTTTTATGGTGGTTTTGGAGCAGTGGCTTCTTCCTTGCTGAGTGGCCTTTCAGGTTATGTCGATATAGGACTCGTTTTACTGTGGATATAGATACTTTTGTACCTGTTTCCTCCTGCATCTCTAGGAGACAGAACACGTCTCCTTCCTGAGCGGTATGACGGCTGCGTGGTCCCATGCTGTTTAGACTTGCATACTATTGTTTGTACAGATGAACSTGGTACCTTCAGGCGTTTGGAAATTGCTCCTAAGGATGAACCAGACTTGTGGAGGTCTACAATKTTTTTTCTGAGGTCTTGGCTGATTTTCCCATGATGTCAAGCAAAGAGGCACTGAGTTTGAAGGTAGGTCTTGAAATACATCCACAGGTACACCTCTAATTGACTCAAATTATGTCAATTTGCCTWTCAGAAGCTTTGAAAGTCATGACATAATTTTCTGGAATTTTCCAAGCTGTTTAAAAGCATAGTCAACTTAGTGTATGTAAAATGTCTGACCCACTGGAATTGTGATACAGTGAATTATAAGTGAAATAATCTGTCTGTAAACAATTGTTGGAAAAATTACTTGTGTTATGCATAAAGTAGATGTCCTAACCGACTTGCCAACACTATAGTTTGTTAACAAGAAATTTGTGGAGTGGTTGAAACACGAGTTTTAATGACTCCAACCTAAGTGTATGTAAACTTCCGACTTCAACTGTATATAGACAGCCTTTCCAAATCATGTCCAATCAACTGAATTTACCACAGGTGGACTCCAATCAAGTTGTAGAAACATCTCAAGGATGATAAATGGAAACAGGATGCACCTGAGCTTAATTTCGTATCGCATAGCAAAGGGTCTGAATACTTATGTAAATATAGTATTTGTTMTWTTTTTTWATCGAAAAAACWGTTTTTGCTTTGTCCTTATGGGGTGTTGTGTGTAGATCGCTGAGGAAATTGTTGTATTTAATACATTTTAGAATAACACCATGCCCAGCGTGCGCCATCGTGCGCAAATTGATTTTGTTCCCCCCACACCAAACGCGTTCACAACACGCAGGTTGAAATATCAAAACAAACTCTGAACCAATTATATTAATTTGGGGAAAGGTCGAAAAGCATTAAACACATATGGCAATTTAGCTAGCTAGCTTGCAGTTGCCAGCTAATTTGTCCTGTTTATCTAGCTAGCTTGCTGTTGCTAGCTAATTTGTCCTGGGATTTAAACATTGTGTTGTTATTTTACCTGAAATGCACAAGGTCCTCTACTCCGACAATTAATACACACATAAAACGGTCAACCGAATCGTTTCTAGTCATTTCTCCTCCTTCCATGCTTATTTTTCTTCTTTGGACTTTATATGGCGATTGGCAACTAACTTTCATAATAAGGTGCATTACCACAACTGACCTCAGTTCATCTTTCAATCACCCACGTGGGTACATGTTCCTAAAAACCAATGAGGAGATGGGAGAGGCAGGATTTGCAGCACGTTCTGCATCACAAATAGAATCAACTTCTATTTTAGCGCCTAGCAACGCTGACGCTCGTTGGCGCGCGCGAGTAATGTGGGTGCAATGATTGAATAACATGTATGTGGAAATGTATATTGCAACGCTCGCGCACGCGATGTGACCGGTGTGGTCAGCATGTAAGGCTGTAACATAACAAAATGTGGAAAAAGTCAAGGGGTCTGAATACTTTCCCAAGATAATGTACATTTATTTTATTTAACATTTATTTAACTATGCAAGTCAGTTAAGAACACATTCTTATTTACAATGACGCCTACCCCGGCCAAACCCGGACGACGCTGGGCCAATTGTGCGCCGCCCGATGAGACATGCACCTATCTCAAGTTAGTATCGGGCCTCAATTGTCAATATTTCAATACAGAATAGACCGTGAGTGCTCCCTCCGTGAGCTAACATGCTGTTTCCCATGTAAACAGCAATTTTTCAAGCATCCTTTGTGCTTTTCAGAAAGGAGATGTTTCTTCCCCATTTAAAAGCTGAGCTGGCAGGGTCAGGTTGTCCTTGGACACAAAGCTAAGATAAGAACAAATGTAGTTAAAGTTCAATCAGGAAGGCTGGTCTCAATGGTCGTTTAACCTTATTCTACATTTAAGTAATTTAGCAACTTACAGTTAGTTCATTCAACTAAATATAGCTAGGTGTGACAACCATATATCACGGGCATAGTGGAAATAGATACAAACGTATCATCAGCATAGAGTCTTGTTTCTTCTCCTCTTTCCTGTTAGCCATGTGTTGAATGTCATTCACCTATTTACCTTATAGCCTATTAGCACGGCACAATCGTGCACATTCTTCACGCTTGCTGTTTAACCTATGGGCTCACTATCACAATTATCACCTTTCTCTCTCTCAACCAATGGGCATACATCTTGGGATGCATTTATATGTCGACTTAGCCTTGTTCTCTCACTTGCTGTTTTTAAGCAACAGTTTGAGACAACCATCCACCTCCCCACAACCACCAGCTATAATAACCTTCAGGCCCATCATTGGAACTCCTTTCCCCCAGCGGGAGGTTTCAATGCCAGCAGCCCTGCATAGGGCTACCTGCTACCACATCATCTGGCTCCGAGGAATTTCCCTCAGAGACAAGGCCGTTCCCCAAACTATTTAATAAAATGTCATATTGCATTCTGTCTTTGTTGTTCATTAAGTTAAGCCAGTACACYATTCAACTCGCTGGAAACATTCACAGGCTACAAGAGAAAATGTGGTAACCACAGATATGAACAAAATCATACTTTCTGCAGTGGCTAGATGATGTGAAATAACAAGATCATCAATTCAAAGAGGGACTTATTCAACCAACAACACACGGAATGAGTTGCAGCCAGAAGCGTCTCAGCGGTTCTTAGGCATCCCATCAGACGCCTGAGATAATACCTCCGCTATTTAACACAGGGGCGACTCCCGTGTAAATAGGCTTGGTATTGGGCCGCCACTTTCCCAGGCCTCTCCCTGACTGACTCCCTCTCTCATCTTCCCTTTCTCACAGCTCCCAGTCATGTGATACTGGGCACCCTGCCTGCTCAACACACACACTTTGCAAGCACAAACACACACACTCCTGCAGGCTGTTTTTGGGAGACTCTGGAATTGAATCCCGAAAGACTTTTTTTTTTTTTTTTTACATCGACAGTCAGGAAAAAGAGAGAATCTTTCTCTCATGAAATATGATTATTTGTTTTCCCGTCATAGCCAGCACTGGAGTTTCCCCCTAATAACATTAGGGAGACTTGTTTTGCAAGACTGACTTGACACCCTTTGTGGAATACCCCACTTACAGAGGTCAGTGCAACAGTCAAGGCTGCAGATGTTTTGAGTTGGTGAAAGCTGATTGGCTTTCTAAGTTTTTGGATTGAGTTTAAAGATGCACTTTTGCAGAAATCGCTCCACCTAATTTCAGTTTATGTGACAAAGGAATAGTGTAGAGAGTCATTGAACCATCTAAACCTCTGTGAAATATATTTTCAATAACGAAAAAAAAGTTGGTGTACAAAACCAAAAGTAAAAGAAGCAAAAATTACATTTAAGACCGGGAAGCATAGAAATAGTGCACATAAATCTGTTCTAACTCTTCTGAGACTTGCTTTCAATCAGATTTGGTCAGGTTGCCCCAAAAGGGACAAATTGCAGATTTAACTGAAAGGTGAAGGTGGTACTCGGGTAGGCCATCCTTCATAGTAAAACTCCAACATGATGAAGACTGGTTTATCATGACAGATAGAGGGGATCCTATTCAATTAAAACATATGCTCCTGCACAGCGAGAGAGCATGTTCAAATCAACCTGCCTATGGTGGCTATGACCAAACACAAGCACAAATACACATATAGTCGTGGCCAAAAGTTTAAAAAATGACACAAATATAAATTTTCAAAGTTTGCTGCTTTAGTGTCTTTAGATATTTTTGTCAGATGTTACTATATAATACTGAAGTATAATTACAAGCATTTCATAAGTGTCAAAGGCTTTTTATTGACAATTACATGAAGTTGATGCAGAGTCAATATTTGCAGTGTTGACCCTTCTTTTTCAAGACCTCTGCAATCCGCCCTGTCATGCTATAAATTAACTTCTGGGCCACATCCTGACTGACGGCAATGCTTGGAGTTTGTCAGAATTTGTGGGTTTTTGTTTGCCTCTTGAGAATTGACCACAAGTTCTCAATCGGATTAAGGTCTGGGGAGTTTCCTGGCCATGGACCCAAAATATCGATGGTTTGTTCCCCGAGTCACTTAGTTATCACTTTTGCCTTATGGCAAGGTGCTCCATCATGCTGGAAAAGGCATTGTTTGTCACCAAACTGTTCCTGGATGGTTGGGAAAAGTTGCTCTCGGAGGACGTGTTGGTACCATTTTTTTTATTCATGGCTGTGTTCTTAGGCAAAATTGTGAGTGAGCCCACTCCCTTGGCTGAGAAGCAACCCCACACATGAATGGTCTCAGGATGCTTTACTGTTGGCATCACACAGGACTGATGGTAGCGCTCACCTTGTCTTCTCCGGACAAGCTTTTTTCCGGATGCCCCAAACAATCAGAAAGGGGATTCATCAGAGAAAATGACTTTACCCCAGTCCTCAGCAGTTCAATCCCTGTACCTTTTGCAGAATATCAGTCTGTCCCTGATATTTTTCCTGTAGAGAAGTGGCTTCTTTGCTGCCCTTCTTGACACCAGGCCATTCTCCAAAAGTCTTCGCCTCACTGTGCGTGCAGATGCACTCACACCTGCCTGCTGCCATTCCTGAGCAAGCTCTGTACTGGTGGCGCCCCGATCCCGCAGCTGAATCAACTTTAGGAGACTGTCCTGGTGCCTGCTGGACTTTCTTGGGCGATTGAACAATTGAACCGCTCTCCTTGAAGTTCTTGATGATCCGATAAATGGTTGATTTAGGTGCAATCTTACTGGCAGCAATATCCTTGCCTGTGAAGCCCTTTTTGTGCAAAGCAATGATGACGGCACGTGTTTCCTTGCAGGTAACCATGGTTGACAGAGGAAGAACAATGATTCCAAGTACCACCCTCCTTTTGAAGCTTCCAGTCTGTTATTCGAACTCAATCAGCATGACAGAGTGATCTCCAGCCATGTCCTAGTCAACACTCACACCTGTGTTAACGAGCGAATCACTGACATGATGTCAGCTGGTCCTTTTGTGGCAGGACTGAAATGCAGTGGAAATGTTTTTTGGGGGATTCAGGTAATTTGCATGGCAAAGAGGGAATTTGCAATTAATTGCAATTCATCTGATCACTCTTCATAACATTCTGGAGTATATGCAAATTGCCATCATACAAACTGAGGCAGCAGAATTTGTGAAAATTAATATTTGTGTCATTCTCAACTTTTGGCCACGACTGTACACACACACACACACTCTTCTGACGTGCTTCCTGCTCTCTGGTTGCATCTTTCTGGGAAGCAGAGCACAGAGGAGTGTGGACACACACATAAGCACGGAAGCAGAGATCTGTGTGTGTGTTTATTTTTGTGTGCGTGTGTGGCAGGAAGCCCAAAACATGTTCAGCAGTGTCAGGCCGGTCTCGTACACACACACACAGTCATACARACATGGAGGCAATCTGGCTCGCATTAGGCACGGTGAAAGAGGTGGGCGAGGGCCTCTACATTATATCCCACCTCCTCCGCTCATTTCACCCTACCAGTCTCCATCCCGCCCCCAGGCCATGCGGCTCCATCCCGCCCCCAGGCCATGCAGCTCCATCGCGTCCCCAGGCCATGCAGCTCCATCCCACCCCCAGGCCAAGCAGCTCCGATGCCCCTCTTCCCCCTCCCTCCTTCCTACATTTCACAGTTCCGTTGGAGTTTCTGACTTTTATGTGCTGCCACCTTTGCAAAAAGCACCCCATTTTCCTCGACCTAATTGGACAGCACACCCTAATTTATATCCAGTTGTGTGTGTGTGTTGTGTGTGTGTGTGTGTGTGTGTGTGTGTGTGTGTGTGTGTGTGTGTGTGTGTGTGTGTGTTGTGTGGTGTGTCTGTCTGAGTGTGTGTATGTTTGTGTGTGTGAGCATGTGGATAAAAAATGTGTGTGTGTGTGTGTGTGTGTGCGTGCGGCCATGCGTGCATGTGTGCATGTGGATATAATGTACGTGCGTGGATGCATGTGAGTGTGTGTGCGTGAATGGGTGCATGTGTGTGTGTGTGTGAGTTACTACCCGTCACCACAATTTGCCTGCGTGGCGTTCTCTTTGATACCCTCTTTGTTCCATCAAAGCTCAATGGGTGTTACAGTAGTCTAGTAGTCTAGATGCCAATTAGTCCCCAATAAGAAGACCACACCAGAGCCATGTGGGCACAGACCATGGCACGGAGATAAAAGGACAGGCAAAGGAGAAACCTTAATAGTGCATAGCCTTGAACACGCACCAGCATCAAAGACGACTGAGGTTAGCTCGAGGACTAGACGAAGACCTTGCAAATGCAGACCATGAACTACGGAACAAAGTATTTACAGATTACGGTCTGGCTCAAAAACAGAAACCATATGAAAGTGCATAAAATGCTTAAAAATGTAGCAATTACCATATTGCACCTAAAAGTGTGTTTGCAAAGTCACCACAAGTTCTTCAAAAGATACCGTCAGAGAAGTAACAGGGGACAAGAGAGGTAAAGAGAATCTTCCTAAATCTCTTGCAAAGAGCCAGAGCAGGCAGAGAAATGGAAGGAAGAACGGAGGGAGGGAGCGAGGGAAAGGTAAGACTCCTGCCCTTCTCAGTGGAAATATGTTTGGGAGCAGAAACCTGTTGAACCAGGTGTGTAGCGAGAGAGACAGGTACAGCAGGACAGACCGAGAAAGGGAAGGTCACGCACAGGGAGAAAGGGAGGGCGATAGGAAAAAAGAGAAAGAGAGATCAGAGTGTACTCAGCTTTGGGCTACAACCCTGGGCATTGTACCAAAAAGTACGAACGAGGAAGCTGTGGAAAGCTTCTCTCCCACAGCCAAGACTTCAGACAAGACAATAAGAGACAGGATGTGTTGTGTGGTGGGTACACCCCATGGCTCAGTATCGAGTCCGGGGCCAATTCTTTCCCCAGCCATTATTAACTTCAAAGAACATACTAAAGACGATGCGGTACCGAAGTATCATTCTTTGAGCTTGATGTCGCCAAGAATTCCTAGGTAAAGGACGTAAATGACTATCCAAAGGAGTGTCATGGTATGCCTGTAATTCCTTTTGACACTATGCATACTTGCACACAAATTGCATTGAAAATGCAAATGGGGTGGTTTGTATAGGGCAGGCCTTGGGTGAACGAAAGGGAGTACAATTATCTCCCTGAGGAGGTGGGTGTATTTGCATACAGGTAAAGGTGATTGTTGAATGTGTTTTTTTAGCCCCCGGATGTACAGGGCCTTCAGAAAGTATTCATACCCCTTGACTCAGGGGCACAACTTTGGTTTTAGAAGTGAAGGGGGATATTACCTTACGTGAGGTCTGGGGGCATCTAAAGCTCATTTGCCTAGTTAAATAAAGGTTATATAAATATAAATGTAAAAAGCCTGCATTTCTACACAATCTAATATGACCCATGCCCCTTCTAGCTGGCTCTATTTAGAACAAAAAGTATGCCAAACCGCCCAGTCATAGAGCTATGGAAGAGATCATTATTAAATATGTTTAAGTGATTGAACTGAACTAGATCAAAGGTCATTTAATAATGAATATTGTGTTGCACCTTTAACCAATAGCCTAACAAATGAACAAACTCTTTAAAAAATGAAGTACAAAGACTTTCATATGGCCTTAAGACATCCTCTATATAAAATTTCAGCCTGAGCTGCCTGCACGCCCGACCCCCAACAGTCTAGTCCATAACTCAACTCTCTCCCCAATACAAATTCCTTTCACCTTTTTAAGTAAATCAAAAACAAACAAAAAACACCTACACCTACTGTATACATTAACACAAATAAACGGCACATCCTCCATATAATTAATATCATAGGCCGAAATACTGTAGAGCTCTCTTTACTTGCACACAATATAACAGGGTCACCTAATCCTGCCCCTAGGGGTCCACTGCCCTGCAGCGCCACAACCCAATACACCCCACTCAGCTTTAGGATCTCAGTGAAACATTCTTTATTGGTTTCAAGTGTGTTAAGCCAGGTATTCCCAAACTGACATTTCTATGTACGGGTTGCCCAAAAAGTGACAAATTGCAGATTTAACTGAAAGGTGAAGGTGGTACTCAGGTAGGCCATCCTTCATAGTAAAACTCCAACATGATGAAGACTGGTTTATCATGACAGATAGAGGGGATCCTATTCAATTAAAACATATGCTCCTGCACAGCGAGAGAGCATGTTCAAATCAACTTGCAGTGGAGTTCCGCGTATGGTGGCTATGACCAAACACACACACACACACACACACACACACACACTCTTCTGACGTGCTTCCTGCTCTCTGATTGCATCTTTCTGGGAAGCAGAGCAGAGGAGTGTGGACACACACATAGGCAGGAGGAAGCAGAAATCTGTGTGTGTGTTTATTTCTGTGTGTGTGTGTGTGTGTGTGGCAGGAAGCCCAAAACATTTTCAGCAGTGTCAGGCCGGTCTCGTACACACACACAGTCATACACACATGGAGGCAATCTTGCTCGCATTAGGCCCAATACACCCCATTCAGCATAAGGATCTGAGTGAAACATTCTTTATTGGTTTCAGGTGTGTTATAAACCAGGTACAGTATTTCCAAACTGGGGTATGCGTAACAGTGACAGTTGTGAATCTGATGCAGCCGAAGAGCTACTGACTGGCCCCTTCCCCGGGAAAGCACTGAACAACAGACAGGGACGTTGGACCATCGAAGAGGCGCAAATAAAATGATAACTACATTGATTTGGGGTTCAATTATATTGGGAGTAGTGCCTTTGCTCAGCCACAGTGTGCCATATGTGCAAAAGTACTATCTCACAACTCGATGAACATTTAGAAACAAAACATTCCAATTTGAAAAATAAGCCACAGGAGTTTTTTGAGCGAGAATTAAGACGACTTTCGAGTAGTAAGACATGTATAAAAGCAACAGATACCATTAATAAGAAGGGGATAGAAGCGTCTTATATGGTGAGCTACCGAGTAGCTAGAACAGGCAAGCCCCATACTATTGTGGAGGACTTAATTCTTTCTGCTGCCGCTGATATGGCTGGGACAATGCTAGGGAAAAAGACCAAAAAAACTATACAGACAATGCCTTCATCAAAAAACGCTGTTTCACGATGCATCAGTGACATGCAGGAGATGTTTTGAAACAATTACTGTTTCGCATACAAGCCAGGGAATTCTATGCGTTACAGCTGGATGAGTCAGACGTGGCGGGCCTGGCACAGCTCCTGGTATATGTCCATTATGTTTATGAGGGTCAATTAAGGAAGACCCGGCTAGGTGCATCCTGTTTCCATTGATCATCCTTGAGATGTTTCTACAACTTGATTGGTGTCCACCTATGGTAAATTCAATTGATTGGACATGATTTGGAAAGGCACACACCTGTCTACATAAGGTCCCACAATTGACAAAAACCAAGCCATGAGGTCGAAGGAATTGTCCGTAGAGCTCTGAGACAGGATTGTGTCGAGGTACAGATATGGGGAAGGGTACCAAAACATTTCTGCAGCATTGAAGGTCCCCAAGGACACAGTGGTTGCCATCATTCTTAAATGGAAGAAGTTTGGAACCACCAAGACTCTTCCTAGAGCTTGAGTTTGCCAAAAGGCACCTAAAGACTCTCAGATAATGAGAAACAAGATTCTCTGTGATGAAACCAAAATTGAACTCTTTGGCCTGGAGGGAACCTGGCACCATCCCTACGGTGAAGCATCCCTACTCCACTATTCAAATCTATCTAGTCCTACAGTGTACCTCAGGCCAACAGCCTAAAAGGATGTGACAGCACCACTTAACATACCCTGTAACTCTTCTAAATGTCCCAGCTCTGCAGATTTTGCTGCAAAGAGACAATCATTAGATCACTTGTTTTGGTCGAAAAATTGCAACATTTACTTGGAGCTAACTCTGCAAATCGCACTGCTGGGTGAATCAATCAATAATATAATAATACTCTTAGCCAAAATGTGTATCTTTAATTTACAATCTGTAGAAAATATGAGAATAGAAAGGTTCAGAACTTTTGTGAAACATCACAGCACAGTGAAATAAATTCAGAGATAGATGAGATACATGGGAGGGGTTGTGGGTAGCTGAAGGCTGGGACTAAAAACAGACAAAAGATAACTAAGGTAAAATATACTGTCCATAAAATGTATATAGTATGTATAAGCTGGAAGTAGAAGCCTAACTATTGTTGTCCATTAGTTTAATCCAATTAGGGGAGGAGTGGCAGGGGAAAATAATAAAGGAAAATATATATTTTTAAAGATATACACTACATGAACACAAGTATGTGGACACCTGCTCGTCGACCATCTCATGCCAAAATCCTGGGGATTTATATGGAGTTAGTCCTCCACTCTTCTGGGAAGGCTTTCCACTAGACGTTGGAACATTGCTGCGGGGACTTGCTTCCATTCAGCGACAAGAGCATTAGTGAGGTCAGGCATTGAAGTTGGGCATTTAGGCCTGGCTCGCAGTCGGCGTTCCAAATCATCCCAAAGGTGTTCGATGGGGTTGAGGTCCGGGCTCTGTGCAGGTTAGTCAAGCTCTTCCACACCGATCTCGAGAAACCATTTCTGTATGACCTCACTTTGTGCACTGCGGCATTGTCATGCTGAAACAGCATGGGCCCTCCCCAAACTGTTGCCACAAAGTTGGAAGCACAGAATCATGTAGATTGTCATTGTATGCTGTAGCTTTAAGATTTACCTTCACTGGAACTAAGGGGCCTAGCCCGAACCATGAAAAACAGCCACATACCATTATTCCTCCTCCACCAAACTTTACAGTTGGRACTATGCATACAGGCAGGTAGTGTCCTCCTAGCATCCGCCAAACCCAGATTCGTCCGTCGTACTGCCAGATGGTGAAGCGTGATTCATCACTCCAGGTAACACGTTTCCACTGCTCCAGAGTCCAATGGCGGCAAGCTTTACACCACTTCAGCCGATTGGCATTGGCATTGCGCATGGTGATCTTAGGCTTGTGTGTGGCTGCTTGGCCATGGAAGCTTCAGCACTTGGTGGTCCATGTAGTGTATACTTTAATCACTCTACCAACTAACCCTATACTCATTAAAACTCATCACCTTATTATACAACTTTAACCCTATCTGATCCTACCCCAGGCCAACAGCCTGAGCTGACGGGACACTACCACTCAACACACGCTGTAACTCTTCCGAAGTCAAATCTCCTATCCCCAAGTACTTCTTTGCAGCTGCCACCACAATATCTATTTTCTGTGATTTGCGTTCTATTTCTGCAGTACGGTATAAACCCTACTGATGGTAATGATTAAGGTTAGGGTAAGGGTTAAGTTTAGGGTTAGGATAAGAGTTGGGGTTAAAGCTAGGGTTAGTAGATAGTTAGTTTAAATGTTACTGATAGTCTTGTAGAGCATCTTCAGATGGACCACCAAAATAGTGTTACTGCGTTTTCAATGCATGCTGGTCATTACTCTGTTTGCTCACTTCAATTTGATGGACCTACGGATGGTGGATGCTACGGCTACATTTCCCAATTCAGCAGAAACTTGCATAAAGAGTAACACGGTTGACATTAGCACAAACACACACATATATGGGAAAGCTAGGCTAACACAGGCACACTCACAAAGCAAGGCAGGCCGCACGCATGCAGATAACGACAAAGGTCATAACGTTCACACCGTCATAACGTTCGATTTCTGTGTCTCAAACAGCTCCTGTAAAAACACAGACAGACAAATGCAACAAAAAAAAAGGTAGGTTCATCCATTTACCACCTAGCACCTTATTTTCAGCAATACAATGCTGGCATCTGTCATAGATCAAACACAGCATTCGAATAGAAAAGCATATTTTGACAGAGCACCGAACACTGGTTGAATGAGATAGGATAAGCCTGCATGGTATTCTCTTGCACAAAGAGGGGAATACCGTATTCCCTCATGCTTACGGTTCTACAACTGACACTGTGGGAAAAGGAGACCGTTTGGCCTCTGTTCCTCTCCTGCCCTTTACCAGCGATGGTACACTTCCTCTACCAGACATTTTCTCTCCACTCAACAGCTTTCTTTCTTTCTTTCTTTCTTTTCTCTCTTTCTTTCTATTCTTTTTTTGTGTCTCCATCTTTGCAGTTCTTGAGCAGAGAAGATACAATGGCCGTCTGTCTATGAACCTGTTTCCTGAGTCATCGGTCGACATGGGACTGAGGGAAATAATGACATGGGCCCGGTTTCCCGATAGCGGTGGAATTTAGGCTGACGAGTGTTTTAACAATGCATCGTTCCCACAACAGCCGAAGATGTAACACGCGTTTCCCAAAACTCCACACAGAAAGAACTTTCGCTAAGAGCGTCATTGGAGAATGTGTCGATAGGCTACTGATAGGATCGAAAGAAAGGCAGCGCTGCTCTCGGATCAGCTTACTCCAGTCACATCTTACCTGAATAGTATACACTGATTGTACAAAACATTAAGAACACATTCCTAATATTGAGTTGTACCCCCCCCACCCCCCACGAAGTGCAGCTTTAGTAACAATGGTTCTCTTTGAATTATTTGTTTCGATATCTCACAAGTGGGATTCACCAGAATTAGCTCGAAGAACCAACCATAGATGTCTGTCGGAGACAGTGGCGAATGAAGGAGCCCCTCCCCTCATACTAAAGAGCCAATTGCCCGCCCTCTGATCATTCTCGTTCTTCTGAGTCAGGATGAGGTAAAAGAAGGGGAGGAGGATGAGGCCGTGGACAAAAAGCCCGACCAGAACAGTGATGGTGTACCAGCCCAGCTTCTTTCCAAGAGTAGATGGGTCCTGCATGTCCAGTATTTTTCCAGCTACGAGAAATATGATCCCAAATGGAAAATATCTGTCCGGAAATGAAAAAACGAAGAACTGTGTTTCACTGTTGTTCAATAAACACATCCAAAGACTGTCTATACAACCTACAAGGAACTGCCAAAATAAAGGAAACACCAACATAAAGTGTCTTAATTAATAGGGAGTTGGGCCACAACGAGCAAGACTGTTGATGGTTGTGGAAAAGGTGCCACTCCAGAATCATAGGTGTTAAATTTGGTTGAGATCTGGTGACTAAGACAGCCATTGCATATGGTTTACATCGTTTTCATGCTCATGAAACCATTCCGTGATCACCCGTGCCCTGTGGATGTGAGCATAGTCATCCTATGGGGGCTTAGCCATGTAATAGCCAAAATAATGGTCTGCCCAGCATTTTTATACATGACCCTAAGCATGATGGGATGTTAATTGCTTTAAATAACTCGGAAACCACACCTGTGTTGAAGCACCTGCTTTCAATAAACTGTATCCCTCATTTACTCAAGAGTTTCCATTATTTTGGCAGTTACCTGTAGCTCTCCTCAGCCTGACTTGATCTGTTTCCTGTTAAACTGTTCACAGGTGTGCCATCCAGTTTATGCCCAAGCGCAGGTTTTTCAGCTACTAAAAATTTAAAAAATGCTCGCAAGAGTGTGAGGAAGTTCAGCATGCTCAAGAATGATCAGAGGGCAGGAAAGTGGCTGTTTAGTATGAGGGGAGGGGCTTCCTCATTTGCCACTTGACCTGTCTGTCTCCAACAGACTTGTATAATTGGTTCTTCGAGCTACATAGAGATTCTGGTAAATCCCACTTGTGAGATATCTCACTCATAATATCAGAGATCCGGGGTTACACAAGTAAGCTTATGTGTTGGGAAACATCTCAGGGCCCGTATTCACAAAGCATCTTCAAAAAGGTCCTAAGAATCCTGTTAAAACCTGTTTTAAGACAACAACACAGTCTGAACCATGAGTAAAATCCACTCATAAAAGTTTCTCAGCTGGTAATCACGACAGTTTGAGGTACCGCAAGTTATGGAGATGGCGCCTATTGACAATGTTGCAAATTATGGGGACTAAACAATTGCCATGAGGCATCGCCAGCTGTGCACGCTTCAAATGTTGCAATGATAAAATGTTTGATATCATTTTGGCCTGACACAATCACTTTGCCTACTCTTAATTATTGGCTAATATATTGGCATGGATAACCCTTTTTCTAAAAGCAATTCTGATGGTTGTTAAAAGCGGAATTTTGATAATTATACTGTTATATCAACACACTCGTCACTCCTGTTTAACAACTCCAAATCGCTTTGGTACAGTTGGCATCAAACACAAAGTTAACATAGGCCCTAGACGCCTTCAATTGCCCAATTTACAGGCATGCCAAATTTTAGCATATTTATTAACAACGTGATATTGCGCTTAGGGTTGCAAAGTGAGGGTATATTACTGGAACTGTTCTAATTCTACCAGTAAACTACCATAATTTTGGTATCTTTCAAAGATTTTATGTAATCTCTCACAAGACACCTAGTGGCCTTTTTAGGGTACTTCAGATTATCACAGGTGTCTGTAATTATCTCTGGCCCCCGGTCAAACTGGTGGCAGTTGTGAAAAAAGTCAATAGTTGGACAAGTTCCGGAGGTAATTCAAAAATATTGGCATTGTTGATTACATGCTTTTTTCATTAATTACGCTATTTTCTCTTGAACTGTATGGTCTATCTACTAGAAACTGTTGGACATCATGGACACAGATATTGTAAAAAAATCACTATATATGAATACATTTTATAAAAGTTATTAAAGTATTAATTACCAAAATTACTGAAGATTATGATAATTTTGGTCAATTATTGGTAGCTTTGCAACACTAAGGGTTAACTTGAAATAACATGATGTACTGTAGGTTATTTAGCATATCATGTGAAATCATTTTCAAAACCGCTAGAGATACTGTTGCATGTAGGTCTAGACTATTTATGATCATATAGTAATATCAAAACAGTCTTTGATCAACTCCAACGCAACTGCATGTGGCGCAGGAACCACTGCCTCGCTGCATTTTCCTATTATCAGGACACCTGCTGGTAACTCTTAAATGGTTAGGACAGCTCATGAGGTGTCCTAAATATCTGTTGACTAGGTCTGACTCTTATGACTAAAGAGGCTTCATGCATAGCTTTTATTTTTACCCATAAGAGTCGGAGGAAAATGTATCTATTCCAATTTCCTACCTAAGCTTTGTGGATATGGGCCCAGAGATTAAACAATGCTCCTACGAATGTTCTTACAATGAATTTAGCCTTAAGGAAACCAGGCCCAGGTATTTCTCCCAATGCAAAGTTTTAATTCTTGACGTTTTTTTCTCAAAGGGGAATAAGCCGAAAGTATAAAAGCAAAGCTACAACCGGAAATTGTCTTCACTATAGTTAATCTATATTTATTTGGAGGACTCTGAGGAAGTCGTCAGAGTCCACTTGGGCTCCCGAGGGGCGCAGCGGTCTAAGATACTGCATCTCAGTGCTAGAGGCGTCACTACAGTCCCTGGTTCGATTCCAGGCTGTATCACAACCGGCCTTGATTGGGAGTCCCATAGGGCGGCGCAATATTGGCKCAGCGTTTTCCGGGTTTGGCTGGGGTAGGCCGTCATTGTAAATAAGAATTTGTTCTTAACTGACTTGCCTGGTTAAATAAATGTTWAAAAAAKKWWTWTMTAATAAAAGGTGAAAGCGCTTCCCATATCTGCAAAACTAATGCTCAGGTTTTATACACATTTTACTGTATAAATACATAACAGCACCCACACACGTGTCAACATCAACTACTTATCATTCTGTTCCAGGGAGAATCATTCAAAAGAAAATGTTAGTTAGTATCCTTACCTGAGAATGTCTAATCACATAGTTGCATTGAAAACCTCCCAAAAAATGTTGGTCTGTTTCCAATGTTCGCTATTCCCATTGATTAGGAGAATAACATACAGTACATTGTTCTCGTCGGATATTGGATGCATTCTAGTTACTGTCCGTGTGCTTCGGCTGTACATTACTTGGGTGACATAAGAACTTCATTAGCAAATTGGCTCTTCAAACCTTGCATGACCGACTGTGGACTAGAGACATATAATGGCAGTGAAAATGTCAAGGAGGGGACTGGAGTGGAGATTGTGGTAGACTCACTGAGTCCCTTCCGTCCTCCACAGCAGCGGAAACAAAGCACAGAACCTATCGGAAGCATCCGCTTACTGGTTAACACTGGCTACCGCTCTCGCCCACACATGGAGGAGGAGGAGGAGGAGGAGGGGGAAATGAGGGGAGAAAGAAGGAGGAAGGATGATTGTTAAGCACAGTGGTGATGTGGAGCAGGGTTGGGGATTTTGCCACAGAGATTTAATGAGCAAGCTCCCGGCAGAACCACCACGACGCATGGTCTATTCAAACAAGCTGCACTCGTAACAGAACAAGAGGGAGGTGCTTGCACAACACACACTTGTATTGATCCTGATGGTCAAACAATGTGCAAACACCTTTTCGTGTCAAAAAAGTGGCTCAATACTCGCTGTGTGTTATACAGCTGTAACACAAGCCTTGCAAAAAATGTTTTATAAATAAATGTGCAATTAGGATTGTGCGTGCAATCGTAATTGCACCGCAGGCAGGCACACTGCTACCACTAAGACAGAGAACGCATCACAACCCTTTATAGTGCACTAGTTTTGACCAGGACTCATATAGGGACTAGGGTGCCATTTGGGACTCAGCCAGACAAAACACTAACGACTGCATATAGAAACAGCTCACAACTGTGATTCTGTTCAGTAGTCATTTAAAATGTGGCACAAACTAGATATTTTTCCATGCAAGTCAATTGCTTGTTTTAAACCGAATCATTCAATTCATTGTTCACAGAATAATATATTAGATAAAGCACCCAGAAAACAGAACAAATGAATGTTACGGTGACCCTAATTCCTAACCTTTAAAACCTACCAGGACCTTTTTAGGAACCAAGGACAATTAGCTGGCAACACATGGGTGGGCGTGGGTGTTGGCGAGGGGGGGCAGAAGGCTACACAGCGATAGCTCTGCCAAGTAGTGCCAACAGCTGCAGAGAGGCTGGCTGTGATAACCGTGTGTGGTTGTGTTGTGTGTGTTGTGTGTGGTGGTGTGTGTGTGTGTTGTGTGTGTGTGTGTGTGTGTGTTTGTGTGTTTGTGTGTGTGTGTGTGTGTGTGTGTGCGCGCGAGAGCGAGAATGACAAACCACATTCCCTCCACTCTGCTGCGACACTGTCAGTAGAAGTGTGTGACCCAGAGACCGGTGCAACCATATAAGGAGAGAGGAGGAAATTAGACCAGGAAGTGGGAAGTCCTGCTTGTGTGGAGCCACGTGGTTTCCAGTATTCTGATGCGGTCACTGACAAACATGGGCCAACACACACACACAGCAAATAACTGCATCTGAACACCACACATAGCTTACAACTGCCAATAAAAACATTGCGCTAAAGTCAATTGCAAGAACAAGACAGTGGGGAAATTAGGCGAGCCTGGTGTGGTGTTCCCCTCAACCTTGGACAACCGTTTGGGCAATCAGGTTAATTAGTGCATTTCCAATAATGACACTAAGCACTGTGTTGCAATCTCAACAGTACTGCCATGGCGTACAATGTCCGCAATAATTGTAATGCTCACACGATGACGTGTGTGTGTGTGTGTGCACGCGCGCCTGTCTGTCTGGCAGTCAGTCTGTGTTTGCGAGTGCCTACTGTATGTGCGTGTCTGTGTGCACGTGTACACACACAAATATGCATACGGAGCCAGACACGCACTGTATGTCTGGCTTGGCCTGTCCGTGGTTTGGCTGGAACATAGCAGGGGGCCAGCGTGGCTGGGCTGTGCTCTATAGACGCCTTGTGCATGCAGAGATGACACAGACCAGTCAAGGCAGCCACTGACGTCTCCAATCCCAGAGTCGACGCACCACGGCTGGGCACCCAGCCACCCCGCCTGCACCCTGCTCCAGCACTGACTCCATGCAGCAGACCTTGAGACGGACATACAGTACAGTACTAGATGGCCCAGGGTCTACTGACAATAAAATGGGACACTACCAGTTCAGTATCTCTTCCTTGTCTACGGTCTTAGTCTTATCACAAGGGCTACAGCATTGYCTGCCATTCATTCAGACTCAAGTCTTTATCCAGGCTTAGGCATAGTTCTAGACGCAACAATTCCGGAAATGTATTTAGACTGAATACAACATGAATTGGGGTTCATTATCTGTATTTTGCAGAAGGGTTAACTATGTTTTTGAAAGAGGTACATTCAATTTCCCATTCATTCATTCCCTGAATTACACAGTTGAAGTGAATGGAGCATATCCTGTCCTTCAAATGGGCATTGCCGATGTGGACGTGATAGGTTGCTAAGGAAAATAGGAAATGTCCGTGCTGCTGAATGTCACAGTAAAGATGTCAGGAATCAGGATTGTGTATGCCACAGTTTGTTCCTCAGAAGGGAGGCTTGTGTTTGTAAAAGTCAACAAGCTGATAAGATAAGACCTCAGGCCCAGTTCAACCGACTGGCTGCAGGCTTGTTGGCTGCGTTTCTGAGTCAGACAGAGCACTCGTATCATGCTGTGAGAATGTAGGCCTACATTTGAATGGATTAAATCAACAAAACTATAATTGACACCATTTCATTTCTATTCAACAATGCTTCTTTCTTACTCGTTCATTATTSAGTTATTAGGGCACTTGTCAATACGGTTTTGCAAGGTGGTATCTGTTCTGCTATGTTTGCAGGTGTATGCATGTTCAGGCATGGTGTGTGGGGGTTGCTTTGCCAGCATCATTGTAAGTGAACCAGACAGAAAAAACAACATTGACCTTCAAAAGGTAACCTTTTCTCACAGTAAATAATCCACATTGGTCAACCTCAAGTTGAGTCACAATAGAAAACCTCATGGAATCCCTCTCTCTTTGCTGTCCGGGTAAAATATCATCACATTTGAGATCATATTCAGAGATGAGCCGGCAGGCAAAGCCCACTCACAGCGTCACTCACAGACCGCGCTAGAATCTTCCTCTACGGTGCAGCTGTAGTCAACCACACACACACACACCACACACACACCCATACTCTCTCACTCTCTCTCCTTCTCCCACGCGCAAAGTGCCCTCTGGGGGCCGTATAACTTTTGAGATTATAGACACCCCCCTTCACACTCCCACCCCCGCTAATTGTTCTCTTTGACGTACACAGGCGTGCTGGGGTGTGAGGATGACACACAGGCACACACAACACAGGCTATGCCTAATACCATTGTATTATCACTGTTGAAATCATTGTGTGATTCTGCTTGTGTTCTCAGCCATCTGCTAACACCGTCCTGCTTACAGGCGCAGTACTTCACTCAGTATAGTGCTGAAATAAAGCAATGAACCATCTTTGTAGCTTTCTACTGCGTACAATTACTGCTGCACAAGTGACACCTGCACTACAACAGAAATGTAGTAGAAACATTCGATTCATGTATTAACAGCAGCAGAGGTCAACTGAAAAAAATGGTGTTTTGTCCTTACAATTTGCACTTGCAACCCTGCACCCAAAGAGAGCATGCTAATCATTTAGCGACACATTAGCAATCAATCAGTCCAAATCCAATGTATACCCAGGGATCACATATGCTAATTAGCTTGACAGCTAATTCTTGTACAGCGTACAGGTTGTGCACGGTCCAAACCAATGACTAAAACAAACAAGTCTCAGCTGTCTTCATCTCCTCAGTGGCTGACTTAAATCAGGGGGGGCGAGCCAAAAGACACTCACTCTGATCATGCCTCTCTCTGTCGTTGCTCATCATGCTGTCCCGCGTGCTCTCTGGCTCTCCGACGTAACCTGTGTCACCTTCCACCAGGCCAGAGGTTTACAGGTAAACACAGCCTGTGCAACGCTGATATGGATCCTGACTGCACCTGATGGAGGGAATTTATATTAATGAAGACACATATAGACATACTGTGCATACTGTATATATATATATATATATATATAAAACAATATGGCCATGATGAACACGCAACAATCAAGGAGAAAAAATACACAACTACACACACGCCAAGAAATCAGAAATTACCGTGCAATAAAAACAGTTCTGTACTGTAAAAAAAGTTCTGTACTGAGTTACTGTACTGTATTGTAAAAATGGCAAAAAGCAGTATAGAATAGCCTTATACTTGACAGTTTACACACAGAGATAAATAACAGCGTGTCACAATTTCGATTTTTACTGCCATAAAAAAGGGATTATACCTGTACGTGGATATATTGGTGCCAGGCCTATTAGCAGGTAATAATATGGTGTTTTTACAACACATTGTAGGCACACACGTGTCCCGTCCCAATTTATAAAGTCCATTGATTATAATAAATTGGGGGGGGTGCTTATATTTGTTCTGTTACACACTTGTAATATGTGTCTTGCATATCCCAACTCCCCCTGAGACACCCACCCCCAGGGAGTAGGGTAACAGCCAGGGTCACCATTGTACAGCACCGCTGGAGCAATTATGGTTAAGTGCCTTGTTCCAGGGCACAGGGACAGATTTTTCACCTTGTGGGCTCTYTAATTCGAACGATCGACCGACCTTTCAGTTACTGTCCCAATGCTCTAACCTCGAGGCTCCCTGGGGACAGCTCACGAGAACCGGGGCTAGGGTGACAATGTCAGCCGAATGCCAGTGTGGAAATAGGAATGCAACATGAGCGATAAGGGAGGAAGAAAACGCACACGGTCTCAGCATACAGCGGCTCTTGTCTAAGAACAACAACAACTACCGGTAGAGAGAGAGAGGGAAAGCCCAACTGAGGCAGGCTCGGGCTGGTGTGTATGTGGTCTTTCACATGTGATATGATGAAAACTCACTTCTACACACAGACACACACACACACACATTTTGCAATTCTTAAAATGCATTGGATAGGCAGAGGTTTGTTGCCAGGGTAACAACTCTCAGCTGCCCAGAACACACTCTCTCTCTGGTATAGTGAAGGGGTGATTAAAGCCACTAACTGAATTCAAATTGCGGTCATGTCTCCCATTCATATCCATTCCTTTTCCTGGTTCATATGAACCGGTTGACTTATAGGTTAACACTGGCTGCTCATCCAAACTGACCACAGATCAGCCTTACCCCCAGGGGCCCAGCAGGTCACAGAAGTCAATGCTCATTTGAACTGACTGTAGGAGGAAGAGCCATGCATGACCTGGAGGTACTTGGCATCCTGACTCTCTTGCACTATTTTTCTACCATTCTCAATTTTTTTCCCCTCTCCCCTGCTTTCTGCATCTCCCTCACCATTTTARTCAATCTGTATCTCTCTCTGCCCCAGGTGTGACTCTCTCTCTCTCTCATTCACACAAACACACCCACCTCCTCTTCTCTGAGTATGACAGTGAGCGGATGATGACGTCAGCAGCTCCGACCCAAAGTCCCTCTCTGATGTCATCAATGCTGGACAGAAGCGTTATCTGCAACCTCATGTTATAAGACACACACACCACAACTTTAATGAACACACAGGCACGCATGTATACACACACACACACACACACACACACAACACACAACACACACACCACACACACACACACACACAACACACACACACACACACACCACACAACACACACACACACCACACACCACACAAACACACACCACACACAACACCACCAGCCACCATCAGTACTGTATTACCTTGGGGAAATACAGTACTTGTCACGTTCCTGACCTGTTTTCTGTTGTTTTGTATGTGTTTAGTTGGTCAGGGCGTGAGTTGGGGTGGGCATTCTATGTTTTGTGTTTCTATGTTGGGTGCAATGTGTTGCCTGATATGGTTCTCAATTAGGGGGCAGGTGTTTTACGTTTCCTCTGATTGAGAACCATATTAAGGTAGGCTGTTCACACTGTTTGTTTGTGGGTGGTTGTCTTCCGTGTCTGTATGTCTACCACACGGGACTGTTTCGTTTGTCGTTCGTGTATGTAGTCTGTTCCTGTTCGTAGTCTGTTCCTGTTCGTAGCGTTTTCGTATATTGTAAGTTCTCAAGTCCAGGTCTGTCTACATCGTTTATTTGTTTTGTAGTTTGTTAAAGTGTTTTCGTGTTTCGTCTTTACTTGAATAAATATCATTATGTCCACATTCAATGCTGCATTTTGGTCCGACCCTTACTCCTCCTCCTCATCCGAGGAGGAGGAATTAGACAGTCGTTACAGTACTGATAATAATGTCATTGTAACTAGCATTTATGATGAAAGAATGAGCCCAACATGAAAAAGTGCCATCTGAAACAGATACCAGATAATACGTAGAAGAAACGGTGAGCTACAACACAATAATACTATGGCTCCCTCCTGGTCAGCTGGGACCTTTACGGCTTTCTCTTAGTTGAGTCACTGTGCACTCGAGTCTGAAAAGACGTCAGCGGCTGTGAGTAAATTCCTATCGGCAAAATTGTGGCCCTGAATCACCGATATTACAACTGTATTGTAGCTCAGGATCTGTTATACCCCCATATTGTGGGCACGGAGTGATTCAACAGCAATCGAACAGACACAGTGTACATTTGAGTGTGTCTTCAGGCTTGAGAGGAGGCACTGAGGCAGTGATATTGACTTGTAATGATCTGAGGGAGGGGGACTGTATTGACATGGGCTAGTAATAGAAGTTGAGCACTTAAGATGGGGAGATGGGGAGGGAGAGAGAGAGAGAGGGAGGGAAACAGAAAGAGAGGGAGGGCTGTGGAGGGAAAAGGTTGAAGAGTGTGTGTCTTTTCTGCCGCTCTGAACTGGCGGGAAGGGAGCGAGAGAGAGTGCGAGGGGACGGAGCCAAATTGGAAGTAACCCTTAAACAACAATATTCTTCAAGAGGTACTTGGAGACCACTAAATCAATCAAATCAATCAAATGTATTTATAAAGCCCTTCTTACKTCAGCCGATGTCACAAAGTGCTGTGATATTTACTACTACTCATATTTACTACTACTGTAAAACGTATTTACCACTGCATTTTAAACAAATAGGAGAATAGTTGAAATTGGCATTATTTAGGAGACCCTCCAAAAGTTTGAATTAWGTTGCATTTAGGGGAGCTAATGTCTCATTCAGGGGAGCTGAGCCCCCCTGGCTCCCTTGTCATTTGCACCATGGTCTGAAGACTCTACACTTTCTCTGCACACTTTGAGTTGAGTTGAATTGTATATTTTGAGTTGAGATTGTTAATTTACTATAAATTGTTAATTTAACATAGCCCTTACATTTCCAAAAGATTTTTGATTGAAATGAAGCGCTCATTGATTCATTGCACACATAGAAAAAAAATTACCTTCTATCCACTTTCTGATTCTGTCAGACCAAGACAGTGTGATTTCCAGCATACAGACCATGGAAATCCCCTCAGCCTCAAGGTGCAAGGTGTTTATATTTAAAAGAAGGGCGAGTAGATCTGGACAGATGTTTAGCTCCACGGTTTGAGTCAAAAAGGGAGAGTTACTTAAAGTCCCAATGCCATTTACTGGAACCCCCCCCCCCCCACCCAC
>NC_036856.1:8072347-8177968 GCF_002910315.2 Salvelinus sp. IW2-2015 | reverse complement strand
TGGACGGACATCGCGCTTCCCAAACGTCCCTAGCATTACTACTGCCAGTTCAGTCTCTCTGGACAATAAGTTGAGAAATCCCGAGCACGAGGTAGCTTCCCGAGACATCAGGCGATGCAACGTGCTCTGCTTCACGGAAACCATGCTAACTACAGAGGACGCTAACGCAGTCGGTTGCAGCCAGCTGGTTTCTCATTCATCGCGCCGAGGAAACAAAACCATCTTCCGCGTTAGAGAGGGGCGGGGTATGCCTATATGATTAACGAAGGATGGATGGACCTCTATAACCACAAATAGAATCAGTCGTTTCTGTTCACCTATCTATAATCCTAAATCAAAACTGTCAGACCGCTTATTACCAGGACAGTCTGTCATTTCTATCACGGCCATTACATTTCCCCAAGCACCCATCATGGCCCTGAACGAACTTGTATCTAGTCTATGATGTTGAATCCTAGGATACCCTCACCCTTGGATAGGGCTCGCTATATCTGTAGTCTGGCTGAGTGATTTAACAAGCGCTAATCTTACTAAAACCAACTCCTAAATCTCACTCCGGATATCGATTGTGCACCAAGAGGTGGAAAACAATGACCATATGTACAACTAATTTTCGCGACGTTACAATCCCTCCCCGCCCCCCTTTGCTCGGTAAAAGTAGCCTGTGACCCCGACTCATTTTGTTGGATTTCCTCTGCATATCTCATTATATGGCCCTCCTAAGTAAACTTCAAACATACAGGTTTCGCGCTTCAGGTCTGTGGTCTAACGATGTCGCGACCAATCTGAACCACGCTCAGACCTGCTTTCTCGCGCGATTGAATTGTTCCGCATCGGTCTCCACAACCATATTACGAAATATGCTGATTCGGTGCAGCGAGTTCTTAGAAGTGCATTCGACATGTCGTACACCAGCAGTAACAATTCACACCAGAACCCGTGGATTGACCGCGCAAGTCTTGCTTGAACCATGGAAGCGGAACATGCTTTTACCAGGGGAGATCGGAAGCATAACCGAATACAAACAAGTTTAGCTATTCTTCGCAGGCAATCAACAGGCTAAGTCGACAGTCAGTACAGACGACAACAATCGCGGTCGAATTTCACAGTCAACCAACGGTATTGGCAAGGGGTGGTTCCGCACATTGTTTAATCACTAGATTTACAAAAGAAAACCAACAGCCCGTCGTAGGCCGGAGGTCGTTGGCTCCCGACAGGCTAAACAATTTATTGCCCGCTTTGAGGACAATACAGTCCATTGACACGGCAGTCCCTACATCATCTTTCCGAGATCGCTTCTAATTCGGTGCAGCGAGTGAGTAAAACTTTAACGTGTTACTTCGCAGGCTGGCATGCCGAGACGATTCTCAGCGCCGTTCTCTAGAGCATTGCGCGAAGCTGTGCGTGTGTTTACGGACCATATTCCTCAATCTTATCCCGTCTGGCTTTCCCATGCTTCAAGAGGCACCTTGTTCCTTTCCAGAATGTAAGGTAACTGAGCTAAACGACTATCGCGCCACTGTAGCACTCATTCGTCTTCAATGACGTGCTTTGAGGAGGCTGTCAAAGGCGATATACCTATTACCATCGTCTCGTTTCGGCCATTCATTCGCAGCATCCCACTCCAAATTTATATCTTACCGAATGCCTATCTACTGCATCTGCCATGCCGTTCTGTACCACCACTCATCCATATATCTTTATGTACATATTCTTTATCCCTTCACACTTGTGTGTGTGTGTAAGGTAGTAGCGTGGAATTGTTAGGTTAGATTACTGTTGGTTATTACTGCATTGTCGGAACTAGAAGCACAAGCATTTCGCTACACTCGCATTAACATCTGCTAACCATGTGTATGTGACTAATAAAATTTGATTTGATTTGATTTGATTTGATTTGATTTGCTAAACATGTGTATGTGACCAATAAGATTTGATTTACAGTTGAAACCGGGATTCATCCATGAAGAGCACTCTTCTCCAGCGTGCCAGTGGCCTTTGAAGGTGAGCATTTGCCCACTGAAGTCGGTTACGACGCCGAACTGCAGTCAGGTCAAGACCCTGGTGAGGATTACGAGCACGCAGATAAGCTTCACTGAGACGGTTTCTGACAGTTTTTGCCAAAATGATTTGGTTGTGCAAACCCACAGTTTCATCAGAAGATCCCGCAGGTGAAGATGCCGGATGTGGAGGTCCTGGGATGGCGTGGTTAAGCGTGGTCTGCGGGCTGTGAGGCCTGTTTCATCAGAAGATCCCGCAGGTGAAGATGCCGGATGTGGAGTCCTGGGATGGCGTGGTTAGAACGTGGTCTGCGGCTGTGAGGCCTGTTTCATCAGAAGATCCCGCAGGTGAAGATGCGGATGTGGAGGTCCTGGGATGGCGTGGTTAAGCGTGGTCTGCGGCTGTGAGGCCTGTTTCATCAGAAGATCCCGCAGGTGAAGATGCCGGATGTGGAGTTCCTGGGATTGGCGTGGTTAAGCGTGGTCTGCGGCTGTGAGGCCTGTTGGATGTACTGCCAAATTCTCTAAAATGAGGTTGGAGGCAGCTGATGGTAGAGAAAATTAACATTGAATTCGCTGACAACTCTGGTGGACATTCCTGCAAGTCAGCATGCCAATTAGCATGTGTTGTGTGACATAACTGCACATTTTAGAGTGGCCTTTTACTGTCCCCAGCACAAGATGCACCTGTGTAATGATCATGCTGTTTAATCAGCTACTTGATATGCCACACCTATCAGGTGGATGGATTCTCTTGACAAAGGAGAAATGCTCACTAACAGGGATGTAAATACATTTGTGCCCAAAATTTGAGAGAAATAAGATTTTTGTGTGTATGGGAAATTTCTTGTGTTTTGTGTTCTTGTGTTTCACATCCCAGTGTTTTGTATACGTGTTTGTTTTGGGTGTATTAAAAACCCAGATGATGTATTCCTGAGCCTGTCTCCAAATCCTTTATAACAGTGTGACATTTCTGGGAACTTTTATTTCAGCTCATGAAACATGGGACCAACACTATATGTTGCGTTTATATTTTTGTTCAGTATAGTTTTATATAAACTACCCACTGGGCACAGACGTCAGTTCAGCGTGTAGTTTTGATTTACATTTGGTTGAGTTGTCAACAACATGAATTCAACATGAAATCAACATAACATTTCACCATGTCATTGGATTTTGGTTAAAAGTTCGGTGAAAAAAAGACAATGCCCTTACATTGATGATTTTTTGCAAATCCAATACATTTTCCATGTTGATTCAATGTCCTCACATAGATATTTTCGGTTGAAATGACATGGAAACAACATTGATTCAACCTGTTTTTTCCCGCAGTGGGATAGTTCTATAACAGCAAAAATCAAGTATTTCTTAAACTATTTTATCTCAGTAATTTAACAGCATTATTTTCATGAAACCCTTTCTTATTCATCAAAACAACCATTGGTGTGAAATGAGACAGAATCTTGGCAGTATCAGACACCACTGCATCACATTATGACTGTGAGGACAGCCATTTGTTGATAGAATCACAGTGTTCATAGCAAATTCCATTGCCGCTTGACCCACGGAACACTAATAGTCATTACTCTGATACGATATGCTTGGACTTTCCTCTGATGCTGTCCCGGTTGCATAACTCTGCTTTGTCAAAATGAAAGTGCACTTTAGCCTATATTTAGAAATAGGGGGGTTGAGATGAGGAAGTTTAATCAAGTTGGTGAATGGTTCTGTTTTATACCACCTAGATTAACAGTATTTCCAGAACATTTAACTGAACTATGATGGTACTTATGTTAAATAGAGTTCCCTCCCCCCAATTTTTTTTCAACCTAAGCTCTTTTGAGGATAGTTGTAATTGACTAAATATAATGTTTATGCTACATCAGAGTATGGTCATTGAAAGAATGTACACTATGTACAGTATAAAGTATTCCTTGTTTTAGTATTGTGTGTGTTTATATTACTGTCAGTAACACGTCTGTCCCATTATGGCTGGTGTGGGTGAGGACAGAAAGAATTTCAATGATTTACACGTGATTCAAACTAAATGTGCCCACCATTTCTGATGCATCTATGCAAGTCTGGATCTGGAGGTCCAACTCTGTTGTATTGAATTTGAAGGCCTCTAGATATTAAATAATAAAATATCAACCACTAATCTTCCCTAATATGCCTTGTTTTATTTGAAACACACACACATCTAGATTTCCAAGGTTGTCCTATTGATTGTTTGTTTCACTGTGACCACACGAACAGCTTTCTTTCCAGGTCACAGTATTTCAGTGACAGAGTGAAGTGGATTGATCATATGTCATGTTCTCCTGCCTCCTCACGGGACAAGGACTGACCGGCTTCATGTGGTTTCTTCATCACTATGAATGGAGCTGTCATAACGCTCAGGAAGGAGACGCGTTCTGTCTCCTAGAGATAAACATACTTTGGTGTGAAAAGTGCAAATCAATCCCAGAACAACAGCAAAGGACAAAAAAGCCAGACTACGGTTTGCAACTGCACATGGCGACAAAGATCGTACTTTTTGGAGAAATGTCCTCTGGTCTGATGAAACAAGAATAGAACTGTTTGGCCATAATGACCATCATTATGTTTGGAGGAAAAAGGGGGAGGCTTGCAAGCTGAAGAGCACCATCTCAACTGTGAAACATGGGGGTGGCAGAATCATGTTGTGGGGGTGCTTTGCTGCAGGAGGGACTGGTGCACTTCATAAAATAGATGGCTTCATGAGGAAGTAAAATGATGTGGATATATTGAAGCAACATCTCAAGACATCAGTCAGGAAGTTAAAGCTTGGTCGTAATTGGGTCTTCCAACTGGACAATGACCCCAAGCATACTTCCAAAGTTGTGGAAAAATGGCTTAAGAACAACAAAGTCAAGGCATTGGAGTGGCCATCACAAAGCCCTGACCTCAATCCTATAGAAGATTTGTGATCAGAACTGAAAAAGCGTGAGTGAGCAAGGAGGCCTACAAACCTGACTCAGTTACACCAGCTCTGTCAGGATGAATGGGCCAAAATTCACCCAACTTATTGTGGGGAGCTTGTGGAAGGCTATCTGAAACGTTTGACCTAAGTTAAACAATTTAAAGGCAATGCTAACAAATACTAATTGAGTGTATGTAAACTTCTGACCCATTGGGAATGTGATGAAAGAAATAAAAGCTGAAATAAATCATTCTCTCTACTATTATTCTGACATTTCACATTGTTAAAATAAAGTGGTGATCCTAACTGACCTAAGACAGGGAATCTTTACTAGGATTAAATGTCAGGAATTGTGAAAAACTGAGTTTAAATGTATTTGGCTAAGGTGTATGTAAACTTCCGACTTCAACTGTATATATTTCCACACTATGAGGTTGGAATAGCACTATGAAATTCTGAAAATTATGATAATGCCCCTTTAAGTGTAAGAGCTGTTTGAAAAGGCCGTCTGAAATTTCAGCCTGTTGTGGTGGAATAGAGGTTTGTCCTTTCACGGTGATGTCACCATGTGGTAAATTAGTTAATAGACCAATATTAACTAATTAACTAATTAACAAACCTCTCTGCCAATACCAGCTACTTTTCAGTTTTCCCCTCCCCACTCAGACCACTACCAGACAGTCCTAGAATTTGTTTTGAGAAATTGCTCTTTTATAAGAAGCAATATTTGTTTCTAGTTGACCATTTTTTATTGAAAAATAATCACAGTAAGGCACTTCATTGTTACCCAGAAATGATTTGATATTGAGATAACAACTGCTGCATTGGACCTTTCAGGAAACCATCTTGAGTTTGATTTAAACCAGCAGAGGGGGTTGTTATTCACAACCATAGGAGAGAGAGAGACTGACTAAAGGCCACGCAATGAGAGGCCAGGAGTGGGGTAATTCCTCCGTGACATACTTGGAATTGTAAGGGGGTGTGTTAAATGTATTTTTTTTACCCTGTTGGTATCCCTCCCTATTCCAAATTATAAATCCACAGACTCTGGACTCTGGGCTGACCAGACCCATCATCCCCACATAGCATAGCAGGACTAAGGGAAGTTACAGTTTAGCTCAAATCAGTTCCTTACAGTTTTTTTATTCAGCCTATCCAACACAAAAATGTATCTCATTCTGTTATGGGTATTGATACTACCAGTAACAGGTAAGCAGTGATTCTATTTTTATCATTAACACTTCACAATCAATGTGACATGCCTTCAAACTATGTACTGTAGGTAGCCTACTGCGTGGCAGTGTATGGCATTTTAATAGGATTGTGGGTAGCCTTGGGATGTAAACTCATCTGAAAATGTCAGTATTGTTATGATATGTACATATTTAAATGCAGCCGTAGTAGGCGAAATATGATAGTTTACTAATAGGCTTATAACCTACAATTCAAATTGAATTAAAAAACATAAACGATCATGAAGTTTCCTTAACCTACTTTATAGTTTTGAAATATGTTATTAATTATGAATGGGAATTCTAATTCATTGTTATTTTTAATTTCAGCATTTGCATTTCATATGGAGCTAAAACCAAAGAGTGGACTTTTGAAAGTTGGTGATAGGCATGAGCTGCAATGCTCGGTGAAGGATTGCAATGAAAAGGTTACCATCTCCTGGGCTTTGCTGGAGGATAAGCCAATGTTTGCGAAAATAAACACCTCCGGGTCGGAATCAGTGGCGGTCTTTGACCCTGTGGCGAAAGCACATGATGACACACTTCTCTGCAAAGGCAGTTGCGGAGAATCGACCAAACAACACCGTGCGGTTGTCAAAGTATACTGTACGTCCAATCAACTTCATTCAGAATAAGCCATCATCAGCCATTGTTATAAGCCAATAGAAATGTATAATACATGCTTATAAGTTCTTTATTCATTGTTATAAATATTCTGAATGCTTATGAATTGTAATGCTTATCATGCTTAAATGATTATACATGACATTCTAATTTATTAATAAATTGTTTATTAATGCTTTAATAATCATGCCATGTATTGTAAAGTAATTACTGAATTAAATCAGTCCAATTGAATCAGTTTTAAATGTACATGTTTAAAGTAGGCCTTTGAATTTGAATTTCAAACACGTGTGGCTGCATGCAATAAGATCGCAATTTGATATTCCAGCATTTCCAGAGGCCCCTGTCATATCAGGCCATGACCGACTTCTCTTGGGCCAGACCAACACTCTGACATGTGAGGTGACAGACGCTTATCCTGCAGAGCACCTGAGGCTTGAGTGGCTGCGAGGAGACAGCATGCTCCAGACAGATGCAGAGTCTGTGGTGTCCACCTACACGTTCACACCCACCCCCGAGGACAAAGAGGCGAGCATCACCTGCAGAGCCACTCACGATCAGGAGGGTGTGCCTGATGATGAGAAGACCAAGGAAACCTCTGTTTCTCTCACAGTGCTTTGTAAGTTATTACTGCAGCGTAGCTGTTAGGCAAAGGGAAGCTGCTAGTGATAGATTGAAGAATGATTGACGTTATATGATTAATATCAAATGACCCATATAAGCACTGATCTTAAAGTCAGTTGTCACGCTCGTCGTTAGGAGAAAGAGAGGAGAACCAAAATGCAGCGTGATGATTATCCATTTTAATGAACACGAATAATCTAACAAAAAATAACAAAACACGAGAACGAAACGAAACAGTCCTGAACGGTGAACATACACAAACACAGGAACAGGAACAATCACCCACAACCCACAATACAAAACAGGCTACCTAAATATGGTACCCAATCAGAGACATCGACTAACACCTGCCTCTGATTGAGAACCATATCAGGCCAAACACATAGAAATAGACAAACTAGACAWACAACATAGAATGCCCACTCAGATCACACCCTGACCAAACAAAACATAGAAACATACAAAGCAAACTATGGTCAGGGCGTGACATCAGTGTTGTTTAGGCAGTTATTCTGCAACGACCAAATGTCATCCATAGTTCACAATTGAGGCCTACAACAACAACATCATTTCTATATATATTTTTTTCAGATGCACCACAGATTACGTCAATATCTGAGCTGACTGTTGTGAGAGTTGGCTCCAGTCCCACATTGTTGTGCCATGCTGAAGGGAACCCCAGACCAGAGATACAGTGGAAGACCATTGGTTCGCACGGACAGGCTGTCATAGTAGGGCAGAGCGAGGAGCTTGTCCTTACAGAGATGACACTGGTGGATTCTGGTCAATATGAGTGTGTGGCAAGCAACACCATTGGAAACATCACAGCCAGCGTGAACGTCATTGTTGAAGGTAGGATAATAACTATCTGAATTTCTAAAAATGAAAATGAATTTCTCCTTGGTCTTGTATTTTGGATAAGTTCTGTTTGGTGTCACTCTATGATAGTGTCATAGTAAGGAGTCATCTTTATAGCTTTGTCTAAAAAGTGTGTTTTGGGGGAGCAATCTCAATAAAACAACCTCTTAAATAGCGAGCTAAACTTCTGTCTTATGTTATCTATCCTTGATGACCTTCCCCTCTGGTAGCTCCCCCAACAAACACCTCCATCAAAGTAAGACCAGCCAGTAAGGTGAAAGAAGGGGAGAACGTGACGGTGTCCTGCCTGTCAGACGGAGCTCCGGTGGGACGGATGGTGCTGAGGAGGTTCTCTGAGGACCAGGATGTAGCTCTTCAGTCCAGCAACGGCTCCTCCACCTCCTTCACCCTCTCCTCTGCCCTGCTAGCAGACTCTGCTCTCTACCAGTGCGAGGCCTTCAATGAGCACGGCAGCCAGAAAGTCAGCACCTTGCTCTCCGTTGAAGGTGAGATTTAAAAAAATATATATATTTGGGTAACATAACATTGTAAGTTGACCTTAGGCTTTGTGCAGTAGTTATTGTAACTACTTTGGTAACCAAATTAGAATTACACAATTGTAGCGTTGTACATGAAACAATGGCTGGATTCTAATAATGGAAACTGGAAAAATGATGTTTCAAAATAGTTGCCAGTATAGTTAGAGTTTATTACATGTAGGCCTAATTACACCCATGTAACTGCATAATATATTTTAATGTAAAGTGTAACCTAAAGCTGTACTGTTGTGCTGCAAAAATACTCCTTCAGTTGAACTATAACAGCGTACAGATAAGTCATGTAAGAGACATGTCCTGAAGAAAAGGGGAAATTTGTCTTAGTAAACGCACTGAAACCCAATTTCCCTGGGGAGCAAACTGAGTGTTGAGTCACCAAGCCATTGAGTCACCAAGCCTCGTCTGTGTACAAGAGCCCTAGAAAAGTGACACCCCAGATAACAGAAATAGTCAATGTTCTGTTCACATGCATACAGACGTTTGAGGGACTCCAATGTGGATTGCTGTTATTTTTACTCCGTGTATGTGTTTCCCACCTCCGGGTGCGATGACATGAGTGGGTTTGAATACAGGAGCTACTCAGAGTAATAATTAAAACCATTACTGGGATGAAGTAGTAGATGATAAATATTATAATAAGGATCATGATCATGTGGAGTAGAGGGCTATGGCTAAATGTTCATTTATTTACCGATCAGCTGATTTCTATAATGTTACCTGCCTTTGTGATGTAGCTTGACTCTTTTTAATATACTCTTATGTTTGCTTCGTTTTTTCTGTTGTGGATTTAGTTGTGGCTAGATTTGATTTCGCTAAGAGATTTTCTTGCGGGATAGTGAATTGGTTTTAATTGAATTGAATTAACTGAACTGAATTTAACTGAAATGGAGCAGAATCCAATTGAACTTGATTTCTATTCAACTGAATTGAGCAGAGTCATCATCTATCCTTTCTCCTGTGGTTCTTTTCTCTCAGCGTATCCCCTGGAGGTGGAGATGGTATCGGGGGTGATGGCTGAGATGGGATCCAAACTGGTGCTCTCCTGCCTGGCTTCGGGCTGTCCCCAGCCAGCCTTCTCCTGGAGGAGCATGCTGGACATGCCCGTCCACAGCCGCGCACGCAACCAGGACTCCCTCTCCCAGCTCCACCTGGGCCCACTTGGGCTGGCCCATGAGCAAGCCTACACCTGCGAGGCCAAGTGTGGCTCTGTCATCAAGGCCAAGCAAACAGAGGTCAAGGTCTTCTGTGGGTATACTATACATCCTCAGAAAGATGACTTGGCTTTGTGTAGTTCAATGTATTTACTTTGAGTATGTTATGAGAAGGAAGAAAGAAATGTGCTTAGAAATAAATAAAATAAATGTGCTTGTCATTGGCCACTTTTTACAGAAGTCCAATGCCAGTTTGATATAATTTATTACATTTTGTTTGGAAATGTCCAGATGAAAAAACAGGTAATTGGGGTTGTTTGTAATTTGCCTTACACTTGTTCAGTGGTACCAAGGCGTGGCACAATACATTCTAAAGGTTTATGTTGATATAGCAACTGTTTTGCTCAGTGTGGGGTAATGCTTAGGTTCACTTCACTGACTTGGAAAGAGTACAGTGACCCTTTGTAGGAGGTTGGAAGAATAAGCATCCTCTTATGAAACCAAACGTAAGACTTAAAGCCTGAATGATCACTCGAAAACCATGCTGCTCTCCCACACAACATGGGCAGAAGTCCAGTTTGTTTTTTTGCCGGAATGCACTGGTATCAGTAGTCTAGTTCAATGTGGGAGAGAGATCAACATAAAGTGAAGAATGATAAAAAAGTACTCCAGGGTCACTGAAGACTTCTCATATTTCCTGTCGGTGAAATGTAGAGTTTCGCAGAAGCGTTGTCATTGTATTAAAGTGGGTATAAGCGTTAGTGCATTCTAAGCCATTGACTCACATGATTCTATGGAAAGGGCTGTTCCACAAGTTGTGCTGATTAATGCCTCCCTTACTCGCAGTCTTTAAAAAAAATCTGCTATCTTACGGAAATGTGTCAGTTCCCCATATCGGCACGTCACAATCTGAAACACCCCATCATTAAACCTCCAAAGTGAAGAGTCTACCCTTTAACATGACTGACTAACTCGCTCACAGCTCTATCTGGTCTCATGTACTTTAAGCCACATATTGATATTTACATCTGCCCATTTCTCTCTCCTCCCCAGCTTTCCCCTCGGACCCTATCATCGAGAACCCTGGACCGTTTCTGGAAGACGGGAAGGCCACCTTATATTGTTCTGTAGCCGATGTCTACCCAGCCAGTCACATGCAGATTCAATGGCTCGATGGGGAAACTGAGCTACACTCCAGTGTGGGTCAGTACTCCAGTGAGCTCCAGAATGTGACGTCAACGTTCTCTTTTTCGGTGGAACCAGAGGATCAGGGGAGACGGATCACCTGCAGAGTCGGTCTTCAGATGGACGAAGTCCATCAAAATCGGAGAGAGAGGCAGGCGGTGACTGTACTGGAGCTCCACTGTAAGTGGTTGTACAGATTATTGAAGTCTAGCTCAAATCATGAATTGTTGATGCCCTTGGCCATTGGGTGGATAAGTTTATTGATGGTCCTAGAGAGCCGCAGGGTGGTGCAGGCCTTTGTTCCACCCCAGCATCATAACACACCTGATCCACTCATTGTGTTCTGAATGGAGGACCATGAAGAGTTGATTGCTTAAATCACTTGTATTTACCCTGGGGTGTCCACACACTGCCCTTGGAGCTTTAAATTTAGGGAATCTGTCATGCCAAACTTCAGTCCTTGAGGTGTTAATGGCGGTTGTGTAGTGCGGGTTTCGGAAGCCTTATAACCTATATGTGTTTTTATAAACCTAAACTGAGTCTGATGTTTGCTGTGCAGATGCCCCCAGGGGAACCACCATCACAGTGAGTCCAGCCAGTGAGGTGAAGGAAGGGGAGAACGTGACGGTGTCCTGCCTGTCGGACGGCGCTCCAGTGGGATGGATGGTGCTAAGGAGACTCTCTGAGGACCAGGATGTAAAGCTCCAGACCCACAACGGCTCCTCCACCTCCTTCACCCTCTCCTCTGCCCTGCTAGCAGACTCTGCTCTCTACCAGTGTGAGGCCTTCAATGAGCACGGCAGCCAGAGAGCCAGCACACACGTTACAGTCAAAGGTGGGCGCCAGGCTTCCGGCACGCACACACCACATTCTTCTTTTATTTCACTAGCATGCATTCGTACTGGCAACAACAGGAAACTTTCCCAAACCCCAGTTAGTTTTTTTGGTTCTTTAATTAAGGTACTGTTCTCTACACCGACAGACTTTTTGGTTTTCACTTCCTGTTTAGTATTGTTTGCTCTCGTGGGTTGGAGCGTGGCCTTTTCCTTGTCATGTCACAGCTGTCGGTATCTAAGAACGTGATGTTTAAGTTAGCCATTGGCTGTAGTGTTGTCACACCATGCCAAAAGACACTTATATGACACTTAACACTGCACAGGAACTCAACAACATGAAATGACATAACGTAATTCTAGATAATGGTTCTATAGAGCTTGTCTCATTGACATTTCACACATTGCTGTCAGTAATTTCACACATTTTGCTCAGCAATCTACTTTTTAGCGGACGGTAATGTTATGTTGTATTGCAAACTGCCCAAAAACTGAATGTCTTACAGTATTTTGCACTCACCATATTCATATTTGTTTTTAATTTGTTTTCTCAAGGCAGTGTCTTCCCTCAGTATTCAAGTGTGTTCTATTTAACTTTTGTCCAGCACCTCCTAGGAATACAACAGTTCTGGTCTATCCGTCCACTGAGGTTCAGGAAGGCCAAAATGTCACCGTATGCTGTCGCTCTGTTAGTTTCCCCCCACCTGTTGTGGTTTTGAGAAAACTGAACAATGGCACAGAGCTCTACTCCCTGGATGGGAACTTCCTGCTGGTGAACCTTACGCCCAACGATACAGGTCTATACCAGGTGAATGTGACCAATGACCTGGGCTACGAGACTAAGATCTTCAGCATTAACGTCATGGGTGAGTGAAATGGTTCAGTGTAGAGAGCTCTTTATTTCCCTTCACCGCTTTGAACCCCACGTTCAACTGAGAAATTGGAAACAGGGAGAACGGAGATATCGCTATCCCAAAACAAACAACAGTGGAATTTGAGAACAGTGAAGCTTTAAAAAGTAAAGAAAATTCCATCCACCCATAACAAACACCGGTGTCATTTGAGAGGACTCCAAAGCTGTAAAAACATAAAATGCTATTTTTGGCCAATATGCCTCGTCCTCACTATCTCCCTGTTCTTCCCATCTTCCCTTTGCCTGCAGAGAAGCATTCCAGTCCTTCACCCGACTGGAACCAGATAGTCATTCCTGCTGTCTGCGTGGGAATGATGGTGACCACCACAGTCCTAGTCCTGGACAATCTTAGGAGAGCCAGGAGGAAGGGCTCCTATGAGCTGGCCAAGTGTAAGCCCGGCACTGCATAGACTAGAGGAGTCTAAAACCTGTGGCCCGGGAGCCAGATTGCAGCCACCACTTGTGCTACCAACATGAACATGTACTGTCTAAAAATGGTTCTTCAGGCAAAATGACTTTGACACTCCTGGTGTAAAGACATACCAAGGGACAGACTCACCTGGAGTGAACCCCTTGCCTGAGAGGGTACAGACGAGAGGCTTGCCCATTGTCCCGTGTCCAGGCCTTTGGCCGTGTCTAGTCTTGACAGTTCATGCAGCTTTGGTATTCTGATCATAGAGTTCTGATCATGGAATTCCGAACGTGTCATGCGTCTGCACCTACATTTAAATGTGTCTACTGTGTCCCCATTGTGTCCACAGATACCCTTTTCCCGCGCTATATTTAAATGCAAATATGCATTCTACAAACGGTGGAATAGGCTAAATATGGTAATAACAGAATAAGTGATGGCAGTAGCTAAGTACTCTAGCTAACTAGCCAGCTAACCTCTGTAGCTAGACAGCAAGCTAACAAGTAATGCTAAAGGGATTGCAAATGGGTTACCATATCTCTAGTCAAACAAAAAATACTTTTTCTAAATATTAGGTAGTTGGCTAGCATTTTTGAGGCCAGCAAACACGTTCCTCACACGCTAGGAATGTATTTCCTACAACGTTATAATGAAAAGGTGCCTCTCGATCTGAACACAATCAGACCACAAAGCAACTTTTGTGCGTCTCGACCCGTCTTTTCAATGCGATCTTCGTATTCTGATAGCAGAAGTCGCATGTAAGTGTCAAGTGTAGACACGGCCTCAGTCAAAGGACAGGGGACAAGGCCTTATGACCTTTGGAAGTTACTAGAACAGGGTAAGAAATAGAGACGCACCTTTGTGGTTGGATGTGGGGTCTTCTGGATATGTGTGTATGTGTCAACCATTGACTTAGTGTGTATGTTTGTGTTTTACGGTGTATATCCGTTGGGCCTTAGGTTCCCATTTCTATAGAAACCTACGCAAAAAATCTGTAATACATGTAATAATCGAACTGCATCTCATTGTAATTTGCTCCTTTATAATTTCTTGGCAGCTTTCATTTAAACCCATTGATGTCTAAGTGTCACAACAGTAGGATGAATGCAATATGTTACGTTTCTTCAAACTAAATCATACAATGAAATTAGCAGTGATAAGAACTTGAACTTAAAAAAAGTGAATACAATGTATTGAAATTGTATATATGACCTTTGAACTATATCAGTATGATGTGTGTCAGAAACGACACAATGGTTTCCCAAGGAAAGCAATAGACAGTGTTGTGGTAATGTAATACAATATGAAAGCAACACGTATTTGCCTCGTTGTTTGGACTGTTATTTAGGTCACTAATGTGGGCTACCCTTATTAGAAGTGTTTGTATGTGTGGAGAGGTTGCAATGTGTGTGGGGTATTTTTGTTCCCCACCATTTACTTAATTTTTGTGGGATATGAGAGCTGGTTTGGTACGTGTTTAAAAAGCTGTTTTATAAAAATATCAAAGCCTGTATATAACTTTATTTGTTTTGTTTATGACTGTTCGTAATCACTATTGAAGCGGTGAAAAGTTTTCCCCTATTTTCTGTGAATTGTGTTTGAATTGTAAGTTCGTTTCATTATTAATAAATATTTATTTCCATAACTAAAAGCTGTTAATTGAAATAGTAGCTTGGGGTTCTGGGATCTCCCGTTGCAGTGGAGAAAGCCAGGGGGAGGGAAGACAATTAATGGGGGCTTTTGTGTGAGTCAGCATGTTCAGCATGAATTTCACTTTCAGTTCCTGGAAGTAGTACTATGAGTGCTGTGACTAGTTAGAGCGAAACTCTTTCCTCACTTTTGTGATTGTCTCCCCACTTGCAATCCAAGGTGAGGATGGAGAAGTGCAAATGGATATGAAACATTGAAATTCAAGTCAATAACAGATTGATCAAGGTTATATGCCTTGAGCATGCTGGTTGTAGAATTTTTTTTTTGACTATGAACTCAAATCGATGTCTTAACCAATGTATTGAATAGGCCACAGCTTTCAGGAAAAAGTCAACCTCTTTTAATTATAGTATCGATTCTTAATTACAGGGAACATTGAGTTTCTCAATTACACAGTGAAAAGCTAATGAAAAGAGACTCACTTGGCTTACGCAATCTGATTGCAAGTTCAGAGAGTCCTAGGTATGGGTTCAATTTCACACCTTAAAGATGCACTCTTGAACGTTTGTATAATTTCAGCTAGTAGTTTTGAAAGTGGTGCTCACGAGCCAAAAGTCGTCCCCGTTTGTTGTGTATTATGTCATCAAATTGTGTACTATGTCATCCATTTAGTCTGATATGTTACGTCCTTCAAATTATTATAAATGTTTTTTTTTTTGCAATTCGTATAATATGTTAAGAATCCAATTTGAACTATATGTTACACATTTTCTTTGCTTAAGATCCAGGAGTGCATCTTTAAGTATTGAAAAGATATATCTATTTGAGGAAAAGTGAAATAAATCTATAGAAAAAAAAAAATATATAGAATTTTAAACAAAAACAATGATATCAAAAGCAAACAATTATTTTAAAGCGAGAGAAAAACTGATTTGAAAACGAATGTAACATTTTTTTTTTCTTCAACTTTGCCAACAACCAACCCTATTGAATCCATTTTGGCTACGCTCTGCCTGCAGTTCCTACCTTTGGTTAGGTTACTAGTACAATATGTTAAGAGTTTAAATTAAGAAAAGTTACAAATGTAATCCAGAGGACTCGTGTAAGAGTGTCATTGCGTCATCATGGTGGATACACGAGTCCCTGGTTTAAATACAATGATGTAGCTAACTGGAAACATTCGTCATGGGACTAAAATCACAATGGCCTATTTGGGCATGACAAGCACTTGGTTTACTAAAAACATGTGGACAAACCGTTAGCTACGGCTGGCAGTGGCTAGCTACAGGCTTGCAGCCTTGTGATTCATTCTATTTGGCTAGCTAGTCAGACAACAAGATAATGTACTTGAAAATTGTCACGGGTCAATAATGAACGGATATTAGAAGTGTACAGTCGGACATTATTGACACCCTTGATAAAGCTAAGCATTAATGACTGTATAAAATAAATAATAAAAACCTTAGCTATATTGTATGTTCCAAAAGAATTTGAAATTATATTATTATATACTAATACAATTACTCAGAGATAGAGATTTAGTTTAACAAATAATATTTTGTTTTCTAAAGAAGTCAGGGGTCAAAATGATTGACACCCCTGTTTTCAATATCTTTTAATATCTCACCTTGCGAGGATAACAGCACTGAGACGTTTATGAGTTGGCGGGATCTTAGACCATTCCTCCATACAGAATCCTTCCAGATCCTTGATATCCTTAGTCTGTGCTTATGGACGGCCCTCTAATTCAAACCACAGGTTTTCAATGGGGTTCAAGTCCGGAGACTGAGATGGCCATTGTAAAATGTTGATTTAGCCAATTAACCATTTATTTTGATTTGTGCTTGGGGTTATTGTGTTGCTGGAAGATCCACTTGCGGCCAAGTTTCAGCCTCCTGGCAGAGGCAACCAGGTTTTTGGCTGAAATGTTCTTGTATTTGGTAAAGTTAATGATTCCGTTGACCTCTACAAGGGCCCCAGGACTAGTGGAAGCAAAATAGCCCCATAACATCAAAGATCAACTACCATATTTTACAGTAGGTATGGGGTTGCTATTAATGCATTCTCATTTAAACTCTACACCCACCACTGGCGTGTGTGGCCAAAGAGCTCTATTTTCCTGAAATTGACCTCATACCTAGGGCTCTATTCAATCCGTATCACGGCAGTTCAGCTTTACAGCATGATTGAAATCTGCTGAAAACGCAAAGGCAATGTTCCCGCGTTAGCGGAGACTGCATTCAGGGTAAATGCTGCAAATGTTGGCTGAATTGGAAATGACATTTACATTTCTATCACGCAATCTGTAACACTTCAGTGATACAGATTGAATAGAGCCCCTAGTAGGCTGGGGATGTGTCACACCAAACTAAACTGGTGAATCATTGAGTTTCAACATCGTTAGTGTTCATGTGCTTCCATGTTCTGTCCTTAAAGATGGCCATTGACGTCTTGAATCAAGCGCATATTGAGCCCCCAATAGACACTGATAGTCATTCTCAAAGTGCTTAATAGGGCAAACAAACGAGGGCGGATAAATGGGGGCCAAGCGTTACTGCTTTAACAAGCCTGTATCATGTTCCCAGCTCCTTTCTTCAGCACATTGTCTATTGGTTCTCTTTTCCCTTTCCTCCATAATGGCTAGTCACCATGGAAACAGTCCCAAAGCCTGGCTCCAGAAGGAAAGAGGGGTGTCAGGGTTGTTAATACCCAGAGGACAAAGATGTGTGAGAGAGTAGGGGAGGTGCAAATGGAACATTGAGGTCTGTCTTAGAGAGGTGGCAAAGTAAGAGACAAGGTTTCTCCAGGCCACTGCGATCTTCCAAATGTAGAGAGACCCATTGGAGCAGAGCACCATTTTAGGTGTGAAGAGGAGCTCCTTGGCTGTAGGCCTATTTTGGGATCCAAAGAGTATGGGTTAGTAATGCAGTGCTGTTGCTGAATGTGAAAATAACCAGCAAAGTCCTTCTGTGGAATGAGTTAGTGTTTGCAAGCGGTTCCATTGAGATACATTAACTGTTGACATTCATGGGGTAGAAAATACTGCTCTTGATTTATACTGAACAAAAATATACATGTAAAGTGTTGGTCCCATGTTTCATGAGCTGAAATAAAAGATCCCAAAAATGTTCCATACGCACAAAAAGCTTATTTCTCTCAAATGTTGTGCACACATTTGTTTGCATCCCTGTTAGTGAGCATTTCCTTTGCCAAGATAATCCATCCACCTGACAGGTGGGGCATATCAAGAAGCTGATTAAACAGCATGGTCATTACACTAAATTCCTAATCTGGCCCTCAAAATCATCATGGTCACCTAATAATCCCCAGTTTACAATTGGCTCATTCATCCCCCTCCTCTCCCCTGTAACTATTCCCCAGGTCGTTGCTGTAAATGAGAACGTGTTCTCTGTCAACTTACCTGGTAAAATAACGGATAAAAAATAAAAATAAAACACAGGTGCACCTTGTGCTGGGGACAATAAAAGGCCACTCTAAAATGTGCAGTTTTGTCACACAACACAATGCCACGGATGTCTCATGTCTTGACGTAGAGTGCAATTGGCATGCTGACTGCAGGAATGCTCCATCAGAGCTGTTGCCAGAGAACTGAATGTTCATTTATTTACCATAAACCGCATCCAACGTCATTTTAGAGAATTTGGCAGTACTTCCAGCCAGCCTCACAACCGCAGACCACGTGTAACCATGCCAGCCCAGGACCTCCACATGTAGCTTCTTCATCTGCGGGATCGTCTGAGACCAGCCACCTGGACAGCTGATGAAACTGAGGAGTATTTCTGTCTGGGGAAAAACACATTCTGATTGGCTGGGCCTGGCTCCCAAGTGGGTGGGCCTATGCCCATAGATTAGCGATTAATACATTTATTTCAATTAACTGATTTCCTTTCCTCCCACCTTTTGTCCAGGTGGGAAAGGGCAGTGTGGAATGCAATAGAGATTGCATCATCTGTGGATTTGTTTGGGCGGTATGCAAATTGGAGTGGATCTAGGGTTTCTGGGATAATGGTGTTGATGTGAGCCATTACCAGCCTTTCAATACACTTCATGGCTACGGATGTGAGTGCTACGGGTCTGTAGTCATTTAGGCAGGTTGCCTTCATGTTCTTGGGCACAGGGACTATGGTGGTCTGCTTGAAACATGTTGGTATTACAGACTCAATCAGGGACATGTTGAAAATGTCAGTGAAGACACCTGCCAGTTGGTCAGCACACGTTCCTGGTAATCCATCTGGCCCCGCAGCCTTGTGAATGTTGACCTGTTTAAAGGTCTTACTCACGTCAGCTACAGAGAGCGTGATCACACAGTCGTCCAGAACAGCTGATGCTCTCATGCATGCCTCAGTGTTGCTTGCCTCGAAGCAAGCATAGAAGGGATTTAGCTCGTCTGGTAGGCTCGTGTCACTGGGCAGCTCGCGGCTGTGCTTCCCTTTGTAGTCTGTAATAGTTTGCAAGCCCTGCCACATAAGACGAGCGCCGGAGCTGGTGTAGTATGATTCAATCTTAGCCCTGTATTGACGCTTTGCCTGTTTGATGGTTCGTCGCAGGGCATAGCAGGATTTCTTATAAGCTTCCGGGTTAGAGTCCCGCACCTTGAAAGCGGCAGCTCTACCCTTTAGCTCAGTGCGAATGTTGCCTGTAATCCATGCCTTCTGGTTGGGGTATGTACGTACAGTCACTGTGGGGACGACGTCCTCGATGCATTTATTGATAAAGCCAGTGACTGATGTGGTGTACTCCTCAATGCCATCGGAAGAATCCCGGAACATGTTCCAGTCTGTGATAGCAAAACAGTCCTGTAGTTTAGCATCTGCTTCATCTGACCACTTTTTTATAGACGAGTCACTGGTGCTTCCTGCTTTAATTTTTGCTTGTAAGCAGGAATCAGGAGGATAGAGTTCTGGTCGGATTTACCAAATAGAGGGCGAGGGAGAGCTTTGTACGCATCTCGGTTCGTGAAGTACAGGTGATCTAGAATTTTTCCCCCCTCTGGTTGCACATTTAACATGTTGATAGAAATTAGGTAGAACTGATTTAAATTTCCCTGCATTAAAGTCTCCAACCACTAGGAGCGCCGCCTCTGGGTGAGTGGTTTCCTGTTTGCTTATTTCCTTATACAGCTGACTGAGTGCGGTCTTAGTGCCAGCATCTGTCTGTTGTGGTAAATAAACAGCCACGAAAAGGTTGGGCATGTGGGGCGGGCATTGATAGTGGTGTTGTTCAAGAATGCACTTGGCCAGTCTAGGGTCAGCCTTACTCTAAGAGTTCCAGAAATGACTTTTTCAAAGTAGATAATCAGATTTACAAAGCATTTTCACCAATTAGCTATGATAAAATCAATGGAGTTTAGCGAACAGAACATGTACTTTAATAACACACGTGTCACAAGCAGAGTTCTCAAATCCCACAGCAAACAACCACAGAGACAGGCCAAAGTACACCAATGAACATACAGAGTATCACTACAGCCCGATTAAAAACATGTAAAAAGGCTGGGATTTAGGGCTGTGAGCACCGGGGAAACTAACACAGCATTTGATTCACTCATGGAGTGGTGGCCAATGTTCGGCCTACTCTTTCCGAGCAGGGTTCATTTGTTCGGCCCTACCCAAGCAGGGTTTGTTCGTTTGGCACTACCTGAGCAGGTTTCGGCTGTTCCTCCCAAGCAGGGGTCGTTAGTTGATGACTAGTCGATGGCTGGTTCGGTCATCAATGGCAGGTTCGGTTGTCGGTGGCTGCTTGCTGGGCAGTCTCTCGCTCTACGCCAGGCCTGCTGGGTTGTAGTGTTGGGTGTTTTCTCTCGCAGGTGCGTCAGGCCTATCCCCCGTGTCTGTAGTCGTGGGGGACACAAAACATACAATTAAAGCATGTGCTGGCCAACAATTGGAGTCACACTCACACGTTTGAAACAAGTGCTTTTCTTTAGTAGTGCTATAGCGACCGGTAGATTTGTATATTTTTACCAGAGTAGGCATGCAGCAGCAACGAGGTGGACATCTGTCGGTCGAGAGGTTCCCCCGGTCTGAATGGCGTCCTGACGGTATGTTCCTTTTGACTCTAGTTCTGAGGAATGTTTAGCAATTAGTTTGGGGAGGAGGTGATAAGGAATTGGCAACAACTGTCTCAAGTCAACGTAGTCTATGCCAATCTGGGGGATCACAGCACAGCACACCATGCAATCAAACAAATAGTTCATGCAATTCAATTTCACAGGTGAGAATGTCATGAATTAAGTTAAAGCCAAGTAAAACCAACACACAGCACATGTGATTAAAAGGCACTCATAAATAGGCATGATATAAAATAATAAGACCTGCTGATAAGTAATATAAAAACAATGGCAGATTCTAGTTGAATAAGAGTCAATGTTACTTGTGACACACACTCAGAACCTTAATGGGAGTACATTACACTTCTGTACATGGTGAAGCACATGAGCCGCTCCTCTTGCTTCACTGTCCTGTGACATGGTGGATAGTGGTATTAAAGGGGAATGAACTGGACAACTTATGCTGCTTCAGACTATTCATCTACCGAGACAATTAAAGGAGATAAATCTCTTGCGGCTAACACTTGAAGTGCTTTTCCGTTTTAAAGAGCTTTCCTGTGGGGAGCCTCGAGTTGTGTTGAAGTCTCATACTGGATCCCAATGACCGTTAACCTTGTCGTGAAGAAATGGTGTAAATTATGTAAGACCAAAGAAGGATGTTCTGCAGATGTTCGCCCATCTTTGACTTGGGGACAATGATTTGTGCTGGGGGTATTTCCTGGCCTCTGGAACGGGAGGCACAAGTCTTTGCTGTTTTGCTTAGACGAACTGAAGCTGCTGTCTAGAGTTGTTGTTTTTCTGATTACCACTTCAATAATTTTATGGGGGGGGGACCCCCATGATTCAGCAGATGTTGGTTGACCCAGGGTCGTTTCATACAGCCTGATCCCAGATCTTATTTTGCTGTCTTGCCAATGACTATAGGAGTTGGCAAGATAACACAACAATATCTGGGACCAGGCTATGTTTCATGTGGAGGGCTAATTTAGCTGTTGGGCTCCAACACAATGATTATCTGAACAACATATCTGTAGTGCCAGCACATTTTCCCCCGTGTATTATGTTCTGTTGATTAAAACAAAACACCTGCTTTTGACTATCTTCTCCCCCCTTCTTTGTAAAGGGGAGTTGGTTTTCTGACCTCCTTTCATATTTTTATTCATTTTGTCAGAAAGGACGTCGGAAAAGTAGAAAGGAGTGAATTGGGAAACAGATAGAATGGCCGAGACAGAGCTTGAACCCCTGTTGCCAGGGGGGCATGTCGTCCGGGTTTGGGTTGTCGCTCTCCACTCCAGCACACCTGATTTTGATTCTTGTTTGTGTTGTTTGCACCCACAAGACTGGATGAGAATTCCTCATAGTTTATACTTACTTACAGCATACATTACAACAGAGCAAGCAGCCTTTTGGGGGCTCTAAGCGAGATTTGGCAGTGGAGAGAAAAATGTGCAGCTTTAAAGTTAATCAACTGCGATTCAACACATTCTACCATCGGGACAGAGAGAAGATCTTATAGTTCAAATCAAATTTTATTGGTCACATACACATATTTAGCAGATATTATTGCGGGTGTAGCGAAATGCTTTTGTTCCTAGCTCCAACAGTGCAGTAGTGTCTAACAATACAATACAATACACACACATCTAAAAATGAAAGGAAAATAAGTTTTAAAGCTAATTTGCTGCAATTCTACAGATTTTGCCAAGGGGTGCAGAGAAATGCTGCCGCTTAAAACCTCTTAAGGATCGTACTCTTTTTTTCCAGTTTTTGCCTAAAATGACATACCCAAATCTAACTGCCTGTAGTTCAGGACCTGAAGCAAAGATATACATATTCTTGATACCATTTGAAAGGAAATACTTTAGAGTTTGTGGAAATGTGAAATTAATGTAGGAGAATATAACACATTAGATCTGGTAAAAGATAATACAAACAAAAAAATGATGCGTTTTATTTTATTTTTTGTTCCATCATCTTTGAAATGCAAGAGAAAGGTCATACTTTCACATAGGAGTCTAGGTGTATTTAGATTTTGGCCACCAGATGGCAGCAGTGTGTGTGCAAAGTTTCAGACTGATCCAGTGAAGAATTACATTACTGCACAATATTTTGTATCAAGTCTGCCAGGATTTTGCCCAAATGTGCCGAATTGGTCAATTGATACATTTTCAAGTACAATAACTATAGAGAACATACAAAAATGCTATGGTAATGAAAAATGTAAGTTTACACACTCCCAGGAATGTCATACATGATGGATCATTAGCTTATACACTAACTTTCTGTAGACCCCATTTCCTACATTTGAACATAAAAATAGATTTTATGAAACAAAACTATGCTACATTTTATCTCCGGGACCCTCAGCATGACAAATCAGAGCAACATTACTTAATGTAAGTACATTATTTACCTTCAGAGGTGAATGTATCAAACCAGTTGCAGTGCTAAAAGTTTTTTGTTGTTGTGCACTCTCCTCTAACAATAGCATGGTCTTTTTTCACTGTAATAGCTACTGTTAATTGGACACTGCAGTTAGAGTAACAGGAATTTAAGCTTTCTGCGCATATAAGACATGTCTTTGTCCCGGAAAGTTGGCTGTTGTATACAACATCATTCTAGTCACATTAGCGCACATTAGCAACAACTGTCCCGGTTTCGGGACTTTGCCATGGGGTGCAGAGAAAATGTTGCAGTTTTAAAGCTAATTTCCTGCAATTCTACACATTTTCCCATGACTTATTCCATGTTCATATGATCTCTGAGTGACTAACAAAACCAATGGTGGCCCCATGGAGGTCAGGGCCATTGGGCAGGTGCCCTTTGTGCCCAGTCAGTTAATTGGCCATGATTACGACAAACTTTAAATAGCTGGTTCGACTAATTTACCTAGCAATCAAAACATTTTGGCTGACATGGGATATTTGACTGACTGTCAGTGACTGACATAACAAGAGGAGAACTACTGATGCACTGCCAAATTTCAAAATTGCATCTTGCGGATTCTATTATTCGAATTCCTCTACAGTAAGTTGAGACTGAGTTCCCAAAAAGAATAATAACGGCTTATGTCGCTTATTGACTGAGCCGGCACTGCCTTACAATTGACTTGTAGTATTTCATGACAATGCTCGCCAGTTTTCTCTTTGTGAGAGTGCACTTCTAAAACAACCATTATTATTAGTCAGTAAATGTCTGAAAATGTGTCAAGGGAGACAAATGTAAGGGAGTAAAAGGGAGGTAGAGTGTTTATTTGTTCCATTTACCCGTGTGCTCATCTTCCCTCTTGCATGTTCCCCCTGCCCTCCCCCAGATCTCTGAGGCCTAACCAAAGCTTGCTGACCCATGCAGGAACCTCATGTTTGAAGTTCCAAGTAAGTTCCTCATGAAAATCAATGAGGAAAGCAAGCACTTGTGTCTCTAAATAACAACATGGCCAGGAAACAGAGGTCACATGAGTATTCAAAGTGGCACCAACGTTATGCTTGCTTTCCTGTTGCCTGCTGCAGATGGGTTGATTAAAGAGCTATCTCCTGTGAAACTAAGCCTTTTAGGCGGAAGTACCAGCTTGACCCATTGAATGGAAACTTTGCTTTGCCATGTTCCTGCCTTGGTTAAAGTAGTTGAAGCAATGATGAATGAAATGCTTGGCCAAGACTTGCATGCTTACTTAAGCAGAAATCTGTACCGTACTTTGTGTTCTCTGCTCTTGGAGAACAACATGCTGCATAATTCGTGATGACCTAGAAGTCCTTGTGTATGCTTCTCCCTGTAAACAAGGGAACTAAACATTTGGTCAAATGGACATCAATGCATGCCTTTTAAGATCACTATAGGACAGGCAACTAGATCTCATTAATGCACTAATACAAATTTGACATGCATGCATTTGAATGCCAATTTATCATGAGCACAACAAACGATTTCAGCACAGAAGAGGTGGTTTCTGTAACTGATGGTTTAGATTGTGATTTTCACCATCTTGTAAAGGAAGAGACTCACATTCCTCAGGACCTATTAGACATGGATGTGTGCAAACTAAAACCAGGCTGACTTACACTCTGACCCAGTGTCTGGTTGCTGGAGAAGTGCCAAGGTCAACACAGTTGTGCTAGTCAGACTTGCCTTTGGAAAGATGAACTATGTGATGGTGGTCTGATAATGAAAACATCAGATCTGGGCCATTTCTCAACAGGAGGACACTCCAGTTCTCTATCCAACTCTATACTGTGCTATACACTAAATGTACTACGGATTTTGCAATAATGCACAATGCAAGATGTTAAACAAATAGCTCGTACCATGGACACAAGGGCCCGAAAAGAAATCTTGGCAAGGTTGGGTAAGCCACGTGATGTTACATCCCACACAGTAGTATGATATCAAAACAGCCTTGTATGGTTGTTTTGAAAAAGGCACATTTATTTTCAGATTCTAGAACATAGGCAACACAGTGACAATAGAATTGGCTTATGCGGAAACAGGCTAGTACCTATTAGGCAGCACAAGAGCCATGCTAGTCTCCCTTAGACAATATGCATTCATGTCAGATGACATACAAAATCAGTGTGACAGGATCTTTTACAAAATAACCTCATGTACATTTGTACATCTGAGGAGCATCTGTTATTCTGTAGACATAAAACGGGAATTTGTTCCTGTTTTATGTGTTAGACAACATCAAGAGGCTTGTTGTGTTGCAGACCACTTCATGTTAATGAGACCAGAAGAACATGGGTTAGCCATTCATTGCCAGTCACGAATTATGTGTTATTTTTCCAAACAAAGCACTTGTTATCAAATTGTCGTAATACATATTCATGAAGTTATTGAATGAAAGACATACGTATTTGAAGATATTGTCCCTTATTTCCTGCTTGGGCTTAAGTGTACCAACAGTTGAATAAGGATTACAATTTCAGAGGCTAAATGAAGGGTAGGCATTAAGTGATTTTTTGGGGGGCATGGGTAACAAACTCATGGCATTGCAACGTCACAACCAGTTTGGATGCCAGTTCCCATACTTAAACAAAAAATTTACAAAAATCACACAGAAAAACAATTGCTTAACTAAATCAATCCTGTTAAAACAGCCAACATTGTCCTAGTGGCAATTTACGAGATGGCCATGGGTGTTTAGCTTTTTAGGCACCCCCCCTGTTTTTTGTACCAATCAGTACTTGGATTTTTATCAGCGCTGACACTTATTGTGCCTGTCTGGTTCTTAGTAACTCAGGCAACAAGATAATTGTGCCTATTTAGATCAACAGACACAGTTACCATGGAAACATGTCCCCTCTGGAAGTACAGTTTTTATGTTCACAAACATCGCTTTTTTCAACTGTTTGATATTCAGTCCTTACGCCCAGTTTCTCATCATTACCTACGCTTGTTGGTTCATTATATCAGAATCCAACAGCTCTTATGTTTGTGAAGTGTCTCTTTGTCACCTACTGGTCCACTTTTCCCCATTTCTTCTCATGTATTTCAGCAGACAGACACAATGAATGCATTGTCCATGACACCTACATCGAATAACATATAACATATATAGCACAGACATAATCCTTCTTTTGGCAAAGGAGGGAAATAGTGTTGGTGTGAAACATGGAGAGGAACTTCATTCAATCTTTCTTTAAGCACAGGAGGTTATCAAACCTGAGATGATGGTTATTTCCCAGGATGCCCTTATTGCCATATTGTGGTATCCTCACTGGGATTCATGCAGTATTCTTCTGTAATAAAATCCAGAAGAGCAGGAAATGGCTCAGAGTGCCTATGGTTCAGTTATAGACCCCCACATGCTCATCCCGACTCAGTTCATACTGGCTGAATCAACGTTGTTTCCATTTCAATGAAATTACGTTGAACCAACTTGGAATAGATGTTGAATTGACATCTGTGCCCAGTGGGCCAGCACTTGCATCACTATTCTCACAGTGGAAGAATCAATGTTTTGTAGTGTTTGCAGTTGTCAGAGTCGTGTGTATAGGTGGCAGGGAAGTCAGGCGCAGGACAATCAAACTTAGTGGAATGGAGTTGTTTAATAACTTGAAAACAAACATAACTCCAAAACCATGAATACAATAAAACAAAGTGGTACGAGGACCCGTCACACACCAATACAAACAACACGAAATACTGAACAACAAACAATCTCTGACAAAGACATGAGCGGAAACAGAGGGTTAAATACACAACAGGTAATAAATGGGATTGAAACCAGGTGTGTAGGAAGACAAGACAAAACCAATGAAAAATGGATCAAAGATGGCTAGAAGACCGGTGACATCGACCGCCGAGCACCGCCCGAACAAGGAGAGGCATCGACTTCGGCAGCAGTCCAATTATGTATAGCAAATCTTAATTATGTTTTCTAAAACTACGTACTGGCTTTTATATATGTTATTCAACAGCCTACACATAAATTTAGATTTCATAACATCAGCATTGAGGTCCAGCTTGCTTATCCAGAGCTTGGGGGGTATCTAGTGGTCAAAAAGAGGAATACATTGGCAGATTCTTCATGTTGCCGGTTGTACCTTCCTTTTACCAAACTCAGTCTAAAGTTTATCAAAAGTGCATGACATTATTGAGGGGTTCATTTGAATAAATTTCCGATCATAACAAAAGTTTAGAAAATTGCAATTCTTTTCAGTTTTCGACTAGAATATGAAAACAATGACATGGGGTAGCCTATATGTTTTTCCAATAAAGGCAAACTGTGAGCTAAATTGCAATTATGTCAACTTTTCTTACTATATTTTTAAACGAGGAACCAAGAAAACGTTGTTACATTTAAAAATGTATTTGGAAAAATGTGTAATTATGCCAATAAGATTCCATGAGCATGTTTTTGTGTTTCATTCATATGCAAAGCCTTCTATTGCATATGAAAAAAATGACATGGGGTAGCCTATATGCTTTTCCTATAAAGGCAAACTGTGAGCTAAATTGCAATTTTGTCAACTTTTCATACTAGATTTTAAAATGAGGAACCAAGAAAACCTTATTTCGAAAGATTTGCATTATGCTGATAGGCTTCCATTAGCAAGTTTTTGTGTTTCATTCATACTACAACAAATACATTATTTTGTTGAATAAATCAGAAATGTGTGTGTGACAGGCTTAAAAAAAACTTTTTTTAATGACATTGCATTTGTAAGCACTATTGTGCAATCAGGGCAACGTAACCTACTCAGGGTAATGGACTGTAGGCTGATCTGATGGGGTCAGTACAGGTGCATCAATGCTGGGACCAAGAGACTGAAAAACAGCTTCTATCTCAAGGCCATCAGACTGTTTAACAGCCATCACTAGCACAGAGAAGCTGCTGCCGACATACAGACTTGAAATCATTGGCCACTTTAATAAATGGAACACTAGTCACTTTAATAATGCCCCTTTAATAATGTTTACATATCTTGCATTACTCATCTCATATGTATATACTGTATTCGATACTATCTATTGCATCTTAGCCTATGCGCTCTGACATTGCTTATCCATATATTTATAAATTCTCATTCCATTCCTTTACTTAGATTTGTGTGTATTAGGTATTTGTTGTGAAATTGTTAGATATTACTTGTTAGATACTGCTGCACTGTCAGAACTAGAAGCACTAGCATTTCGATACACTCGCAATAACATCTGCTAACCATGTGTATGTGACCAATACAATTTGATGTGATGGTGGAACCATATCTATATGATGGAGCACAAAGCCTTATATTACAATGAAACACTCTGGGGAACAGAATCTGATGCGGGTCCCTGGGATATGCTGTGTGTATGTATTTATATGTAGGCTATTTGTGCCATTTTTTATGTAATGTATGTAGTTCTGTCCTTGAGCTGTTCTTGTCTATTAATGTGCTGTATTATGTCATGTTTTGTGTGGACCCCAGGAAGAGTAGCTGCTGCTTTTGCAACAGTTTTGACTGATTGATTGAATTTATTGGTCCATTTTTTAAATACATACTGTACATAAGGGTGCTCCAGCCAGTGACGCCTCCACATTCAATTTAAGAAAATCATCAAGGATAACACAAAGCTTAAAAGCTTATTTCCATTGTGGTCCTTTTGGAAGGGGAACGGGGGATGCAGCAAGTTTAGGTGTAGTGCAGCTGTAGTTGCAACAGACAATGACAGACAGAATTGTTGTTTGTTTCATAAAATGAGCTAATTAGTACAGTTCCACTCCTAATAAACAACATACCCTTAATATATACAAGACAATCACAATATGACACACAATAGGCAGACCATATGCTATCCCGGGCATTTCCTTCTCAGCCACGCACTATAATCTTACTACACACTTTTGAGACTTGCTACTGTTTAGCAATTCTTTCAGTGAGAACTTGAAACTACCCATTGAAGGTATACGTTTCAAATGATTTGGAAGACTATTCCAAAGAATGGCAGCTGAGTAAAAAAAAGTTTATTTCCCCATACCACTATTAAATCTAAAATGAACAATATCAGTTTCACTCTTTCAGTTTCACCAAGTTAAAGTAGTTACATAGGTACCTCAGGACCATACTGTGGACAATCTTATGGACAAGACACAATTTAATCTGAGAGACTCTCTCGTTCCACTTTGAGCAATCTAAGGCTTTCAAAGTGGGAATGGTCAAGATTAATATGTGCTGGAAGTTTAAGAGTTATCCTGACTAATTTGTTCTGAGATGTCTGGAACTGATTTTGTATTATCTGTGGGGCACTATTGTACCAGGAAGAGCACGCATAGTTGAAGTGGCACTGAACAAGAGCCCCTGTCAATGCCACCATTGCATTCTTATCCAGATATTTGAAGGTTCTTGCCAGAAACCAAATTTGATGGTTCACTTTGGAGATAACTTTTTGTGCCATGCTCTCTTCTGTCAGATGGTTATCTAGTAATTAACAGTGCTTTACTGTGACTACTAAGTCATCTACTACCACCTTAAAATCAGAGGATTTCCTCAGCTTCACTTTCCAAGGTGAAGTGACAGCTTATAGCCATTTACTGACATTCCAAAGTTCAGCACTGAGGGCTTTCTCAACCACATGTTTGTCTTTGTGGGAAACCAACAGTGCAGAATCATCTGCATAGAGGAAAAGGTCACATGTACAGGCAGATTTCAGATCATTTATATACAACAAAAAGAAAAGTGGAGCCTGCACTCCCTTGGGGTTTAGACAGGGTCTCATCCACATTCTGTTTTCTTCCTTGCAGATAAGAGCTAACCCATTTTACAGCTAAGTTATTCAAGCCCATGGCTCTTAGTTTGATTAAACAGAATCTCATGATCCACTGTATCAAACACCTTTTGGAGATCTAACATAACCATACCACAACAGTTCCCTCCATCTACTTCCTTCCTGGTGTAGTCAGTTAGATATAGTAGGCAACTATTGGTGGAATGGGATTTCCTAAAGCCAGATTGGAGCTCATATAGTAGGTTATGTAAGGAAATATCTGCTAATATCAATCTGCTTGAACATAATCTTTTCCATGACCTTAGATAAAATACACAGGATTGAGACAGGCCGGTGGGGATCCTAATAAAATACCAAATACCATATCTGATAGGGGGTTCTCAGCACATTGATGAGAACCCTGGGGGTCCTTGGACCTCCATATGGGAACCCCAGAATATAGGATTGCCTACTGTATCCATACACCAACATACCATTCATTGGCTTTATTTGAGAATCTGCCTGAAAACCACTTGTACCATAACTGTAGGCAGGCATTACAGTCCCTATACCATGTATTACATGTTTTGGTAGCGCAAGCGCCCTCTATTGATTGGATGTATTGGCTGAGAGCTGAGTTGGTGGGTTCAGCTCAAACCAGCAGTATTTAGCTAGCTAGCTTGGCACAACCTGGGAGGGACTGCTAAAATGTTACCATTATCTATAAAAGACGACGAGTACAAGCCACCCAAATTCAACCTCCTAGCCAAGATTTCAGGATGGTTCAGGTAAATTGTCTTATTTGTTTGTGTTCTTGCTGTATTTTGTAGGTCTTAATTAGCTTGTTAGCTAGCTATTTTGATTCTATGCTCACTGCACTGCTAGCTTAATTCAGATGTGTAAAATATGATGCCAAATATTATGCTGTAGTTACCTAGCTAACGTTAGCTACCAAAAACAGCTTGGTAGGGGACCATCCACCTTGGTTGCTGACCAAATAGATATTTGTTAGTTAGCTCCATATACAAAAATAAGGCTAGGTTAACTGTCTTGATAGCCAGTTAGCTTCAGATGCACGAATGTCAGCTGGACACCAACACAGCTGGAAGTTAGTTACTTCCGACTTACTTAGCTAGCGTAGGGGGGGGGGGGGGTTGTATAGTATTACATATTTGTGTGCGGTCAACAACATGCTTGTTCAGGAAATTGATGCAATTTTGCACGTTTGACATAGGTAGCTACTTCTCATTCTTAACTGGCTCTACTGTTTTGTTGAGCGCAAGCTAGCAAACGTTAGTTAGGTAACGTTAGCTTGGTTGATAACTCGCGCTAGCTGCGATTCTAATTCAGTGAACTTTCTTTTTCCCCAGATCTATCCTATCTGATAAAACATCACGCAATTTGTTTTTCTTTCTCTGTCTGAATCTGTCCTTTGCTTTTGTTGAATTATCGTACGGCATATGGAGTAACAGGTAAGTTCCGTATCATTCGATGGGAAAAGCCTAACAAACGCAACTCTTATTTCAGGATGTGCCACGTATGTCTAAGCAAGCGTTGTACCAACAATGCCCGTTGTTTGCACTGTCTCCATCAGTGGGAATGCACCACAAACTACATTATAACATCTAGCTAGACACATGTTATTCCATAGTTATGTGTTTTGAAATGGCTATCCATCTTGATGGCTCTATTTTATGCATGCATTTCTGCCAGGACATCCTATCTGCAACGTGTTCAAATTGTTGCCTGGAACCAGCTGCTAGGGTTAAAATGTCACTGTCATAAAATCCATGTGTTCCCATAGACAAGTAACTAGCTAATTAGAACTAATATGTGCAGTAATGTTTTATCAGCCGTAACTTAGTCATTCATAAAAAACATTTTTTGTGTGTTTTAGTGTAACTTTTATCCCCGGCAATTGCAAAGCTTGGGGAGGATAGATATCTGGTGTGGGAGACTGTCTAGTCTAACAAGTTGTTTTTTGTGTGTGTGTGTGTATGCTCTCAGTTTAGGTTTGATATCAGATTCCTTTCACATGTTCTTTGACTGCACTGCACTTTTAGCCGGACTTGCAGCCTCCGTGATTTCCAGGTGGAGGTCGAATGACTCATTCTCATATGGGTACGTATGCAAGCAATGTAGACTGTAGCTTCACTTTTTGCGCCTTCGCTAGCAAAGGTAACGCTGCCTCCAAAACTGATAAGGAGTCTCTGCTAATGTTTACATTTTGAAGTTTGTGACGTCTTACCAAGCGTATATGGTTACCTGTATAATGTTTGATCTTATGCCTTTATTGATATCCAGGGTTGCCAATCCTGCTGGTGATCGCTAAATCTGCACCTTTAGTACATATTTGGATGTGTGTATTGTTACTAATATAACAAAGGTGTTGCAGCTGAATGGAGTGATTTCAGTTCAAACTGATTGTATTTAAGTTCTATAATTCTGAATTTGGATTTTGAATTTGTAATGCACAAATGGAATCATTGAATTCATAATTGACCTTGTATTTCATGATTTGATACTGAGTTGAATGAATATTGCATTCAATTTTAAATTGTATTGAACATTCAAGTTCAATATTTTTATTTTCAGTTTCAAAATGGTAGATAGTGAATTCATTGTCTGTGTCTAAAGTTTACAAACTATAATTTCAAGTTTATCAATATTTAATATATTCAACTTCTCAGACATTAAATTCTCTAAATTCAGATTCAAAAACCAGAGATGTAATCCTGGTACTTTTCCAGACAGGAAAGGTAGTCAGAGGCTATCTGTTCTCCTCTGTCTGTGGTAAAGTTTCTGAAGCCAATGTGGCATGTTGAATATTTTCTTCCGATGAATTTGTCTACTGTTTGAACCGTTTTGGCTATTATGACCCCATTCCTGACGCTAACACTCTTGGACATGGACGTGCCTTCTGTTCCCTAATATGAATATCACAGGCCATGTAGGACACGTTAGAAGGAAGTGTCACAAGTTTGACCTCCATAAGAATAGATTTGAATAGCCCTGTCATAGCCTTTCTACGTCTTATTTCATTTTGCACTTGTGACTGACTGGGTTTGAACCAGGTCTCCTATATGTAACAAGACTGTGCCGATCCACTTAGCTAAACCCATGGGGAGGAACTCAGGAAGCTAACACAAGTCTTCAAGTCTGCAGCAAGGTTACTCCTCAAAAGAGAGTAGTTCATCAGACCACCTCGGTCACATTTCACTGCCCTTTGAACTCCTACTCAGAGATCACGGCACCAAACTGTCTGGGTTCGAAATCAGGCCTACCGTGTTCTGTGGCCAACGGAGGCATAAGGATCTGTGCCCTCCATTTTAATGAGTGCAACAGAGGTGATTTGGGGATCCATGCATGTGATGAGCAACCTTGCCTGAGACCTGAAGACTTGTTTTACTGATGGGGTTCTGACCCAGGTATCCTGAGCGCCAGACAATGCAACTTTTCAGGTCTCAGACAAGTCACTCATCACATGAGCGTTGTCACCGAACCACTTGCGTTACACTTCACCCCCCTTTGACCTCCTTGAAGAGACCATCCAAGTCACAGGACTAATGCCTAGGCTTTAGCTCAGCAGGCCAACAGTCTTAACCCAGTCAGTCACATGTTACCCTTATAATGATGACCCTTGCTGGAGACTTAAAACTACACGATATATGCGAAAGTATGTGGACACCACTTCAAATTAGTGGAATCTTCTATTTCAGCCACACATATGGCTGACGGGTGTATAAAATCACACCGCCATGCAATCTCCATAGACAAACATTGGTAGTAGAATGGTCTGTGAAATTTCTGCCCTGCTAGAGCTGCCCCGGTCAACTGTGCTGTTATTGTGAAGTGGAAACGTCTAGGAGCAACAACTGCTCAGCCGCGAAGTGGTAGGCCACACAAGCTCACAGAACAAAACCACTGAAGCGCGTAGCACGTAAAAATCGTCTATCCTCGGTTGCAACGCTCACTACCGAGTTGCAAACTGCCTCTGGAAGCAACGTCAGCACAAGAACTGTTCGTCAGGAGCTTCATGAAATGGGTTTCCATTGCTCACACAAGTCTACGATCACCATTTGCAATGCCAAGTGTCGGCTGGATGAGAGTAAAGCTCGCCGCCATTGGACTCTGGAGCAGTGGAAACGCATTCTCTGGAGTGATGAATCATGCTTTACCGTCTGGCAGTCCGACGGACGAATCTGTTTTTGGCGGATGCCAGGAGAACGCTCTCTGCCCGACTGCATAGTGCCAACTGTAAAGTTTGGTGTAGGAGGAATAATGGTCTGGGGCTGTATTTCATGGTTCGGGCTAGGAAATTGGGAAATCTTAGAGCTACAGCATACAATGACATTTTTGTGCGTCAAACTTTGTGGCACCAGTTTGGGGAAGGCCCTTTCCTGTTTCAGCATGACAATGCCCCCGTGCACAAAGCGAGGTCCATACAGAAATGATTTGTCGAGATTGGTGTGGAAGAACTTGACTGGCCTGCACATAGCCCTGACCTCAACCCCATCAAAGACCTTTGGGATGAATTGGAACGCCGACTGCGAGCCAGGCCTAATCGCCCAACATCAGTCCCCGGCCTCACTAATGCTCTTGTGGCTGAATGGAAGCAAGTCCCCACACCAATGTTCCAACATCTAGTGGAAAGCCTTCCCATAAAAGTGGAGGCTGCTGTGTCAGCAAAGGGGGGACCAACTCCATATTAATGCCCATGATTTTGGAATGAGATGTTTGACGAGCAGTTTGATGTCCACATACTTTTGGTCAAGGAGTGTATGTCTTCATGTTGCTCATCACATAAGCGTGTATAACCAAACCCCACACTTGATGAGTAACCTTGCTGGCTCTTTAAGACTTGTATTAGTGTAGCAGATGGAGATCTGTGACACTCACGATGGGTTGGAATGCTTTGTACGAGCTGAATCAGGGGGGAGCGGTACTTGCTAAGCAGGCAGCGTGACGTCCTTTACAATGGTGCTACTGGACTCTGGTCTACAGTTGCAAGTCAACCACTGGAGTTGCTGTAGAGTGAGTTTGTGGGGTGAATGTAGCAGATGGGATCTGAAACTCACTCATCAGCCTGAAGTGTCGCCCCTTGTCCAATTGAAGGCCTTTTTCAACAGCGTGGTGTGTTGGAACTCTTCAGGAGGGCGGTCACGTGTGTTTTGCGAGGCAGAGGACCTGAGTTCGAGTCTCTATGAGCTGAATCAGGGGGGAGCGGTACTCGATAAGCAAGCAGCATGTTGTCCTTTTACATACATTTCCTGAACTTATCCCTATAGGCTTTTAACTAGGTGGGCTAACAGTCTTGTGACATGCAGGATACCTATTTCGAACCCAGTCAGTCACAATATTAAATGGAGAGTGGAACAGTTATCTACTTTAAAAAAAACGTTAGCGCCAAATTCATAGGCAGAAAATGTATTCAACATGCCACATTGGCTTTAGAATCCACCAGAAGCTTCTGTTTACCATAGAGTTTAATCCTCTGTTCTCCTCTACCTTTCCTGTCTGGCAAAGTACCAGGATGTTGTCTCTGGTTTTGAATCTGAATTTAGAGAACTGAATTTAATAATAAACGTTGATTAACTTGAAATTATAGTTTGTAAACTTGATACACAATTAATGCAATATCTACCATGAAACTGAAACTTAATATATAAATATTGAATTTGAATATTCAATTACATTTAAATACATTTAAAACTTAATGCAATATTAATTTCAGTTTCAAATCAAATACTATATCAGTTTATGAATGAAATTATTTAATTTGTGCATTACACGTTTAAAAAATATTACGTTCAAATTCAATATCCTAATACAAAATTATGGAATTCAAATACATTTTGTTGGCACTGAAATAGCTCCAGCTGTTTTTAAATCACATTGATTAGCCTCTATTGTTGACCTGTGTGTACTGCACTTCCCTTTCTGTTTTCAGATACGTGAGGGCGGAGGTGTTGGCAGGGTTTGTGAATGGCCTGTTCCTCATCTTCACTGCCTTCTTCATTTTCTCAGAAGGCGTAGAGGTATGCCACAGAACACAATGAGTTTGATTAGGAGTATTTCACATATTGAAAACAACATTGATTTGAATGATTTTGATAAGACAAGGCCTATATTGTCTAAATATTGTTGAATCACAGTGCTATCAACTTTTATTTAAGATGACCAATTCTCAGTAACGATGTTGATTTGACTGGTCTTGTCTCCTGCTGCATCTGACAGAGGGCTTTGGAGCCGCCACACGTGAATCACGATCGTCTGCTCCCTGTGTCTGTCGCTGGGCTGCTGGTGAACCTGGTGGGCATCTTTGTGTTCCAGCACGGGGGCCACGGCCACTCTCACGGAGGGGATGAAGGTAAGATGAGGACATCTCTCGCTCTCCCCGTAGTCACTTTACACATCTACCATATCACTCCATGTTTTGCTAATCTTCACTCTCTCGCAAGTGGTCACTCCACGCTTTCCTGATAGTCCCTGTACTACTTCTTTGCGCTTCTATGCAAGGTCTAAAAGCATATAGTGTTGGGGTGGAGCCATGCGTTGATTCAACTCATCCACCCATCACTTGTGTCCCCTAAAGTTCCTTTACTTTGTGGTCCCCCAAGTTGTTCTCTCAAATTCCATCAGGCTCACTGCCTAACCCCTTTCTGCTCTTAAGTCACCAGTCCCTGTACCCTTTTCAAACACTAATAGCTTGCCTCATATAATGGCGTGATACTAAACTCTGCAAAAAAAGAAACGTCCTCTCACTGTCAACTGCATTTATATTCAGCAAATTTAACATGTGTAAATATTTGTATGAACATAAGATTCAACAACTGAGACATAAACTGAACAAGTTCCACAGACATGTGACTAACAGAAATGGAATAATGTGTCCCTGAACAAAGGGGAAGGGGGGGTCAAAATCAAAAGTAACAGTCAGTATCTGGTGTGGCCACCAGCTGCATCTCCTCATGGACTGCACCAGATTTGCCAGTTCTTGCTGAGAGATGTTACCCCACTCTTCCACCAAGGCACCTGCAAGTTCCTGGACATTTCTGGGGGGAATGGCCCTAGCCCTCACCCTCATATCCAACAGGTCCCAGACGTGCTCAATGGGATTGAGATCCGGGCTCTTCGCTGGCCATGGCAGAACACTGACATTCCTGTCTTGCAGGAAATCACGCACAGTGGCATTGTCATGTAAGGATGAGCCTGCAGAAAGGGTACCACATGAGGGAGAAGGATGTCTTCCCTGTAACGCACAGCGTTGAGATTGCCTGCAATGACGACAAGCTCCGTCCGATGATGCTGTGACACACGGCCCCAGACCATGACGGACAATCCACCTCCAAATCGATTCCGCTCCAGAGTACAGGCCTCAGTGTAACGCTCATTCCTTCGACAATAAACATGAATCTGACCATCACCCCTGGTGCGACAAAACCACGACTCGTCAGTGAAGAGCACTTTACTCTTCACAGTGAAGAGTAACTCAGGCAGTTATTGTTGCCATGCTGTACCTGTCCCGCAGGTGTGATGTACCGATCCTGTGCAGGTGTTACACATGGTCTGCCACTGCGAGGATGATCAGCTGTCCCTCCTGTCTCCCTGTAGCACTGTCTTAGGCGTCTCACAGTACAGACATTGCAATTTATTGCCCTGGCCACATCTGCAGTCCTCATGCCTCCTTGCAGCATGCCTAAGGCATGTTCACGCAGATGAGCAGGGACCCTGGGCATCTTTCTTTTGGTGTTTTTCAGAGTCAGTAGAAAGGCCTCTTTAGTGTCCTAAGTTTTCATAACTGTGACCTTAATTGCCTACCGTCTGTAAGCTGTTAGTGTCTTAATGACCGTTCCACAGGTGCATGTTCATTAATTGTTTATGGTTCATTGAACAAGCATGGGAAACAGTGTTTAAACCCTTTACAACGGATATCTGTGAAGTTATTTGGAATTTTACGAATTATCTTTGAAAGACAGGGTCTTGTTGTGGCAGGAAATTGAGTCGCACTACATGCACATGACTTAAAGCTGCAGCTCATGACAAACACTCCTCTGCAATGGCTGTTAATTTAGTTCACCATTCTGCAAACGTCATTGCTGCTGCTTATGTTCACCTCCGCTCCACCTATTGTGGTTCTGCTCTTCTGTCTGTCAGGGGAGATTAACTCGGCTCTGCTTATAGTATGGCTTTGGTCAGTTTAATTAGCTATATATGCTCTCAACAGTTGAATGGATAAACCTAACGGTTAAGGTTTACCAATTCAATTGTTGGGAACATAGTGTGCAACTTTATTTTTTAGAAAGTATACAGTGCATTTGGAAAGTATTCAGACCCCTTCCCTTTTTCCACATGTTCTTACGTTACAGCCTTAATCTAAAATGGATTCAATAAAAAAGGTTTCTCATCAATCTACACAATACCACAAGAAAACAGGTTTCAAATATATATATATATATTTTTAATAAAAAAAAAAAAAAAATGATACCTTATTTACATAATTATTCATACCCTTTGCTATGAAACTCGAAATTGAGCTCATCCTGTTTCCGTTGATCATTGTTGAGATGTTTCTACAACTTGATTGGAGTACATGTGGTAAATTCAATTGATTGCACATGATTTGGAAAGGCATACACCTGTCTATAAGGTTCCACAGTTGACAGTTAATGTCAGTGTAAAAACCAAGCCAAACCAAGCTCTGAGACAGGATTGTGTCGAGGCACAGATCTGGGGAAGGGTACCAACATTTTTTTTGCACAATTGAAGGTCCCCAAGAACAAAGTGGCTTCCATAATTGTTAAATGGAAGAAGTTTGGAATGGCTGCCTGGCCAAACTGAGCAGTCGTTGGAGAAGGGCCTTGGGCAGGGAGGTGACTAAGAACCCAATGGTCACTCTGACAGAGCTCCAGGGTTCCTCTGTGGAGATGGTTGTCCTTCTGGAAGGTTCTCCCATCTCTGCAGCATTCCACCAATCAGGCCTTTATGGTGAGTGGCCAGATGGAAGCCACTCCTCAGTAATAGGCACATGATAGCCCGCTTGGCGTTTACCAAAAGTCACCTACTTAATAAAGGACTTTGACCATGAGAAACATTTTTCACTGGTCTGATGAAACCAAGATTGAACTCTTTGGCCGGAATACCAAGCATCACGTTGTGGGCATGTTTTTCAGCAGCAGGGACTGCGAGGCTAGTCAGGATCGAGGGAAAGATAAACGGAGCAAAGTATTGAGATCTTTGATGAAAACCTGCTCCAAAGTGCTCAGGACCTCAGACTGGTGCGACGCACACAGCCAAGACAACACAGGAGTGGCTTCAGGACAAGTCTCTGAATGTCCTTGAGTGGCCCAGCCAGAGCCCGATCAAACATCTCTGGAGAGACCTGAAAATAGCTGTGCTGCAACGCTCCTCATCCAACCTGACAGAGCTTGAGAGGATCTGTGGAGAAGAATGGGAGAAACTCCCCAAATACAGGTGTGCCAAGCGTCTAGCGTCATACTTAAGGCTGTAATCGCTGCCGAAGATGCTTCAAAGTACTGAGTAAAAGGGTCTGGATACTTATGTGATATTTCAGTTTTGTATTTTGCAAAGATTTCCAAAAACCTATTTTTTTGCTTTGTCATTATGGGGTATTGTGTGTAGATTGATGAGGAAAAAAACATTCATCCATTTTAGAATAAGGCTGTAACGTAACTGTGGGAAAAGTCAAGGGGTCGGAATACTTTCCCAATGCGCTGTACTTTCCCATAGTCGGCACCTCTACAAACATTGAGTGCTTTTTACAGAACACATTCCTCAAGTTGGGAGCACCCCTACTAGACCCTAAACACCAAGACCAAATGATTTGTCATTCGCCTTTTATGTTCAATAGAACTGACAACACAAATGTATTTGTAGGTGTAATCTGTGTTTTACGGTCATTTTGCAGGTCACGGCCACAGCCACTCTCTGTTCAATGGCAATGCAGGTCACGGACACAGCCATGGGGGGCATGGGCACGAGTCCAAACATGGAGATGGGCACGAGCACAGGCATGAAGATGGACACGGGCACAGCCACGGACATGGGCACAGCCATGGAGAGCACGGCCACTCCCACGAGGACCCTCACTGCCATGGTAAGGCAACAACACTTCCTGGCATAGAAAAACCAAATGCCTGTAATGCAGTATGAGAATAATTATTTTGATCTAGAATTGGTAGTTATTTCAGTGGCATCCAGTGTTTTTAAATCTTAATTTAGGTAAATACGCAAAACCATTTTTAGGAGCGTGAATATGCAGTGTATGATTTGCAGGCAAACCGGCAACAATTTCCTAAAAATTGGGTTTTTGTCACAATTGTTGGTGGTTTTATTGAAGCCCATTTTAAATGATTCTGCTTCTGTGTGTTTGCTTTAGAAGTCCAATCCAAATCAAATCCTACCTGGGTCTGTGTTGATGCCTCTTTAAAAAAAAATATATATATATATTTTTAAAGCTCTGCACACACTGGATAAGTGGCCCAAATGTGCAAAATTACACCTTGCCTAAAACACTAGGTGGCGCTATTGCCACATTGCTGATGCTGTCTGCTCAAGTGGACTAAATGATGTCAGGGCAGGGGGATTAGTTTATTAGGTCTGAATGTTCGCTATGCAATTCTTGACTGTTCGCTCTACTGTTGTCTCGCTATTCACACAATTTAGTATTTGCTGGAGCTTTAAGCATATGTGGCAGCACTTCACTCCCTTTTCATTGTGTCCCAGCAGAAGTCTCGATGAACCTATCCAGGTAGTTGAAAGGCTGTTGTAAATCTCATTTGTGGTTAGCCCTGTTTTCTATAGTCAATACTAATTGTCTGCTGTATTTAATTAATGCATGAATTTACTTATTTCAGATGAACTGCACACGCCAGGGAAGGGCTCCAGCAAACAGATTTTGCAAGGTACTGAACATTGAAATGACTTGACTAATTCGACGCAGCTTTTTACTTCTCTTTGTTCACCTATTGTACAGTGCCTTCGGAAAGTTTTCAGACCCCTTGACATTCCCCACATTTTGTTACATTACAGCCTTATTCTAAAAAGGATTACATATACATGTATTCTCAGAAGTCTACACACAATACCCCATAATGACAAAGGGAAAAACAGGTTTAGAATTCTTTACAAATGTGTAAAAAAAAAAAACAATTTTTAAATAACCTTTTCTATGATACTCGAAATTGAGCTCAAGTGCATCCTGCTTCCATTTGATTGGAGTCCACCTGTGGTAAATTCAATTGATTGATCATAATTTGGAAAGGCACACACCTGTCTATATGAGGTCCCAGAGTTGACAGTGATTGTCAGTGCATAAACCAAGCCATGAGGTTGAAGGAATTGTCCGTAGAGCTCTGAGACAGGATTGTGTCATGGCACAGATCTGGGGATAGGTACCAAAACATTTCTGCAGCATTGAAGGTCCGCAAGAACATAGTGGCCTCCATAATTCTTAAATGGAAGAAGTTTGGAACCACCAAGACTCTTCCTAGAGCTGGCTGCCCGGCCAAACTGAGCAACAGGGCAGGGGAGAAGGGCTTGGTAAGGGAGGTGACCAAGAACCCGATGGTCACTCTGACAGAGCTCTAGAGTTCCTCTGTGAAGATGGGAGAACTTTCCAGAAGGACAACCATCTCTGCAGCACTCCACCAATCAGGCCTTTAAGGTAGAATGGCCAGCCGGAAGCCACTCCTCAGTAAGACAGCCCGCTTGGAGTTTGGCAAAAGACACCTATTTGGCCTGAATGCCAAGCGTGACATCTGGAGTAAACCTGGCACCATCCCTAGGGTGAAGCATGGTGGTGGCACAGCGTCATGCTGTGGGGGTGTTTTTCAGCGGCAGGGACTGAGAGACTAGTCAGGATCGAGGCAAAGATGAACGGAGCAAAATACAGAGTTCTTAGATGAAAACCTCCTCCAGAGAGCTCAGGACCTCAGACTGGGGTGAAGATTCACCTTCCAACAGGACAGCGACACTAAGCACACAGCCAAAACACAGGAGTGGCTTCAGGAGAAGTCTCTGAATGTTTTTGAGTGGCCCAGCCAGAGCCCAGACTTGAACCCGATCGAACCTCTCTGGAGAGACCTGAAAATAGCTGTGCAGCAACGCTCCACGTGCAACCTGATAGAGCTTTAGAGGATCTGCAGAGAAGAATAGTACAAACTCCCCAAATACAGGTGTGCCAAGCTTGTAGCGTAATACCCAAGAAGACTCGTGGCTGTAAACCCAGCCAAAGGTGCTTCAACAAAGTGCAGAGTAAAGAGTCTGAAGACTTATGTAAATGTCTGGTAAATCTTTTTACATTTTTTATTAACACAAATAAAAAATAAACAGTTTTTACTTTGTCATTATGGGGTAGTGTGTGCAAATTGATGAGGGAAAATATATTTTTAATAAATTTTAGAATAAGGCTGTAATTTATCAATGTTTAAAAAGTCAAGGGGTCTGAATACTTTCCGAATGCACTGTATGTGGACTGTGCACAAACTATTTTGATCTTCTTAAAAATACCAAAGATATTTACTCATGTCAGACTTGGTAAACCACCATCTGACACACCTTAATGGGCTATAATGTTGTATGTGAGATTGTAGTTATACATTTTCATCCAGTTCAAGGGAAGAATATTGTGTTTTTTTAATGCATCGATAGGGTACGGTTGCCTTGACATAGTAGACATCATGTAGGACTATCTGTTTGATGGTATTTCCAACCTCTCTGAAAAACAAAAACGTTCAAATGGTGTGAGATTTAATGGGTCTGGTAACTTGAATTTGGTGGGGAAATGTCAAGGCACCATTACATCTGAGAAAGAGTCCAGGAGCACTGTCACTAAACTTCTTTGTCCAGGCTTCTGTGGGAAAGGGCTGAAAGGAGAAAGTAGTTTGTCCCTTTCACCCGGCACATAGAGAGCAATGAAGAGAGGGAGAGCGAATGGGCCCTTTGGGAGGCCTGCTTTGGGGAAACACTGGGCCCACACAGAAGTTGGGGTGGCGTAGGGGGCTCTGGAGAACAGAGGAGGAGGGGGATAGGAGAGAGAAAGAGGGGAAGGGGGAGCTGACAGTGCAAAAGGTGACTTAACCACTGTTCCCTTTTGGCCATTGAGGACCTTTCCTCTTTGGGTGGCGTTGTTATGAAGCTAGAACCCAGGAGGTTGGTTGATTATTCCTGTCGGGCTCGGTTTTCCGTTCACAAAGTGCAGGGTACTTTTGGAGTGGAATGACGTCCTCGTCAACATTCCTTTTCAACTCCACAGTTTTCCCCGAAAAAAAATTAAAACCCTACCACATCCAAGGTCATATGTCACTGTAATGTTATACACCCTGCCAGATTGTAGCACTAGATTGGATTTAAGAGAATTGCCCAAATCAAAATTATAGGTCATAGGCACAGTAACAAATTATAATTTTTCATTGACATGCTCCTTTAAATACCTGGTAAATGCTTTTCTTTTTTTTCTCTTTTTTTTGTGCTGCAATGAAAGTGTAACTATCTCAACTTCCGAAGGCTAACCCCAGCCAAACTCCAAAATGGAATTCCATTCATGTTGCATTTCAATTGAAGGACTAAACAAAAGTGGATAAAATGGAGTTATAAAAAACGGTCACTGACCACTTTTTATTTAAATGTTCTGATACTGTATCTAGTCATGGCCTTGAATGTTAAATCATTTATTTTTACTATTTTCTGCATTGTAGAATAATAGTGAAGACAAACTATATGAAATAACACCTATGGAACCATGTAGTAACCCAAAAAATGTAAATATATTTGATATTCTTCAGTCATCACCCTTTGCCTTGATGACAGCTTTGCACACTCTTGGCATTCTCTCAACCGGCTTCACCTGGAATGCTTTTCCAACAGTCTTGGGAGTTCCCACATGCTGAGTACTTGTTGGCTGCTTTTCCTTCACTCTGCGGTCCAGCTCATCCCAAACCCATCCCAAACCATCTCAATTGGTTTAAGGTCGGGTGATTGTGGAGGCCAGGTCATCTGATACAGCACTCCATCACTCTCCTTCTTGGTCAAATAGCCCTTACACAGCCTGGAGGTATGTTGGGTCATTGTCCTGTTGAAAAACATGATAGTCCCACTAAGCGCAAACCAAATGGGAAGGCGTATCGCTGCAGAATGCTGTGGTAGCCATGCTGATTAAGTGTGCCTTGAATTGTAAATAAATCACTGTCAGTGTCACCAGCAAAGCACCCACACACCATCACACCTCCTCCTCCATGCTTCACCGTGAGAACCACACATGGGAAGATCGTCCGTTCACCTACTCTGCGTCTCACAAAGACACGGTGGTTGGAACCAGAAATCTAAAATTTGGACTCATCAGACCAAAGGACCGATTTCCACCGGTCTAATGTCCATTGCTCATGTTTCTTGGCACAAGCAATTCTCTTCTTCTTATTGGTGTCCTTTTTAGTAGTGGTTTCTTTGCAGCAATTCGACCATGAAGGCCTGATTCACACAGTCTCCTCTGAACTGTTCATGTGTCTTGTTACTTGAACTCTGAAGCATTTATTTGGGCTACAATTTCTCAGGCTGGTAACTCTCATGAACTTATCCTCTGCAGCAGAGGTAACTCTGGGTCTTCTTTTCCTGTGGCGGTCCTCATGAGAGCCAGTTTCATCATAGCGCTTGATAGTTTTTGCGAATGCACTTGAAATTTTCCGGATTGACTGACCTTAAAAATGACAGTCCATTACTTTATCTTTGCTTATTTGAGCTATCCTTGCCATAATATGGACTTAGCCCTATTTGGTAAAATACCATCTTCTGTGTACATTGTTACAGCACAACTGATTGGCTCAAACACATTAAGAAGGAAAGAAATTCCACAATGTACTTAACAAGGCACACCTGTTAATTGAAATGCATTCCAGGTGACTAGGTCATGAAGCTGGTTGAGCGAATGCCAAGAGTGTGCAAAGCTGTCAAGGCAAAGGGTGGCTACTTTGAAGAATTTCAAATAAAACATATTTTGATTTGTTTAAAACTTGTTTTGGTTACTACATGATTCCATATGTGTGTTATTTCATAGTTTTGCTGTCTTCACTATTATTCTACAATGTAGAAAATAGTAAAATTTAAAGGAAAAACCCTTGAATGAGTAGGTGTTAAACTTTTGACTGGTACTATATATATCTATATATTGTGTTTGCTGCGGGACAAATTATTTGTAGTTAAGGATGATATGAAATACTTAAGACAACCCATGTTTTACAGGGGTGTTTTTACATATCGTAGCTGACACACTGGGCAGTGTGGGAGTGATCATCTCAGCCATCCTGATGCAGAAGTATGATCTGATGATCGCTGACCCCATCTGCTCCATGTGCATCTCCATTCTCATCGGAGTCAGGTCAGTTGACCTCACACAGTAGTACAATTCCCAACAGGCCACACGCTCATTTTACAAATATTCACGTAAGAGGGAAACTTGAAGGCCAACGTCACACTGCTGCAGGAAAGTACCACACACACACTCAGAGCTAGATTTACTGTGTCGTTTTCACCAGTACAATTTGGAACTTGTCTTCAGGATGGATTAAAATGCGTTCAAAGTAAGCTCAAAACAGTAATGTACTTATCTTTTTAGGTAATATTGCCTTTGTTTGATTTCTGCACTGGTGCAAACACTTAAACACCACAATAGTTGTTATTTTTTACCTCGTGTCGGTCACTTTGATTGTTTTCGCCTTGCCATCGTAACAACTGAACACCAGAGCCATTTCACAAGAATCCCCATCCATTGAGCGCTCCACATGTAGGGCTGAACCCAGGGAATATTGCACACTGGCTTCTCCCATGATGATGAGTATTGGTATTCTGCTATTCAGCTAAATGTCTTTAATGGTGGGTCAGTCTCCACCGTAGACCCACTTCTCCTGGTGCTGCAGAACAAGATGAAACGACAGAGAAGGCAAGCATGCATTCGGGTATGTTGTCTCACCACTTCAAACTGGCCACTGTTAATCTTTCTCAAACGCTGCCAACACCACTGTAAAGTGCAGAATTACAGGACTCGTACAGTGGGGTGGAGTCTTTGTGGCTCCCAGAACATATGGCATCCCAGAAATCATGCTCTGTCCTGCTTTGTAGCATTCTTCAAACGTTTCCTGCCAAGATGTTGCCAAGTAGACTTTTTATGCAGTGTAAGAGTCATGCTCTCTCTACACTAAATAATGCCCAGAATTGATTTGAATGTTCTGTGTAGCCTACATCTGACTTAGGCAGCTTTAGTCAATATGACTCATGATTTACGTCAAGCTCCAGGAAGTTTCAGCAACCAGTAAATTTAAATTGGTTTCTTCATTAGGGGTGAAGACCGACCGAGCCAACCTCAGCAGACAGAACTAGTTGCACTTGCAATAGAGAACCAGTCAGTCCAACAGACAGAATGGGAGGGCCAAGAATTATTCCTTGACCACCTGGCCATTCCCAGCAGATAGGTGGTGTAGCCCAACTTTTACACAACGCGTGACCCTACGAGAAGCGAGTGTGTGTGTGTGACATTTTGGCATCTAAATAATAGATTTAGCTTTTCAGATTTTGTTCCCCAGTGGTACATGGACCTGCAAAATTGCTGAAATCCAGATGGATTCGAAAAAAGATATTTGGTGAGGAATGGACTTGAATGAGTCTTGAGACCCAGAAAAGAGGCATTAGTTCTCAGTGGCTCGCCTGCTCATGTTTTTCTCAATTCTTCACTGTCCTCTGTTAGTCGTACAGTAGGGACAAAGTGGTTGGGGAGAGGGCCCCATTATGCAAATGTAAACTCAGTGAGTAAAGCCTCTCTGGTAAACTTGTTCGCCATCTCTCTTTGAGCCTTTTCTTTCCTCCTATCTGGAATGTGGTTGTGATCTGTGACTGTTCCGTTTTAAATATGTGTGAACAAAGCCATCCTTTTAGTGTGGATTTCTCCCCTTTTCTTGATCTGCCTGAGTGGGGTTTTGTCATTGAGACTTAAGCCGAAGCATTTTTCCTGAAGTTTTTCTCGATAGCCATCTGTGAAAGGCAAAGAAATTAACAGTTCACATGTTGGACAATGAGAACAAACGAACCCACCTAGGCTTATTCTACAGCATGTTGCATTCCATCTTGGAACCAAGTGAGGCTCGTAAAAAAAGCCATTTCAATACAGGTGCGATATGGGACAAGTGAGGGGAGAGGAGCAATTAAATAGCAAATAAAATAATGAAGCAGATGTGAGCCCCAAAATAAGCAGCGAAAAACATGCAACTAACCTCCAACGTTGTAAAACCACCTAATCTGCAGCTGGTATTTGGCTATTATTTTCAGAATGTTTGTACTTCTTGTTTTTGTTAAGCGGCTGGACGGGAAAAATGGAGAGCGAGAGAGTAGTCAAACAGGGATTTGAAAACATTTCCCCTTTGTGGACATTTTGTTGGACCCCACCCAGATGGTTGTGCGGGATCGGAGATTAATTTCCACGGGCCTTGATGCGTGTTGTGTTTTGTCATGAATATTTGTTTTTGTTTTGAGTGTAATCGCCTTCCTGTTAGTTTAAGTTCTGTGTGAAGTTATTTTGGGACCTCGTATTGTGATATCTTGATAAAACCCTTTAGCACTGCAAAGAGTACTGGATTCATTCCAGAAGAACTCAAAATGAAAGATTTGTGTAATTACTTGAAGTATATTCCCCACCGTTCTGGAATGGCCATCATCCATTTGTGGGATTCAAGATTCAAACAATATTGGCCTACAGATATCATTTTACTATTTGATTACCTAGTGAAATGGACCGTAGTTCTCTCTCTGTTATTGGACCGGCAGAAGGACAGTGGGTTGTTTGGAGAAATGGAAGTCAGTGTGTGTGCTCCCTGAACCTCAGCTGGTTGATGACCATGTTGTATTTTCTTTTGCTGACATTGACCACATTTGGAGGCTGGAGGACTATTAAGGGGAGGGGCGCATCTTTCCCATCCTCCCTGAACGGCCATACTTGGAAGAACCCTTTGCAGCTTGCAAAAACTGTACAGAACCAAGCACAGACCCCTTGCACGTGTGTGTTTGCCTTGGGCCGTCCCAGTGTATTTCTTTGTGTGCCTCGGTCAAGGCCTGGTGGCTGCTGGCCTCGCACCAAAGGGGGAATATCTGGGTTGGCTGTGGACAGATGGAACAGTCTGTGCAGCCTGTGATTAGTGAGTGGAGAGAGGTGGTTAGAGGCCCCTGCGGGCCCCTTGGCTCTCTCTGTGGGGCTGTGGGTTAGCTGGGGCCTCATGTGGGACTCTGCTGCTGGGACCAAGAGCCCGGTTGAGGCTCCTCCCTCCCTGCTGGAGGAAAAGGAGCCAAAGGCTGGGTAATGACTCCCAGGTGAAAGCCTGGAAACCAGATAAGGTAGGCGTGAATAAATTAGGACACACTATGTAAATACGAGTACTAATCAAGGCCTTTTGGGACAGTGATTTTGGCTCATTTGAAATGAGGATAACTATTGGAATGATGTTAGAGACGACAGTGTGCTAAGACGAATTGGCTTTGAGTTGCTAGTGTGGCAACTCCTTGTTACAGATGTTTGAACAGTACATACCCAGGTGCCATACACAAGTAAATTGATTACATATAACGGGTGAGTGCTATACGTTAACTTGAATGCTGTTTATTGTGACCCAATTATTGAAGTCTTGAAGTCTCCTTTTTTTTTTTTTTATACTTCCAACCTCGTACATAATTGGTCTAAGTGTACTCTTACCTTTTGACCTCTGTTACATCATTCCCTTGAGGTTTTCCCTTTAATGAACTAGACTTGGCAGAAGAGCCATTGAGTTGGCTGGTAATGAAGGTGATGTTTCAGGCCAGGGCTTGAGGTTAGGTAATGAACCCTTCTGCCACATAACCACTGTGAAAGCCCTCCCCTTTCTGATGGTCACATAGGGCCTTGTGTTTTCATTGTTCCCTCTTTAATGCTGTCACGTTTCCTTGAGTTGAGAAGACATAAAGAGTCGAAAGGCAGAAAGCTGAGACACTACTTTCGTCAATTCTTGACAATAACCAGGTTTCCATCCAACTATTTAATGCGGCTGAATTACCTGACGCATAAAAAAGTCACGACAGGGCTGATGGAAACAGGACATGTCTGTACAATTTCATAAATTTCGACACCATTTGTTCGTTCGACGTGATGGGATCTTGTCGGTAAAATTAATTATGCAAGAAATGGTGGTGGAAAATCTAACACATAGAAGGAAACTTGGAGTCACACACTATGTCACATTGTAGGCCTTGTACCACCACAATATGGATAAGCATGAAAAGTTTATAGGCAGATGAAGTTATTTATGATAAACTTCACATTGTGGTTAAGTGCACGGTGATCATGCAATTTCCCAATCGGCTAAATATCGAGGGTATTTGATTGCTGGTGACATGATGATCGGTGCTTGGCTGCCAATTTAACAAATACAATTATTGCTCTTATCCATATCTCATCATATAACCTGTCCACTTTATCAGCGAACTTGTCGAGAGCATGCGTCAACCAGACTGGGCAAATTTGCTATATTATCGTAGAAGTTTGTGATAAAACCATTGGTAGAGTTGAAACTCTTTAAAACAAATTTATTTTATGTGCACTACAACATGCACAGCCTTTTATCCACCACAATTTACTTTGATGGAAACACCCCTCATTGTTTTTATGCATATATTTGAATATTCACATAAATCTGTCGCCAATTGGATAGAAACCTAGCTACTGGTCAGTTTGATTCATTTTATTACATAAAAAAAAAAAAGAAATGACAATGTAGAGTAGTTTTGGCCTCCCCTGTCTACTAAAACCACACCATTTTGTTTAAGGTAACCATCCTAGTGTAGCTGACTAATGATAGGTTTTTCATGCTCCTTTGAATCAGAGGGACTTCTGATGGTTTTAGATGTGGGGATGAGATTTCACTAGCATGTCATGCTTAACCCACATGTCCTACATTGCCATTGGCTCTCCATTTAATAACCGGTTTACATGTTATTTCACCTCTCCTCTTTTCAGTGGCTTGGGTCAGTATCGTGTTCAAGGCCATGCGTCTGAGATTTATGTATCCATCTTAAACTGTATTTCTAACTTCTCAGCCCATGTTATCCATGGCAGGTCTGTGCCCTTTTTTAGATGTTCTCATGATGAACATATGCTTTCATTCAGAATGGGTGGATGTAGGCTTAATTTTCTTCTTGTTGTGGTGGAGCTTCCCTAGTTTTGCTTCATTGTTCAACTCCAAGACTGTTCGCTCCAAGGCCTTGAATGTGGGTCTGACTCCCTCTCTTTACAACTCGGGGAATTCCAGAACAGTGTTGACACTTTGGCAGCCCCTCATTGGAAGAGCATTTTTTTTCCCCGTTGGGAAGAAACAGGATTTGGTTCAACCTCATCATGCAGTAATGTCAGTATGAGTCAAATGTTGCCTACTGTTAGTATTGGTTGCCTGGTGAGTGAGATGTTCCCACTTTTTTTGTTGTGGTAAATCTCCCTTGACTGAGGGGTTTAGGCCTATACTGCTCTTGCTACTGTTATTGAATGACTGCTTATATCGATAATACTTAGTGGTTAATTATTATTGTGTGCCTTGCTAAAGATCCTGTACTTGCTAGACCTCCACTAATTGTTGAAAAAATGTTTGTTGAATTGGTTTCCAAAATGCCAATACCAGGGATGTTACACATTGGCGCTTTGAGTCTTGGGTCAAAGCTCGAAATCAGGGATGTCAAACTCATTCCATGGAGGGCCTAGTATCTTCTGGGTTTTTGGTTTTTCTTTTCAATTAAGACCTAGACAACCAGGTGAGGGGCGTTCCTTACCAATTAGTGACCTTAATTCATCAGGCAAGTAAGTACAAGGGAGGAGCGAAAACCCGCAGACATTCGGCCCTCCATGGAATGATTTTGACACGTGCTCTATTAATTATTTATATATTATGATTAAGTTTGTGTGGTGACTGAGTCAGTGCTGTTGAATCTACACAGGAAGGCTGGGGACAATAGTATGATTTCAGAGTAGGGCATTCCCCTCGTGCTGGGAGCTTTCCTGTTTTTAGACTTGTCCAGAGCAGTGGCAAACATTGAGGTCACTGAGTAAGCCATAAATAATGTAACTTCACATTAACATTTTAGCAGAAGCTTAGCTAGAATCCTTAATTGAAATAACTAAGTGCCTACCCCGCCTCTGTTTTGGTAAAAAGCTGAGGGAGGGGCCTGGAGAAATGCATCCACAGCTATCTATACATTTGAGAGTGGTGACAAGGACTGACCATCCATTATATCAAAATTATAGTTTTAACCATGTTTTGAGGCTAGACAGTGTTTGTTTACATTTCAATTGTTTACAAACAGTGGAGTAAAACTAGCTTGAATTTGGATTTTGATGGTTACACCAGTTGAACTTGGCTCATTAAGCATTTAAGTTATTTTCTTCAAGAATCAATGGGTCAAAAAATGTATTGATGTAGCGATTTAAGGATTCTAGCTTTAAGCATAGAGGGCTAACAGAATGTTATGAATTTGAAAGTGTGTACTTTTTTTAGGGTTGTAGATAAGCTTCAATATTGTAGATGGATTGTGGCTTCCTTCAATGTCATTGTCTGCATAATTTCCAATCGCGTGTGAGAACCAACAGTATAGAATCTCGGAGTCAGTAGCTTGTTTTGCTCACTGATTTGATTAATGAAAATTAGTGATGCACCGATATGACATTTTTGGCCGATATCTGATTTTCCTTGCCAAAAAAAACAATACCGATTTTATTTAAAAAAATAGCGGCCTTTTAAGCATTCTAGTACAGTTAAATAGTTAACACACACATGGACACAGCGGTCTAAGGCACTGCATCTCAGTGCAAGAGGTCCCTGGTTCGAATCCAGGCTGTATCACATCTGGCCGTGATTGGGAGTCCCATAGGGCGGAGCACAATTGGCCCAGCGTCGTCCGGGGTTGGTCGTCATTGTAAATTTGTTCTTAACTGACTTGCCTAGTTAAATAAAGGTTACACACACACCCCACACTGACCAAAAAGTTATTTTATTGACATTTACGTATGTCCCCATTACCAGTAAAACATAATCAAAACCAATTTCTTTCACTTACTTGCTGTGCTGTTTCGTTGTTCAGTCGTTTCATTCTCAACCAGGATTTCTATGGAACTCCGTTTGACTCTTTGCATGTCAAAAAAGAGTGTCATTTGACACGTCAAAGTGTTAATTACTATTTGACCAGTCAGGACCTGAATGACTGCACGTCACAGTAATCTAACGCGTTAATACATTTTTTAATGTAGTTATTACACATGTCCGACCGATTCATCGATATGTATGCTATGATGCTGGTAAAGTTGTCTTGCGCACCTACAGTGCTGGTCATAAAAAAAGCTAGCTAGCTCATGGATGCAAACAATATTCTCCCCCAAAAACATAGCAAAACGACATCATCTGTTTCAGTAGCTGTAACGTTAGCTAACTCAATAGCTGTAACGTTAGCTTTGGGCAACAGGGTTAAGTAGTTGGCTAGCTACTTATTTTCATGAACTGAATTTCAATGGGCGAACAACAAGTGGCAACCTAGCTCATACTTAGTCACAAGGATTCCTAAATCATTGCTAAGAATAATGAAAATGACTGCAGTTTCTACTGTTTTCAGGCTGATTGTATTGGTGCTAGCTAGGTACCAAGCTAAAGCTAGCTACCCCAGAAGTTGCGGTTGAACAAATGATGCTTTATTACCAATGCTGTATTGTAAACGCATCGTTCGTGGCCGGTGTTTGCTTGTTTGCAGACTTTTTTTGTACAGCTTTGACAGTGCTACTGTATCTTTTTTGACACACAAAGACCCAAACTGCGTTCCATAGTATGTATGTCGTGAAGCTAATAGCAGTGATGCTATTACTGTGTAACTCCGGTAGGGCAACATCTGAAAAATAGCGCACTTGGTAGTGTGTACCAGTGCTCAACCAGTCGGCGAAAGACAACATCACTTACGACAGAACGGTTGATTGTCAAGGGCAATGAATTCCATTCTTGGCTTTAATGGCAATCGCCTTTAAGTTGTCTCTCTGAAATTGTGTTACTTTCAAATGACTGCTCAATCCACACAGCTTACGTGGGCTAGTTTAGGAATGCTGTATTGCACGCATAGGACATCATTTTACGTGGCGTCATTACGTCATGTACCTACGTTATATAGGTATGCACGTCAGATTTGACATCGGTTTTCCACATCGGCGTTAAACTAGACATTGGCTGATACCGATGTTGGCATTTTTAGCTAATATCGACCAATTCCGATATGTTCATCGATATATCGTGCATCCCTAATAAAAATGTTGAATTCATACTGGTAAGTTATAGAAACATTTTATGATATTTTCCAGAATGCAATACTGTCTTCAATCTCGAAGTTGCATTGAATCAAAACCAACTAGTAGCTGAAGGATGGAACTAAATAATAAAAATATTTAAAAAAAAATATATATATATATATATAACCCTACCTTCCCTAATTGAAGTAAACTAATGGACAACAACACAGGCTTTTACTTCCAGATTATACATACTATATACATTTTACAATAGTTATCTTTTGTTTGTTTTTAGTCCCATCCTTCAGCTACTAGTTGGTTTTTGATTCAATGCAACTTTGTGATTGAAGACAGTATTGCATTCTGGAAAATATCATAAAATGTTTCTATAACTTACCAGTATGAATTCAATATTTTCATTAATCAAATCGGAGAGCCAAACAAGAAAAGACATAAGCTCCTGACTCAGATTCTATACTGTTGGTTATTGGCTGCTTCCACAGTAGCATACAGCACATGGTTCAGTACACCACACGTATTACACAAAATGCTTCTGTGTGCTGAATTGTTAAGTGCGTTACCACAGCGTTTACTGGCCAGGAGTGCTGAACAGTCAGGAAATGGATGGATCACTTAATGGCTCCTCATTTGGCTATGGTTAATGTCAGGCTGGCACAAATAAAAGCTTCTCTAATTGCTGCCCATACCTTCATAATCGTAACTAGTCAACTGGGGAAGAGGAAGTCACCGGCGTTTCACAAGATGCCTTTCCTTCCACTTATTACCAAATATTTTTAGCCATTGGCCTTAAATTTCCCTGCCCCTGTGGAAATTGAATTTTAACATCATAATCCTCCTGTTTAGCCCTCTAGATTGAGGGGGGGGGGGTGGTTCTAAGCGAACATATGAAATTGTTTTAAGATGGTCATACCAAGGATTATTTAGCTATTTGATTTTGAATTTAAAGACTCCTTTAAGGTATCTAAAAAATAATATATATATATATAAATGAAGTCGGAAGTTTACATACACCTTAGCCAAATACATTTAATCCCAGTAAAAATTCCCTGTTTTAGTTCAGTTAAGATCACCACTTTATTTTAAGAATGTGAAATGTCAGAATAATAGTTGAGAGAATGATTTATTTCAGCTTTTGTTTCTTTCATCACATTCCCAGTGGGTCAGAAGTTTACGTGCACTCAATTAGTATTTGGTAGCATTGCCTTTTTAAATTGTTTAACTTGGGTCAAACGTGTCAGATAGCTTCCCACAATAAGTTGGGCCCATTCCTCCTGACAGAGCTGGTGTAACTGAGTCAGGTTTGTAGGCTTCCTTGCTTGCACACGCTTTTTCAGTTCTGCCCACAAATGTTCTATAGGTTTGAGGTCAGGGCTTTGTGATGGCCACTCGATTACCTTGACTTTGTTGTCCTTAAGCCATTTTGCCACAACTTTGGAAGTATGGGGTTATTGTCCATTTGGAAGACCCATTTGCGACCAAGCTTTAACTTCCTGACTGATGTCTTGAGATGTTGCTTCGATATATTCACATAATTTTACATCCTCATGAAGCCATCTATTTTATGAAGTGCACCAGTCCCTCCTGCAGCAAAGCACCCCCACAACATGATGCTGCCACCCCCATGCTTCACGGTTGGGATGGTGCTCTTCAGCTTGCAAGCCTCCCCCTTTTTCCTCCAAACATAACGATGGTCATTATGGCCAAACAGTTCTATTCTTGTTTCATCAGACCAGAGGACATTTCTCCAAAAAGTACGATCTTTGTCCCCATGTGGAGCTGTGGCTTCTTCCTTGCTGAGCGGCCTTTTAGGTTATGTCGATATAGGACTCGTTTTACTGTGGATATAGATACTTTTGTACCTGTTTCCTCCAGCATCTTCACAAGATCCTGTGCTGCTGTTCTGGGATTGATTTGCACTTTTCACACATACGTTAATCTCTAGGAGACAGAACGCGTCTCCTTCCTGGGCGGTATGATGGCTGCGTGGTCCCATGGTGTTTATACTTGCATACTATTGTTTGGACAGATGAACGTGGTACCTTCAGGCATTTGGAAATTGCTAACAAATTCACTACATGGAACAATAGATGGTTCCAAAAAACATCTAAAGGAAGTTTGTTCTGACATGTCTGTGATTTATATAAGAAAGATCAGGAAATGTATTTCTTTTTTACATGTATTTATCCCCTTAGTTTAAGTGCCTAAAATATCTCCATATATACTTCCATTCATTTAAAAAAAAAAAAAATGTTTAACTGGTACCAGGGACTTTCAGACGAGGCTTGTGGGTATCCTAGAGCGAAATGGAGAGAGACACCTTTCAATAGTGGTCATAACCGTTTGGATACTACAGACATTTTCGTGAGAAGACCGATTTGTCTCATGGTCTGACAAACACCGCTCTAGCTCTGCCACCTTTCACTGCAGATACAGAAGGGCAATATCAGTGTATTGAGAAGCAACCCATGCAAAAATCTTATCTTAAAGAACAGACCGACGTAAACAACTCTTTCCTATTTTGTTTATTTAGCTTCAATTCAAAGACCATTTTGAGAAAATGGTTGTCATTTAACAAGTTATTGCAAAATGACAGTCAAAACAAAGTTCATGGCTGTTATTATGACATGTATTACACAATTTATTTTTGTCCATCTGTTTGGCTGCAGACTAGTGCAGTAGAAGTAAATAAGGAGTCAATGTGTGACTTTACATTTCTTCAAAGGTTCTCTTTTCCCGTCGGCCATAATCAAGTCTTTGATTGCATAATAACATGTTGGGTAGGGGAACGTTGGCTACATTTCGACCGGACCCTTAAGACTCAAAGGCAAAGCTGACGAATGTACAGTAGCCTATATGCCGACGAGCTGGTTAGTGTAGTGTGCTACTAGCACTACTAGTGTAGTGTGCTACTATGTAGTGCAAGGAAGACTGTAGACGTGGAGGAAGAGCAAAGGGAAAGTTTTACCCACGTTGACATGGACCTGGTGGGGTGTAGGGGATTCAGGGATAATGACGGGGAGAAGAGGGGAGTGAGTGGGGTTTTGGGAACGGGGAAAGCTGCCAAACCCTCTGATGGCTCACATATGCCTTGGTGGTGGGCCTTGTGGCTTTGGTATAGGGGTTAAGCGGGACATGCAATGGGATTTTTTGAACTGTGGCCGCGAGATGGTTGCAAGGAGACAAAAGGAAGGATCAAGAGTGGCTGGCGTGGCACTGTCCAGCCTCATGAAGTCATTGTTCAACTATGCTAGTAGTTTCGGCTGCAGCCAGCAGGGTCTGCAGTGCAGTTCTCCTGCTCTCTGAAAGCAGCTTCTGTGACTTCCAACTCTGCAGGGTATGGTTGGGTGATTTTGAATTGATGGCAAAACCTGCCTCTTTGACCTAGGCCTGCCATTTCGGAGGAATTCCAGGCAATTGAGGTTTGTTGGACTGAAAACAAACTTGGGCAGAAATATTACCAATGTTTCCACTAATTAAAAACATTTGTCACTCCACTGTTATAGTTTCTCCTTCCTTAGTTCAGTTAAGGTGGTGGAATTCTCTCAATGCCCTACCTGCATAGTCTTGAGTACCAGTCCCTTTGGCAAGCTTGCCACTCCTTGTCATTGATAAAGAATTTCTAACAAAGTCAAAAACAAACATTTAGCTGTTAGCTAATTGTTGTAGTTTAGATTTTAAGCCTCAAAAAGTTATTTTGTGGTTCTAATTGCAGTATGAATTTATACTGAGCTAGCAACTTTTGACACAGGTTTGTCCGGGCAAACATGGTTTCTTAGCAGCCGGATAGGTCTAGCTCAAATTTCTAGCACAATCACCACTCAATCTGCCCACAAGGTTTGAAAAACTAGCCACAAAAAATGGATGCACTGCGAGAGGAGTTGTCACATTTATACAAACCCTTTTTCCATAACATGCTGACCGGACACGTCGCGTGCGCGAACGTCGCAAAATAAATGTAGAAATCCATGTTATTCAATTATTGCACCCACACTGCTCGCGCGCGCCAACGAGCGTCTGCGACGCCAAGGGCTAAAATAGAACTCATTCCTATTTCTGATGCATATTGCGCTGCAAGTCCTGCCTCTCCCATCTCCTCATTGGTTTATAGAAGCAGGTACCCACGTGCCATCTCCTCATTGGTTATACCCACGTGGGTGATTGAAATACGAATTGTTTTGCCGGTAGTCGTGGTAATACAATGAAAGTTTAGATACATCACCATATAAATTAAACTATGAAAAAGCCTGGAAGGAGGAGAGATGACTAGAAACGATTCGGTTGGCTGTTTTATGTGTGGATTAATTGTCGGAGTAGAGGTCCTTGTGCATTTCAGGTAAAATAACAACTCGATGTTTATATCCCAGGACAAATTAGCTAGCAACAGCAAGCTAGCTAAATAGGACAAATTAACGTTAGCTAGCAAGTGCAAGCTAACTAGCTAAATTGCCATACATGTTTAATGCTTTTTGACCTGTCCCCAAATTAATGTCATTGGTTCAGAGTTTGTTTTGATATTTTAACCTGCGTGTCGTGATCGCGTTTGGTGTGGGGGGGCAAAATACATTTATGCACGATAGCGCACGCGCGCAGCAGGTTTGGGTTCCGTGTAATTATTGTGAGCTAACGCCACATAAAAGGAATTTGAATATGCCGCGAGAGATCATTTATCTTTATTAAATTTGGCAGATAATTTTCCACCAGTGGATGTCGTTTTAACTCGTTTGACAGCATTTAAATAATCCCTTTCCGCATAGTTATATATAAATCCGACAGTTTTGAGTGAAATTTGTATCACTCAATCCCAAACATTGGGCTATTTTCTGGCAATTGTGCCATCATTATGAGCCCAATGTTAAGACTACAACCCGTTTTATAAATGGCCTATTTGCAAGATTGACTTGTTATTTCAATAGGCAAAATCTGTGTTTATGATTGTAATTCTATTTTGCATAGCTAGATACAGGTAGCCTGTAGCTCCTTATAGGCCTACATAATATGGCCTACAGTAGCCTAGGCAAGATGTAAACTGAACAAGTGCTTGTGTTGCCCAATAACCTGCTGGAATAGGCTACTGAGGATGGTGTCGTCATTTTCAATCGCTGAATCAAATATTAATAATATGGATATGAACTGAATAGGCCAATGCTTGTCTTTTTTACCTGTAGCCTAATCTGACGTTTTCTAACAGCTGATCGGCAATTGCAATAGAGCTTTGACCATGATCACAATTGATAACTTCCAATTTAATTAACTAAACATGGCCATTAATAATTGCATAACACAACGCTACAACAACAAACTGAAGTCATACGATATTTACAAAATATTTGCTAGCTCCAGTTAGGCTACACAAGTGGCACCAACTGATTTGCAATTTCAACATTTATTGTATCAAATGGTAGGCTACAGAAGCCTACAATGACATAAATCAATAGGCCACTTGATGGCCAACATATGCAAACGTTTCATTGTGGACTTTTCCCCATAACCGAAGCATGCAAGGGAGTTCCATAACTTCCATTTCAAATTTCCACTCGCGCAGCGCTCAAACCCAAGAACTGAGCATGCGTAAAACCCTTCGCTTGATACGGTTTTCCATAAGCAAAGTCGACACAGAATGCAGTTTAAACAGCCTCCGAGCGAATTTATCTAGTGTGCCATACATTCCCCAGGGCTTTGTCGCCTTTATTTCTTGACCCACATCAGTTCTATTGCGTTAATGTTTTATGGACAAAGGGTTGGAAATAAGTGTCTCCATAATGATAATCTAAATAGCCTACATGCAACCAATGATTTATATATACATCGTTGCATACAACTGGTTAAAAGTTGTCACCTCGGCTGCAGCGATTTCAACACACACACACCCCTCCAGCCCTCGCTGCCACTCACTCAGCAACAGCCTCCTCACTGTCTGATAGTCCGCAGCAGCAGGTCACGGTGAAGTACCCCAAAAACCCGCGACCAATACATTTTCACCTGCGACTTCGTTTTCAAAGTAGCCCAATTTACGGGAAAATTTCAGATAGGATAACCTTGTGGGGAAAAAGTGATGGTTCCAATATTTGCATAATCGTTGTGATTGGAGGATAGCTGTGAGGGTGATTGAATCAGGATCAACTCCTCTTTCCTAGAGCTCATTAATGTTCATATTTGAAGATGGCAGAAAGGACATTTTCTTTGGCACATGACATGGGAGTACAGGGAGTGGATTAGCTAAAGACTGGTACCTAGGCTACTACCTACATGCCTTACCAAGCAAGCTGTCATTGTACAGGGTTCATATTGTTCAGCTTGACTTGTGCCCCAGAAGCACAATATCACTTTGGCCAGATTTGGCATGCCTTGGCCCTGGGCCTGCCAGTGTTGACAGGAAAACGTTGGGGAAGTAAGTCACGCTGACCTGATATTTTTCTCCCTTACCCTCTGTGCCACAGTGTAGTGCCTTTGCTGAGGGAGTCCATCGGGATTCTGATGCAGCGGACTCCGCCCTCTCTGGACAATGCCCTGCCAGAATGCTACCAGAGGGTAAGTGCTGCACAACCATGCCTCAACCATACCCTCACGTCAATGTTGAACATGTTAAATGTTTAACAAGGGGAAATGGTCATATAAATCTAGGTGTGAACTGTGTGTTTGCAGGTGCAGCAGTTGCAGGGTATGTACAATCTGCAGGAGCCTCACTTCTGGACCCTATGCACAGATGTCTACATTGGCACAGTCAAGCTGCTAATTGCACCCGACGCTGACAGCAAATGGATTCTAAGCCAAACGCACAACATTTTCACACAGGTAGGAGAGGAACTCATTCTCCTACAAATACACACACTGATTAGCCAGCAGCTGATGGGAAACCGCAAAATCACTAGTAACATTGGAACATGTGTAATTTACTTATTATACAATGGGTGGGTCTAATCCTGAATAATGATTGGTTAAAAGAGCATTCCAGTTGTCTATTCCACAAGTTACCACCGGCTAAATATATGATGCCTATTTACTCTGTTCCATCTGACTGCGCAATCCACTGTCTCATTAGCCCTGCCAGGCTTGATCTCCACTATAAAAACCATCTAGACATTCTCACATTTCTTAAACTAACATTTCGTTTTCAACAGCAGAGTTTTGTATCAACCTTGTTGTCTGACATTTGCAACATTGTTTCAATATTCGATCTTCAGCTATCCCATAGTAATGAACATGTAGGGTTCGGAGTCGGGACGAGAAAGGCAGGCAGCGTTTCTCAGCCAGTCAAAATCATGAATCAGCTGGCATCATTTTTATGGATATATACAAAGAAATGTAAAACGAAACGAAGTGCAGCTAGTTTGCAGTCTTTCCAGCTTCAGTGTTTGAAGTGATTATGTTAGCTGTGCTGTTGGCTAGCTCCTCTAAACAACAGTGTCCTGATGAGAGCACATTTTCTATACCAGGTGAAATCGCGCCTCATTAGCTCATTGTTATGGATCCAAATCAATGTCACTAGAAAACAGCTTATGCAGCTACTGTCGTTATTCTTTTGATGTGACTGGAAGTTAGCCGTAGTTGGCTAGCAAGCAAGAGATAAGAACGTTGCCAGCCAGTATGGCAATGGAACATTTAGAACAGACAACTGGGTCGCATCCATAGATAAAGAACAAAAAGACTGAACGACTTGGTCGCGTCTCTGGCAACCGAACCAATAGAACGAACGACCAGCCGGCTTGGGTAGCAACCATAGATGTGTCGAGACTATATCTTGTGGATGGATGAATAAATTAATCAAAATATGTCAATCATAATTTGAATATGTTGGTAACCCGTTGTATAAAAGTGATAATGCCCTTGAAGCCGGTGTTTGGAAGATATATTGGCACATCCTCCAAACACCGGCTTTGAGGGCATGATCACTTAAATAACCGCCAACTGGTCAGCAGACTAAATGGTTTATTGGACAGACAATCGGTCTATTCAAGTCCAGGTGGAAGGTTTGAGAAACAAAGATGTAGCAGCCGAGTATTAAGCGCTCTGCCATTACCACTAGACCATCTTAACGTTATTAGAATTACATTACACCTGTACTAGGTAATGACAGGCCACAGAAATGTCAGACATTAAAGGAAAACATCTTCACTGTTGTGACAGGTGTTAATGCAAATCGTGACTGGTTTTCTCCATTGTACTTGTCCACAGGCTGGAGTACGGCAACTGTATGTCCAGATAGAAGTGGCAACGATGTAGGACTCGTTCCTCATATCTCCCTGGGACCAAAGCCTCTGTGTGCTGCTGTGGGGTTTCCTCCCCACCCTTTACCCCCTTTACCCCGCATCTCTCTGGGTTTTAAAGTCCACATCATAAACCAAGGACTAAGACGGAAGCAGCTACAGGACAAGTACACTTTGACTCTTGAGAGGGCACAAGAAAATGGGGGAAACCAAAACTTGCCAATTATGTGACGTCTGCGGGGAAAACGAGAACTTTGCACACACCCATTCTACTGTTTAGGAAGTGTTTATCTTAATGTCAGAGACCTATTTTGGTTTTATCTTTTTTTTTTCTTCTCCCCATTTTAAGTTGGGATTTTAATTAATTTGTAACTATTGTCTGCGTTAAAGTACACTTCAATTGACATTCGTGTTAAGCCCTGCAACCATGTAAGATCCATAGATAGTCTATTTTTATACGTCCATATCAGTCACACACAATTAATAAGGGGCATATTCCATTTGGCCATTTAGTTGCACTTTGCACACTTGAGCCATTCAACTGTCATTCTGGGTTTAAGTGCCTTTTTCACCAAATCATGGACGATCTGGAAGTCATTCGTTCCCCTATGAGACTGGAATCATGTCCCTTAAGACCCAAAAGGAATCCGATGACCAACATGGGTCTTGTTATTCCAACCCTTTGGTTCCATCCTTGATCCAGCATCTCTTTGAGGGTTGTCATGGTATTTTCCTAAGGGAATATTGTCATAATTCCCTGGACGGCACACAGTGGCTTTATTTTAACCTTGAACAGCTGTGCACGACCTTGTCAAAGAGGATGGTTAAAACCGATGTAAAAATGAAATAAGCCTAAAACCCATGATTTCATTGCCCTCATTGGTCTTTAATGTAATGGGCCAAGTGTGCAGTTGGCCAGTTCCATTCTTATTTTGAAATGTAATAAATGATTTTACTGCATATAATTTAATTTCTCATTACTGGCAGAGGTTGAAATTTGATAGTTTAACTTGAGGAAAAGGTTTGGCACAGATTGCACATCAATGTTTATTCTTCATTTCCATTTATTTGTTAAATGGATATTTGAGAGACATTTTTAAACGTATTTTGCGCAGTTTGTGCTGTCATCCATGATTTCTTATCTGTACATTTTATTTTTGACCATGTCATTAAACTGTTGCATATCAAGTAGGGCTCGACCATCTGTAGCACTGAAGAGCTACAGCTAGTCAGCGTTAGCATTCACGGTAAACGCTGCATATTTCGGCTCAATTGGAAATGACCTTTTTACATTTCAAAAGCTCTGAACTTCAGCAATACGGATGAATCGAGCCCTTTATCTGGAGGAGGAAAGGGAGTTGCCTTATTCTTTAAAAATCTATCCAACTCAGGAGAACAACATGGGAACTAGATGATGAATTTTAAGTGTCATTTAAGCACATCAGTATTAATAAATCAGTGAAATATATGCTTTGGTCTATGTAAGAAATATGTAAAACTTTTAATGCTGGTTTCACAGGCCCAGGTTGACTTTTTGGCAGTAGTGCTGCGCATACCAGAAGATTGCACTTCATTTTCCAAGAATACAAAACATCAAATTACAGGACATCTTAATTTTTACCAAGACACTAATCTGACTCAGTTATGTTCCTCTGTGACCTTTTTCTTCATTTCCTCTTCAATCATGGTAATAACATTTTGATGCCAGAACCAGCTAGCGTTAACACGGGGGATGAGGGATTGTTGGGTCCGATACGATTTATTTTTTCTATTTTTTTCTTAGGGAAGCAAAAGTAATGGATTACCCATAAAATGCATTTGGAAAGTATTCGCAACCCTTCCCTTTCACATTACAGCCTTGTTCTTAATCTACACACAATACCCCACAAAGACAAAGCAAAAACCGAAATACCTTATTTACATGTTCAAACCCTCAATTGAGCTCAGGTGCATCCTGTTTCCACAACTTGATTGGGGTCCACCTGATTTGTACATGATTTAGAAAGGCACACCTGTTTACAGTGCATGTCAGAACAAAACCTTTTCTAAGAAGGATGCAAACTGTGCTGAATGTTAAATACAATGTCTTTTAATGTATGGCTCATCAGGCTTGAATTTTCATGCTGATCAGAGATATTTATATGCTTTAGAATGACAGTTCCGGTGGGAAATACCGGGTTCTCGGGATGGAACGTTTAAATACATAACCCTAATGTCGATCCAGATCTACTGGTGTGTTAGTATCGGTCATCGGCTAGGCGTGTCAAGTCAACAAAAGAAGTTAGCAGGCCTATATGACACATGGTCCTGTGTTAATGTATGGAACTTTTTGTGTGTGCTAGGTCGTTTGTAGATCCTGAGAGTCATTCTTGAGGCGGTATGTGTGCATTAGGAGGTGTACGTTGAGCTGTCGGTCATTCGGAGGTCCTGCAGTGCGTCGGGGGTGGCAGCTGACAAACGCAACATGTCTACCTCCAGCGGGTGCAGGTGACCCGTCACGATCATGGAATGCAGCGGGCCGCCCAGGTCACATGACGCCAGTTGGCAGAGTGTCCCCGCGCGGATGACCTGGTCCTCTGCTCCCACCCTGGCCAGACCCACACATATGGTCTCCTCGCTGATGGCTAGATGGAGAGGCAAATTATTTATTTTTTCTGTCACGTCAAACTATTGTTTAATCATTCAATTCAACATGATAGCAACTCACCTAGGTCATCTCCCCGCTCCCTCCGGTTTTGTACTATCTCCAGGAGCTGCTCAGCCGCCTGGCTCACGGTCATAAACCTGGGCGGTTCATAAATCTTACGGCCCCTTTACAAGAAAAAGAAACAAGGACGTTACTTATGGAGTAACGCAACGCCAATGGGTTCATACTGTCCAGACCTATAAGTGCTGTGGAGGAGACTTCTTCAGAATATAAAAGCTGAATCTAATAACCAGGTGTAGACAAAGCAAGCCCCTTTGTTACCAGTAGAGCCATTCAAAAGGAAGGCGAAAAGGACATGCTATTATGCCAAGCATTCAGTACTGTGCTGAGTAGCTCAGACGGGGCTATTCTCAGCTCTTTCAGCACTCTGAAATCAAGCAGGTTTTTTTCTGGCTATGTTTCACTGTGGCTGTTCTGGTGCTAGATCAGAACTAAAATAACGGTGGAGTCTCGTGTAAATCTCCTACAGTCATAAAATGCTTACAAAGCAAGCCAGAGATCTATTTGATAACTATGTTACTGGAAAGAAAACCTTCACAAATGTGTCTAAATTCCTTGGCCGGGGGGGAAAAGACGGGGTATTTTTTCCTTTGGCTAATACTGTATTGCATGAATCTCTCACTGCGCAAACATTTTAATATTGACCAAAATCATAGGGCATGTTTATTCCATTTCCTAGTAATAATATATATGCACCAGTAAACCTGGGAGAAATTAAGACTCTTTTCTGTCTTAAATGAAAACCATACTTTCCCCCATACATAACCCTTACATGGCAGATTACTGAAGTCCATTTCAGCTTTTATAGATTCACATATAAAACAACTTCCGTGCATGCTCCTGTTGGGAAATGAATTGCAGGACACCGCAAAGTGAACGAGGAGTTGACAACCTTCCTGCAAACCAATACATGATACAGTAACGCATTAGTGTGGCATGAGATGAACTGGCGTCCAAAACAGACATGTCTGTTGATTCTCAAGTGTGAGACAAAGATGTGTTTGGGACCCGTTGTATGTCATCTTTTTTTTTAAATACATGCAGGAGATTAAAATACTAAATGTATTTCCTGAATCTGGCCCAATGAGACGACACTGACGACAGATTGTGTGTCCAAGTCAAACAAACCACTGTATTTCTTTTGGACTCACTGGCCTGGCCCGTCTCCAGCTGCCAGTATAAATGTATGTTAAGTGAACGTCTGCAATAAACCTCAACTCTGCTCCGTTTCAGAGTCCTGCTGGATAGAAACTCCACTGACCAGATATAAATCAGACAGCCCACTCCCAGACAGTCCAGCGCAGGAGGGGGAAAGGAGAGACTTACCTCATGAGGTTCTCCATGGACTGCTCTTTGACTTTGATATCTGCGGACAAAAAAGGACGGCTGTGGAGGTAATGAACCATTTCACAGATGTGGACAATTCCTTTTCCCCTCAAACTGGCCATGAACAACACATCTTGACAAATTACCCAAGGCCAGCTTGAGGAACTAAATATCCCTTTAAGTCTTCCATGGTCACCCTTAAGCCATTCCATTTTCAGGAAAATTTTACGCTCCAGGAGAATACAAAACCCCACCAGAATAATAATCATACATCATTTTGTTGAATAATATGAACGGTCAATAATCCTTACACAAAGACCATCAAAATCTTACCCAAACATTATTATTGAAAAAAATTATGAATCAGTATTAATCAAACAGGAACAATGGTCCTGCTAGTTTCATTACAGTGATGAGGTTTCCCTCTGTCATGTAGATGTATGGAGTGCATGTTGTCCTGGGAAGTCATGATAGATGACCCAATCAGAGTTGTGCGTGCGTCTGCTTTTGTTGTCTGCGCTCGTTCTTCATCCTTTTAGAATCGTGCCCTTTGCTTCACGGGTGTGGAGTTGACTTGGCTAATGCCAGGCTTTCCGATCCACTAGTGAATAATGGGGTTCATATCGGTGAGCTCACAAGCGCACACCCTTCTGCAGCTGGGGCCACACCTGGGGACACATAGGGAACTTAGCCCACAGAAACAATAAGGGTGTGACCCAAAACCGTCTCCGCTTCAACCAGCATCCATTACCTCGAATTATAGGGCTCTCCCATGTGAGGTTCATAGGGGACCGGGGGGGCAACCCTCTGCGTCCAAACAAAAATCTCTTGCACAAATAAACATAAATTATGAGCGTTCGGGCCATCTGCCTCTGCAGTCACAGCCGCCTTCCCATTACAGAAACCAACTCCCCAGTCTACTACTGTGGCTGTGATTGAGGACTGTTTAATATGCACCCAGGGGATGACAGACACAGGAGGGAATAGGTCTTGGAGTAGAAACAGTCATAATGAGGGCTTTGTTCGGTCCCAGCCTCCCAGAGATGAAAGTGTGTAGAACTGACTGGCTGGCACACACACACACACTATATCCTCCCTCCTTTCCTCCACCTGGAAGGCAGATCCAGCACCTTGACTGGAAGTAGGTCTGGCAGAATATGAGCTCTGAGGGACTGCCTGGAGAATCACTCAGACACACGTGTGCACGGATGTGACCTCCCATGTTTCCTCACCATGTGCTCAGGTGTGACCAGACCCAATGTTACCATAGCGTGAGCGGTCCATAATGTTTACAGTGTGTTACGGTTACGGGCATACTGTATGTATGCTATTCTGTAGGGACGATACCAGTATCGCGATACTCGTTAGTATAGTGGCAAAGGAAACAAAGCGGATTTAACTTCTTGATGAAAACAGCCCTAATGTTGGGAACAAACATTATGTTGTCATCCAGAGTCACATTTATGTATTTTCCAAGCTACAGCACACAATATTTTACAAACAGCTGGTTTTTAAATGGCCAAAGAGTTTTTACTGCTTCGTGTTTTAATTTTTGCCATGGGGGAAAAAAATATTGCAATACTGGTATCGTCTCAGCCCTACTATTCTGTACAGATTTTCCACTTCGTATTTTTTTCACGGTCCATATTAGGACAGTCACTTGACTCCTAATATGGACACCGCATCACTGGATGTTTGTACTGATTTGGTTGGTTACTAAAAGAGGTGAAACTGTAGGACTCACCAAGCAGACATAGTGTGTGCATCCCCAGGTCCCTGTTCTTCTTGATTTTATCATAGAAGCTTTCCGGTCTCCAGGTGTCTGTCCAGAACACAATGGACACCGTCTCTCCAAAGTTGTACAGCTGTCCAAAAGTAATGTACACAACGTGATTTAAGACTTGTCTTCTACTCAGGGTATCTTAGTACAGCAGCATTGGGTGTGAATGGTCAGTTTCTCAAATAAAGAGTTTGTGGCTCTGGTTCACTTGTCTGACAATGTGTGGATGTCTGAGTGCTCCTGTGAGCTTATCGATTGATTTGTGTGTGTGTGTGTGTGTGTAGAGCACAATGATGTCTCGTGAGCAGGCCGTGATTGCTGCAGCAGACTGGATTGCACTAAGTGTCCCAAGGTGCTTCCTGTTATTCAGAGTGTGAAAAATCACATGGCACTCTGAGCCGCGGCATGCTTGATACAGCACGGCGACCCATAAACATGCATTGGGACCCTACCTAACTCACCCTTCCCCCAATAAGCTAATAAGAGCACTGCAGTGCAAGACCAATACACCGTTGACTTGAGCTAGACAAAACACTTGATATGGCTGGTCTCAATGTATTTTCTAAAACATTTCTTACCATTTAAAATTCTGAGTTAGAGAGCGATTGTAATACCTCATTTTAGCCATCTATTTACATCTCATTTGAAACCAATGTCAAATTGATATACTGATGTTTGGCAAAACATGCTAATTCTCCACCCACATATTCTCAGTCATCTGAACTGAAGTTGGTCATTTTCTTTAAAAGAAATTGGTAGTATAACAGGGAAGACAATTAAAATGCACAACCAATTCAAAGGTAAATTATACAGGCACGTATAGAATAGAACACCCCTCCCCTGAGGGATATGGTGAAACACACTAGGTTGACAGGCAGGGAACACACAAAACCTTGATCCCTGCGATGGGCACGTCCTTCATTAGAATAGCAAAGCCTCCTTCTCTCCTGTCATTGCTCACTGGCAGTGGCTTTGAGTTGCCAGATCGCTTCCAATTAGTGCGTCTGATGCACGCCCAAGGAGCGTCACTACCCACTAATGACAACCCTGGTGCGCTAACACTAACGTTAGCAACTGGATAAGAGCGTCTGCTAAATGACTTAAATGTAAATGTAAATGTAATGTAAATGCAACACTAATCCGTGAGGTACTGGAAAGAGACTACACTAGACGCCCCCCCATCACATCAGAGGCAGGGTGGGACAGCTGGGGGGCCCCATGCTCACAATGCACCCCTGACAGGTCAATGCAAGGCCACATTATGGATGTCCTGGGCTGAGCTGTGTATTAAGAGAGATTGGTGCAGCTCTGCCATTTCAGTCCATAGTCTCCGCATGGATTTTCTTTCCCAATGGCAATTATGCTCTTTGATTGCCTTCATAGGACATTGCTACAGAATGGTTAAGATGATGGGGCATAGAAGACCAGATGTTATAAGCAAAGTAGACAACGTTTCTGCTAATCTGTGTGTTTTAGTTTCCAATAGGTCTTCAAGTGGACGTACCTGGAGGCCGCAGCATCCAACTGCGTTCATGATAGAGGCGTTATGGATGACCCTGTACTGTATCCCAGCATTCACTGCTCTCAGGACCAAGTCACTGTGGGTGGTGGCGCTATAAGAAAAGATGCATCAAGTGTTAAGAGCATGGCATGATGCTGCCTTTCGAAACCTGACAACAAAGTCCAAGCTTTGACCAAAAATGTCACATTGCTGCTCCATTTCCATTCCAAACCAACTGGCAATTTGCTACAGTAAAGGATGGTTATGGTCAGTGAGACTCATTATTCGACTGCCTGATTTATTTATTTCAAAGGCCACACTTGGCCCCAAACCGAATCCTTGGTTTTAGATGTCATTAACTTTATTAAATCCCAACATTTCTTGGAGCAAACCGTGACCGTGATGGAGAGTGGAGAATTTGACTGAACCTCCCCTCCTCCTGGTCAGTGGTTTTGGATGGAAAAAGAGCTGAGCCAAACATTCTGCTGGTCTTCACCATAAAAATAAAAAAAACTTTATTTAACGAGGCAAGTCAGTTAAGAACAAATTCTTATTTTCAATGACGGCCTAGGAACAGTGGGTTAACTGCCTTGTTCAGGGGCAGAACGACAGATTTTTACCTTGTCAGCTTGGGGATTTGATCTTGCAACCCTTCGGTTACTAGTCCAACGCTCTAACTACTCGGCTACCTGCCGCCCCCATGACGTTGAGCACCATTAAAGTAGCTCTAGCAAATGGGAGTGCTGTACAATGAATCAGTGGCTCTTTCCAGAGATTAATCAGTGTTCACACAGCAGTTCGGTTCAACTACTCCCTCCCCAGAACGTTTCCCCACTGGCTCAGAGAGCAAATAGCTGCAAAAACACTTTTATTAATTGTGTGGTGCTCCATTGAGCATCGATGTCATACCAAATGATTTTGTGAGATAGTATTTTTGTAGCAATTTTAATTAGTTCCGTTTCCATTTGTATGGAAAGCAAATGGAAACTGCAGATGATAGTCATTGCGGACTGAAGCATACCAAGGTCATGAGATTTTAAATATTTTTGCAGCGAGGGATGTTGTTCAAATGATGACAAGCATACACTTCCAGCAGGCTTTCAAATGGCAAAGAAAAACAGTGTGATCACCAAAGCAACATTCTCCACTGAAGATTCAGGGTTCTCTTTAGTTATTGATTTATTAAAACCATGTTTTGTAAATGTAAAAAAAAAATGTAGCCTATCCTTTTGTTTACAACTCAAATAGCGAAAGGAAGGAAGGAGTGAGTGGTGTTGATGAGCGTTGTTTACAATGGTACTCCCTTATCAGATAGGGCTATGTCTTACTGATTTACTCATTCCTACTTCATGTGTGCCTCCCCCAGAGAAAAACTGGATGCAACGCTGTCATTTCAACCAGATATCAACCTGTTTGTAATGACGTTTTATCAACCAGATTTCAACCGGTTTGTAATGACGTTATTTTCAATTCCGCTTGTAATCATGTTATTGTATACACTCCCTCAAAACGTGTTGGTACTTTCATTTTCATGACATACTTTACTAAGGTGCGTGTGCGTGTACAGTATGTGTGATATAACGCCTCACTCGTTATATCACACTGTACATACATTAGAGCAGTGGAAATAGGGGAAGTGATATGACGTGTGTGTGTGTTCGTCCCCGTCAGTGGAGGTAATCATGAAATTAACAGATGGAGATCTCTCCTTAGCTTGTCTGAGAAATCACACACACCTGTCATAATGCAAATAAATATATAGCTCATTCCAGTTATCATAAGCATTTATAAAATAAAGGTCCCGTTGTGGCATGCGTTAGGACACTTTACGATGTCGATTATGACATTGTTATGATGCGTCATGAACGACGCATTTTTGTATTGCCTACTGCCTGGGAGACGGAGGGGCTAGTGTAACATTCCTAGGCGCCTTACGATCTCCCAGAAGTCCTTCAATCCTATTGGAGCAGTGGTTAGCAAGTTTATCTACGGCCAGGGACTGCACTTCTATTGTTCACTGCAACATATTTTGAAACTAGCCTGCCAGTAATACTCATAACATAATGAGCGACTTTTCAAGCATGAAAAACAAGTACAGTAATCAATTACCCAAATGGATCTCCCACCACAAGAAATGCTACATCACTGACGTCAGCCCCTTTCAGGATCTCATCAGCCTCCTGTTCCACCATGTCTCTGTCGGCCAGTATCAGCTCCCGTCCATAGTACTCCTCCTACGGTCATAGATCACACTTATTCACGACACATACTGCCTTTTGAATTTGCTTTAAAAACGGTGGATGGACTTTATCTGATGGCAACGATAAAACCTTGATCTCCATCCTGCCAGCTTGAGCTCTGTTTAATGAACGTGCACTGTGTATAAACTTGAGAACTTGTGACTTTTACTCAATTTTAAGAAAACACCATGAGTAGGAAGTGTCAACGCCACACAGTCTATACGATTTCCAGCCATTGGTCATTTCGACTAATGCAACTTTAATGTCATGGAATAGTCTGTATAATATCTTTAACAAGAAGCAAAGACAACATGCACTTCAAGAGGTATTGTACCCTGATGCAGTTATCACATGCTCTGGACTGCATCAGTGGCGACTTCGAAATGGGAGTGATTGTTGTAGCACAGACATGCACAATTTCACCACATGCATGACATAGTGCTACATAATATTCAACCTACCAATGCATCTTTCCCAACTGTCAATATGGACGTGTAGGCTTCCAAGTAGACACGACTGCATTGCTTTACAATTTCTAACCCCTTTACGGTGATGTCCTTTGCATCTCCCAACCCAAGCCCAATAAAGTACAGCATCGCAACGTAGAAATATCACACTTTTTATGAGTTAGCTATATTGGTGGCTAACACCACACGTCATCACAACTGTCTTAATAGCAGGCTAAGGCTAGCTAATTGCTAAACCTAGCAGAAAACAGACCGCTGCCGTTTAAAATATTCCGTTAGTTATGACATAACATATCTAAGCTGGTACCTAGAATACGCTTGCATTTATTATCAGATTCCCTCGTGAATACAAGCCGCAACTACAGTATGGAACTTGAATCCACTTGTCACTAAACGCACGTGTAAACACTATACGATTTCACATACGTCTTGACGCAAAATACTCTTGATTTTACGACACAGTTGCATGTCTTCCTGCAATGTGGGTCCGTTCCAGCCCGCTATTAGAACAGTGGGAGAGCATTCGTCGGTGGAGCATCAGGTAGACTACTTTCGGATTACTTATAAACGTGGACTTTTTTTCAATTTCCTTGTGACTTTAACGTTTTTACAAAGTAAAAGTGAAAAAGGTATAAAATCATAATGTGATGGCATAGTTAAGTGCATGTTCCCGAGTGGCGCAGCGTTCTAAGGTACTGCCTCTCAGTGCTAGAGGCGTCACTGCAGACCCTGGCTGTATCACAACCGTTCGTGATCGGGAGTCCCGTAGGGCGGCGCACAATTGGCCCAGCGTCGTCCGGGTTAGGGGTGGGTTTGGCCGTGGTAGGCCTCATTGTAAAATAAGAATTTGTTCCTAATTGACTTGCCTGGTTAAATAAAGACACATTTAAAATAAATTAAGCATGAAGAGCATACTCAGAATGCAGAGGGCATGCCATCACAGTTCACCAAAACACATTTTCACTTTCTAATGTCACTCTTTCTAAGCATTTACTAGACTCCCTATCAGTATTTATTTAGGCAGAGGAGATCATGGGGTTGTGTTTTGCGCTGAGTGTCCTGTTTAGTGAATGGATACTGTTGCCAAGGTTACAGGCATTGCCCCGGAACTCGACCCCACAGTTTCTCTAATCTGACTGGAATGCGTTTAGAGTTTTGATTCTAGCTGATTCATTATATGTATTGTAAAACAATCCACAGGGAGCAGCACTTTTTATGGAGCTGGTTTGGGCAATACCCAAGCACTTGCATGTTAATGGGAAGGAATGTAGGTGTTTTAGCACCAAAATGTATTAATGTGGAGGCCTGGTTTTGAGTGCAGTTTATTACCTCATCAGTGTACAGTGTTCACAAAGTTGCCCAGAGAATGTGGAGAAGACCTGTAAAGCATCTGTTGTGCAACTTCCTTCCCTTCAATAATGTATTCGACATTATCTGACCAGGTTTCATTATATCAATATAATGTTCAGAAATATGCAGCATTTTGTCACCAAATGTAGAACTTGGGCAATGGGAACCTTGATTTATAGTTAGGGTTTGAGGGTAGAGGCCAACAGTGAGGGGCTTTGTGGGCCTCTGCTTGTCTCTACAGCTCTTTCAAAGAACTGCTTCGAATGGACAGAGTGAGGGAGGCACTGCCATTGTGCTGAGATGGGGAAGCAGTGTGTGTGTGTGTGTGTGTGTTGCCTCCTCTTCCCTCCCACCATCACCAACAGAAAAAACAAAATAAGACATGCCTTTTCCTCTCACCTATGAAACCCGGAGTCTTGTACTCATTTGTCAGAGTTTCAGCTAACACATAATCCATGAAAGTGATGAAAATTCAAATAAACAGAAGTTCTCTCTCACAAGATCAGAGTGTGATATCACTGATACCAAGAGGAGCTAGAGGTAATTAAGGCTACTTTTATAATAATTTCAAGACCGATATGAAATCTGTTGAGATTGCTAATGGCTTCCTACCTGTCGAGGGAGCTGTGGGTAAAAGAGGAAGTGCAACAGAGCGCAGACATACTGTACAACGGACTGGAAAGATCGTCTAGAGCTGATAGCCTGCCATGGTGTGCAAAAACAAATGGAAGGTATTAGCAGAACTGTCTGGGGAAGAGTTCTGTGTTGGAAATCGAATGAGCACCCGCCTAAAGGAAATTATCATCAGGCATTGTTTTGCTGAGGACACATATCCAAAGGTACATCTTTCAAGACCAAGGTGGTCTTCAACACCAATTGAAGTGAGAGTTGAAGGAATTGGAACACATAAGTCTAAGACATATTAACCATCTTGTCCACTCTCCACCACTGAACCACTTGGCAAAAGGTTATTATTTGAATAGCGTATCAAATGTTCTGTTTCTTCATGAGGTTTGATAAGTTACTAATTGAAACATGGTTGTCAATCTTTTATTCCCTTTAACTAGAGGGCAATTCCACAGTAGCGGAATTAATATGTATGCCAAACAAAAACCATTGATTTATGCACTACTTTTGAAAAGAATTCACCGAAAATTTTACACAAAAACACATTTACTGGAAGAACTGTGCAAATGCAAAGTTTGCAATTTCGGTAAAATCTTACTCCTGTTTTTTATGTGACCACATTTTCCAAGAACTTTGTTAAATATCTGCTCCTAATTAAGAGATTAAGATTCAAAGATGTCTGCAGAAAATAATGTGGGTGTCAACTATGACATGAAACCTTGAGTTAGAAAAATCTCTTATGGTTATTGAACTACAGTAAGTGAAGAGGATTTACACCGGTAACATAGTTGTGGTAACGGAATTGCATAWTTATGGATGTGAATGTCATTATTTTCATGGTGATGTATCCTAAATGGATACAGAAAGGTATTTTGGGTATTTTTCTACACACTGGCTATTATTTAATGAGCTCCGCAACCAAGACTGGACTAAATCTGAACCAATCATAGATGTTTATGTTTCACAGGTTTACACATCAAAGTACAGCACAGTAGAGCTCAGTACAGTGCAGTAGAGTTCACTCCAGTACATTAGTGTACTCGAGTCTAGTGTGCTCTACTGTGTACTGAACCATACTCTACTTCTCTGTTGTCACACCCTGGCCTTAGTTATCTTTGTTTTCTTTATTATTTTAGTTAGGTCAGGGTGTGACATGGGGGATGTATGTGTTTTTGTATTGTCTAGGGCACAGGTGTCAAACTCATTCCACGGGGGGCCGAGTGTCTGCGGGTTTTCGCTCCTCCCTTGTACTTGATTGATGAATTAACATCACTAATTAGTTAGGAACTCCCCACACCTGGTTGTCTAGGGCTTTATTGAAAGGAAAAACCAAAAACCTGCAGTCACTAGGCCCTCCGTGGAATGAGTTTGACACCCCTGGTCTAGGGTTTTTTGTATGTTTATGGGGCAGTGTTCAGTCTAGGTGTTTGTATGTCTATGGTTGCCTAGATTGGTTCTCAATTAGAGACAGCTGTCTATCGTTGTCTCTGATTGGGAGCCATATTTAGGCAGCCATAGTCATTTGGTAGGTTGTGGGTGATTGTCTTTGTTGTGGTTTTTAAGTGTCAGCACTATTTGTTTGTATAGCTTCACGGTCGTTTGTTGTTTTGTCAGTGTTCGTTTCGTGTTCGGTAATAAAAGAAGATGTACTGTTATCACGCTGCGCCTTGGTCCTCCTCTCTTCATTGTTACGACGATCGTGACATCTGTACTGTACTGTTCTGTATTGAACTGAACTTAGGACCGGACCAAATCTGAACCAATCATGAACGTCTTTGTTTGTGCCAAATTAATGCCGGTCCAGACGTCTGTGGACAATGAAACAAGGCTTGTCCGAAACGGGCCGAAAAACCACGCCTGTGGGCATTCAATTCAAGGCCAGGGCGGACTGACAAAATTTCTACTTCTTTTCAACGTCCATGGACTTCCGGTGTCGGTCGTTGCTCAGTGGGTGAGGATACTTGTTTCAGTAAATGGAAAGAGCGGGGAGAGGTGACATTAATTGGAGAGAGACGACAGAAAAATAAAGAAAATAGTTATGAGCTGAACATAACATTAGGCCAGTGGAAGGGAGGAAGGACAGTAGCAGGTGACCCAACTGTGGTTTGTGACTACTGGGAATTCCCATTGTAGCCAATTTAATTGCAGAAATTCTGTTGCCCGTTTTTTTGGAAATTCTGTTACCAATTTGGTAACATATGTCTCCGAAGAACCAGTTACTAGCCCCGGCCCGATAGCTTTTCTGACCGCTGTGTCACCTGCTCGCCTAGCGTAGTAGTGACTACCGAACAGCACCCTGACTCACCTCTGCTGCTCTTTTGATCCTATAATCAATCAGCTCCACAGCTGATGCCCCCTGGACTGTTTCAATAACACGGTACCTCATTTTGTTTACCTGTCGGCCCCAGCCTTGAACTCAGGTCCTGTGTGTTCCTAACTGAGCCGCTCTGCCCATTCATCGCCATTTACCCATTGTTGTCTTAGCTCTCCTGATCAACACCTGTGATCGCTTTATGCCTCTCTCTAATGTCAATATGCCTTGTCTACTGCTGTCTTGGCTAGTTTTTACTGTTTTATTTCACTGTAGAGCCTTCAGTCCCACTCAAAATGCTTTAGATAGCTCTTTTGTCCCACCCCACACACATGCGGAGCCACCTCACCTGGCTTAACTTGTCCCTCCAGAGACGAAACCTCTCTCATCGTCATTCAACGCCTAGGTTTACCTCCACGGTACTCACATCCTACCATACCCTTGTCTGTACATTATGCCTTGAATATATTCTACCACGCCCAGAAATCTGCTCCTTTCCTTCTCTGTCCCCAACGCACTAGACAATCAGTTCTTATAGCCTTTAGCCGTACCCTTATCCAACTCCTCCTCGGTTCTTCTGGTGATGTAGAGGTTAACCCAGGCCCTGTAGCCCCTAGTTCCACTCCTATTCCCCAGGCGCTATCATTTGTTGACTTCTGTAACCGTAAAAGCCTTGGTTTCATGCATGTTAACATCAGAAGCCTCCTCCCTAAGTTTGTTTTATTCACTGCTTTAGCACACACCGCCAACCCCGATGTCCTAGCCGTGTCTGAATCCTGGCTTAGGAAGGCCACCAAAAATTCTGGATTTCCATCCCCAACTACAACATTTTCCACCAAGATAGAACTACCAAAGGGGATGTAGTTGCAATCTACTGCAGAGATAGCCTGCAGATTTCTGTCATGCTATCCAGGTCTGTGCCCAAACAGTTGGAGCTTCTACTTTTAAAAATCCACTTTTCCAGAAATAAGTCTCTCACTGTTGCCGCTTCTTATAGACCCCCCTCAGTCCCCAGCTGTGCCCTAGCCACCATATGTGAATTAATTACCCCCCATTTATCTTCAGAGTTTGTACTGTTAGGTGACCTAAACTGAGATATGCTTAACACTAAGGCCATCCTACAATCTAAGCTAGATGCCCTCAATCTCACACAAATTATCAAGGAACCTACCAGCAACAACCCTAAATCCGTAAACATGGGCACCCTCATAGATATCATCCTGACCAACCTGCCCTTTAAATACACCTCTGCTCTCTTCAACTAGGATCTCAGCGATCATTGCCTCATTGCCAGCGTCCGTAATGGGTCTGCAGTCAAACGACCAGCCCTCATCACTGTCAAACACTAAAACACTTCAGTGAGCAGGCCTTTCTAATCGACCTGGCCGGGGTATCCTGGAAGGATATTGACCTAATTTCGTCAGTAGAGGATGCCTGGTTATTATTTAAAAGTGCTTTCCTCACCATCTGAAATAAGCATGCCCCATTCAAAAAGAATTGAACTAAGAACAGATATAGCCCTTGGTTCACTCTAGACCTGACTGCCCTTGACCAGCACAAAAACATCCTGTGGCATACTGCATTAGCATCGAATAGCCCCCGCGATATGCAACTTTTCAGGGAAGTTAGGAACCAATATACACTGGCAGTTAGGAAAGCAAAGGCTAGCTTTTTCAAGCAGAAATTTGCATCCTGTAGCACAAACTCCAAAAAGATCTGGGACACTGTAAAGTCCATGGGGAATAAGAGCACCTTCTCCCAGCTGCCCACTGCACTGAGGTTAGGAAACACTGTCACCACCGATAAATCTACGATAATCAAGAATTTCAGTAAGCATTTTTCTACGGCTGGCCATGCTTTCCACCTGGCTACCCCTACCCCGGTCAACAGCTCTGCACCCCCCACAGCAACTTTCCAAGCCTCCCCCATTTCTCCTTCACCCAAATTCAGATAGCTGATGTTCTGAAAGAGCTGCAAAATCTGGACCCCTACTAATCAGCTGGGCTAGACAATCTGGACCTTCACTTTCTAAAATTATCCGCTGCAATTGTTGCAACCCCTATTACTAGCCTGTTCAACCTCTCTTTCGTATCGTCTGAGATCCCTAAAGATTGGAAAGCTGCCGCGGTCATCCCCCTCTTCAAAAGGGGTGACACTCTAGACCCAAACTGTTACAGACCTATATCTATACTACCCTGCCTTTCTAAAGTCTTCGAAAGCCAAGTTAACAAACAAATCACCGACCATTTAGAATCCCACTGTACCTCCTCCGCTATGCAATATGGTTTCCGAGCTGGTCATGGGTGCACCTCAGCCACGCTCAAGGTCCTAAACGATATCATAGCCGCCATCGATAAAAGACAATACGATGCTGCCATATTCATCGACCTGGCCAAGGCTTTCGACTGTCAATCACCACATTCTTATCGGCAGACTCAACAGCCTTGGTTTCTCAAATGACTGCCTCGCCTGGTTCACCAACTACTTCTCAGATACAGTTCAGTGTGTTAAATCGGAGGGCCTGTTGTCCGGACCTCTGGCAGTCTCTATTGGGGTGCCACAGGGTTAAATTCTCGGGCCGACTCTTTTCTCTGTATACATCAATGATGTCGCTCTTGCTGCTGGTGATTCTCTGATCCACCTCTACGCAGACGACACCATTCTGTATACTTCTGGCCCTTCTTTGGACACTGTGTTAACTAACCTCCAGACGAGTTTCAATGCCATACAACACTCCTTCCGTGGCCTCCAACTGCTCTTAAATGCAATCAAAACTAAACGCATGCTCTTCAACCGATCGCTGCCCGCCCGTCTAGCGTCACTACTCTGGATGGTTCTGACTTAGAATTTGTGGACAACTACAAATACCTAGGTGTCTGGTTAGACTGTAAACTCTCCTTCTACACTCACATTAAGCATCTCTAATCCAAAATTAAATCTAGAATCGGCTTCCTATTTTGCAACAAAGCATCCTTCGATCATGCTGCCAAACATACCCTCGTAAAACTGACTATCCTACCGATCCTTGACTTCGGCGATGTCATTTACAAAATAGCCTCCAACACTCTACTCAGCAAATTGGATGTAGTCTATCACAGTGCCATCCGTTTTGTCACCAAAACCCCATATACTACCCACCACTGCGACCTGTATGCTCTCGTTGGCTGGCCCTCACTTCATATTCGTCGCCAAACCCATTGGCTCCAGGTCATCTATAAGTCTTTGCTGGGTAAAGCCCGCCTTATCTCAGCTCACTGGTCACCATAGCAGCGCCCACCCGTAGCACGCGACCCAGCAGGTATATTTCACTGGTCACCCCCAAAGCCAACTCCTCCTTTGGCTGCCTTTCCTTCCAGTTCTCTGCTTCCAATGACTGGAATGAATTGCAAAAATCACCGAAGCTGGAAACACTTATCTCCCTCACTAACTTTAAGCATCAGCTGTCAGAGCAGCTTACCGATCATTGCACCTGTACATAGCCCATCTGTAAATAGCCCACCCAACTGCCTCATTCCCATATTGTTATTTATTTTTTTGCTCCTTTGCACCCCAGCATCTCTACTTGCACATTCATCTTCTGCACATCTATCACTCCAGTGTTTAATTGCTAAATTGTAGTTATTTTGCCACTATGACCTATTTATTGCCTTACTTCCCTAATCTTACTACATTTGCACACACTGTATATATACTTTTCTATTGTGTTATTGACTGTACATTTGTTTATCCCATGTGTAACTCTGTGTTGTTTGTCGCACTGTTTTGCTCTATCTTGGCCAGGTCGCCGTTGTAAATGAGAACTTGTTCTCAACTGGCCTACCTGGTTAAATATAGGTGAAATAAAAATAATAATAATAAATAAATATTTTTGAGTTTTAATCACTTAATAATTTATTAAGAAAATTAATATCAGGAAAAACACTATACCTAATTGATAGGTCTACCTTTACATGTTACTCCTGTGAACTTTTGTTATCCCCCTCATGGGAAATGGGAAATTAGAAAATATCTTAAATATATGTGGGTTTTTGGTAACAGAAGTGTTTCTTAAACTTACAGAAAGCAGAACTTTTTTTGTTGAACTTAATATAAATGTTGATATTAGTTGGCAGGGGTCTTCAACATGATTGTGTTTGATGTATTTCTGATAACCTTTAAGACTTTTTCGGGTAGATGTTTTCGAAGATCCATTTTCCATCTGTTTGACAAGAAATCAAAGCCTTTGCTTATTCCAAATTTTTAGGATGGGAAATGGTAATATTGTGTTTTACACGTGCCTTAATTAAAACAAAATTTAGACTCTTAGCTTTCATTTGACACCCAATTTGACATGCTCATATGAACTTCACATGTTGGTGCTCATGGGTCCTTCTACATGGAAATTACCTAAAGTTAATTCAAACATGTTTTATTTGATTCCATTTTTTTGTTACTTTGTTTCCAGTATGGCAGCAGAATAATTGGTTTTATATCAAAGAGTATAACCCTAACCCTAAAGTTGATTAATTAAATATATTTTAGAATGTAAATGAAAGAAAATGACTTATCCAAGGGCTTGCCAGTGATTCTTCCTTGCCATTTGTAAAGGGCCAAAAAGAGCCCGTCGACGGACATTGTTTGTGGCAAAATGGGCTCACTGAACCTTGGAAAGGGTATTTGCAGCATGCCCGGATCTCTCTCTGTCTCCCTCTGCCCATTCCAACACTGCCTGCCACGCCAGCCTACTCCCAGACGTTTCCAGGGAAACTCCGCCAGGCCAGCATCTGAAAACAATTTGGTTCTTAATGAGAATTTACTTCACACAAGCGGTGTGGGAAAATGGGGGGGGACGGAAGAGGATTGGAGTTCTGCTCCTTGGACACTCAACATTGCCTGCTCTGTTTATGTACAGTATTTTAAGAAATTAAGCTGATGCTTTAATTGAAACTAAAGTTTATGGTCCAAATGTCTGGGTCAAGGTTTTATTTTTCTATTAAGAGTAGGTCTTTTGATGCGTCTCAGCTCACATCCTCTGAAATTCCTATTTATCTTTTCCTTATGAAGTATATTAGATCTATTGATATTTTCCTTGTGAAGTATATTAGATCTATTGATATTTTCCTTGCGAAGCATATTAGAATCTATTGATATTTCACTTATTGAAGTTATTAGATCTAATTGATATTTTCCTTATGAAGTATATTAGATCTATTGATATTTTCCTTATGAAGTATATTAGATCTATTGATATTTTCCCTATGAAGTATATTAGATGTATTGATATTTTCCTTATGAAGCATATTAGATCTTTTGATATTTTCCTTGTGAAGTATATTAGATGTATTCCTTTGTCTCCCCATATAATTGTACCTGAAAAGTTTTTGATTACAAAATGGGTAGATGATATGATGAACTTTTGAAGTGTGACACTTCTCCCTTTCTCGCTATAATATTGGGTAACTAGGCTTCTCAAACTATCAGCTCTCTGTAACTCACCTAATATTGCACATGTATGTCTCTCTGATTAACCCTTTAAGTGGAAAACAGCCAGGCTTAATCTCTGGGACATTCCTCCCCAAACTTTAAATTGCAGCCCAATTAATGGCAGTGGTTGTTGTTTTAGTGGCTGATTATGTAATGGCATTCTGTGCTCCTCTGTGAGGTGATTAAGTTTGCCATGGGGAGGAGTGCCAGATTCCACTGGCGACTCTCTTTGTCCCCTGGTCCCTTTTCTCTTCCATTTTGTTTGAGTCCAGTCAGCCAGTGGCAAATTGTCCCTGCAGCAAGGGGCAATACGGTTGGACGGTACTGTGGTGAGTGTCCTCCTCCCACACACAAACTAACTATTTCCCAGTCCTCAGCTCCTTGGTTAAATGAACTATAACCCAGCATAGAGGGGGGCTTTCAGAGTAAAGCAGCAACTTGTATTGTATGCCAAAAAGAATGGTAGGCAGAGGGGGATGGGGAGAGATGTATAGAAAAAGTAAGATAGTGTGGACTAAAAGAGAGTGGGGGACATGTAGGTGTTTGAATGTAGCTAATTTTAAAAATGTAATTGAAATAAGTTCCCTATCTTACTGTATTTTACCATGTTAATATAATATATGCCACTTGGGAGATGCTTTTATCCAAAGCCACTTACAATTAAATGATTGCATACATTTCTATGTGATCCCTCTGTTGCTCATTGGAAAGCCTAATTTGTCTACACGGACAAGTTCTTGCCTGGTTTAAATCTTATCTGTCAGAAAGATATCAGTTAGTCTCTGTGGATGGTGTGTCCTATGACAAATCAATTGTAAATATCGGTGTTCCTCAAGGTTCTGTTTTAGGACCACTATTGCTTTCACTATATATTCTACCTCTTGGTGATGTTATTCGGACACACAATGTCAACTTTCACTGCTATGCGGACGGCACACAGCTGTATATTTCGATGAAACATGGTGAAGCTCTAAAATTGCCTACCCTGGAAGTCTGTGTTTCAGACATAAGGAAGTGGATTGCGGCAAATGTTTTACTTTTAAACTTGGACAAAATAGAGATGCTAGTTCTAGGTCCCAAGAAACAAAGAGATCTGCTGTTTGATCTGACAATTCATCTTGATGGTTGTACAGTCGTCTCAAATAAAAATGTGAAGGACCTCTGCGTTACTCTGGACCCTGATCTCTCTTTTGACGAACATATCAAGACTGTTTCAAGGACAGCTTTTTTCCATCTTTATAACATTGCCAAAATCTGAAACTTTTTGTGCAAAAATTATGCAGAAGCTAATCCATGCTTTTGTCACTTCTAGATCAGACTGCTGCAATGCTCTACTCTCCGGATACCCAGATAAACCACGAAATAAACTTCAGTTAGTGCTGAATACTGCTGCTAGAATGATCATATAACTCCAGTGCTAGCCTCTCAACACTGGCTTCCTGTGAAGGCTAAGGCTGATTTCAAGGTTTTACTGCTAACCTACAAAGCATAACATGGACTTGCTCCTACCTATCTCTCTGATTTGGTCTTGCCGTACATACCTACACATATGCTACGGTCACAAGACGCAGGCATCCTTATTGTCCCTAGAATTTCTAAGCAAATAGCTGGAGGCAAGGCTTTCTCCTATAGAGCTCCATTTTTATGGCATGGTTTGCCTATCCATGTGAGAGACGCAGACTTGGTCTCAACCTTTAAGTCTTTGCTGAAGATTCATCACTTCAGTGGGTCATATGATTGAGTGTAGTCTGGCCCAGGGATGTGAAGGTGAATGGCAAGGCACTGGAGTGATGATCCACCCTTGCTATGTCTGCCTGGCTGGCTCCCATCTCTCCAATGGGATTCTCTGCCTCTGACTATTACAGGGGCTGAGTCACTGGCTTACATTATGCAAGGATTTTTTTAGCTATACTTGACTTGAGTGGGTTGAGCCACTGACATGTTCTTCCTGTCCCGTTTTGTGCCCCCTTGGGCATGTGCGGTGGAAGAGATCTTCGTGGGCTATACTCAGACATGTCTCAGGGTAGTAAGTTGGTGGTCTGTTGGTGTGGGGTTTGTGCTTTGGCAAAGTGGGTGGGGTTATATCCTGCCTGGTTGGCCCTGTCCAGGTTTATTGTCGGACAGGGCCACAGTGTCCCCCGACCACCCCCGTCTCAGCCTCCAGTATCTATGCTGCAATAGTCTATGTGCCGGGGGGCTAGGGTCAGTCTATCCTATCTGGTGAAATTCTCCTATCTTCTCTGGTGTTCTGTGTGTACTTAAGTATTTTCTCTCTCTTTCTCTCTCTCGACCTGAGCCCTAGGACCATGCCTCAGGACTACTTGACCTGATGACTCCTGGCTGTCCCCAGTCCACCTGGTCGTGCTGCTGATCCAGTTTCTGCTGTTTTGCCTGCGGCTATTGAACCCTGACATGTTCACCCTCTACAACCACTGTGATTATTATTCGAACCTGCTGGTCATCTAAGAACATCTTGAAGAATGATCTGGCCTTAATAATAACCATGTATTCTTATAATCTCCACCCAGCACAGGTTCCTCTCTAGGTTTCTTCCTAGGTTCCTGCTTTTCTAGGGAGTTTTTCCTAGCCACCGTGCTTCTACATCTGCATTGCTTGCTGTTTGGGGTTTTAGGCTTGGTTTCTGTATTAGCACTTTGTGACAACAATGGCTGGAATGGAGTGAATTGAATGGTATTAAAGCATATGGAAACCATGTGTTTGATACCATTCCATTAATTCCGTTCCAGCCATTACAATGAGCCCGTCCTCCCCATTAAGGTGCCACCAGCTACCTGTGTAGTGCAGTATAACAAAATTAGTATTAGTATTACCAAATTTTACGGAGCGACTGAGAGCATAACACAGTACACAAACTGAACGCAACTCAAATAAACAGCGGCACCCACAACAAATAGAGGAATAAAGAGTTAAATCCATTTCAATAAATAAACAGCAGGCTGGCTGCCTTGTGTTCTTATGTTCCAATCTGGACATGAAATGATTTGTTTCCTTCACTGGCTGCTGTCAGACCTCTCCCACGGCTTACAGTGGGGAAGTCACCAGTCCCCTATGTCAGGTTGTTGTTGCTGACTGTAAACCAGACATATCAGGGGAATTGTCAAGAATGTCTTTTTTTGGAACTGGTCTGTTTCCATAACCCCCGATGCCCTCAACAACCCCCAAGGCTCACACTGTGGAGACACTTGTTGAAATAGCAGAGGTGGTATTGTACGATTGGAATTAGTGTAGAAGAAGAGCCCAGATGACGTTTGTGACTGGAGCCATGTAGACAACATTTTTGTCTCGGACTTCACAATGTATTATTAGTTAGTCTGACGTGTATGGGGAGTTCAACTGAGTGAAACTATTATTTCTCCCAATTGCGTCAGACTGACTGAACTGACAAGAAAAATTGTCGTGGCAGGATAGTCATGTTTCAGCGGAGACATAATTGTTGGACTTGGAAAGGTCCTTACACACATATCATAACAACGACACATATCCTAACGACGGATAAAACCAACGTACAAACAATGGAAGGTCAATGTGAGAGCTGACATAGCTGTTCACTATGTGGATGACTAACAGGAGAAAACACCTCTGCGATTGCAACTCTGACACTACGAGAAGAATTCAATTTGTTTTCAGAAAATGGGATGCACAGGCGAGAATGGCTCATTTCCTGGTGACATCCAGGCTTCCTGTCACTAGTGTGTCCTCAGCACCCCAAAGCGATACACACATCCTTCCTAAAAAATGTTCAGCCAGTAACCGAAAGTTGCTGGTTCGAATACCCGAGCTGACAAGGTGAAAGTCTACCCATGTGCCCTTGAACAAGGCACTTTACCCTAATTTGCTCCAGGGGCACCGTACTACTACGACTGACCCTGTAAAACAACATATTTCACTGTACCTGTCCCATGTATTACACACCGACTCAGTTCAACAGAAAAGTTGAAGAGGTGAGTTTGCAATTGTGAAATGTGACATCCGAAATATGACTTTGGTAACAGTGGGATGTTCTCTGGGCAGACAGATGAGGGATAGAGGAGAATAAAGTGCAGGAAGGTGAATATGACAGAGGTAGCTAAGGTCATTACTTTACTGTAACCTTACTCAATGTATCTGCTGTTGAATAATAGCATCCAATCATACATCCCTTTAGTAGGGTTTTTAAATGTTAGGACCAGATGTTTCTAGACCTGGATCTCCTGAAAACAAAAGGACAACTCTACAGTATGGGGCATTTGGAAATGTTTTCGAGGCCACACAAAATTCCCAACCACAAAAGTATATGAGGAGTTAAAGAAACGTGGAAACGTAAAACCAAGTAAAAAAAGATTCCGATTGATTTAAAAGCTTCAACTAGCCAATGTTGTGCGAACCTTGCAGTGACAAATAGCATCTAGTTAATCTGGCCCTATATGGTAAATGAGCCCGTATGGTTGTGCTGGAGCAGAGCAGAGGCCCCAGTGTGTGGGTGCATCCCAGTAGAATGGTCATCTCCTTCACTGGGGTACTCTTAGCATTCACTGGAGCACTCATTACAAATGCAAAGCCCCAGTGTTCAAGACCATGGGGCTTGAATGAGCCCCCTTTGTGCAGTAATTGGAGATCGTTCTGTTGAGGCTAACAAAGAAATGCTGGTCCTCCTCTTCTCCCTCTCTTTCCCACTATCTCCTTCCCTTCATCTCTCTTCACTACTGTCATTCTCATTACGCACTCCACACTCTTTTCCTGACAGTTGTGTAACTTGTTGCATAAATACTGTACAGTATAAGCAAACTTTGAGCACAAACGTCTAGGATTGACTTTTTTTAATGGAAAATCCTCTTAGAAAGTCCATTGTTTCCTTTGAGCACTTGTGAACCTGTTTCTCTAGCTGCCAAATACTGCAGGTACAGTGCCTTCAGAAGTATTCACACCCCCAAGGCTGGATTAATGCAGGGGTTTACCGAAGCTGAAGCACCTGGGCCCAGGCCCGTGGGGGGCCCAAGAGGCAGCAAAATAATAAATAAGGAAATGTACAGTACCAGTTAAGAGTTTGGACACACCTACTCATTCAAGAGTTTTTCTTTATTTTTTACTATTTTCTACATTGTAGAATAATAGTTTAGACATCAAAATGATGAAATAACACGTATGGAATCATGTAGTAACCAAAAAAGGGTTATACAAATCAAAATATATTTGAGATTCTTCACAGAGCCACCCTTTGCCTTGATGACAGCTTTGCAAACTCTTGGCATTCTCTCAACCAGCTTCATGAATAATGTTTTTCCAATAGTCTTGAAGGAGTTCCCACATATGCTGAGCACTTTTTGGTTGCTTTTCCTTCATTCTGCGGTCCAACTCATCCCAAACCATCTCAATTGAGTTGAGGTCGGGTGATTGTGGAGCCCAGGTCATCTGATGCAGCACCATCACTCTCCTTCTTGGTCAATAGCCTTTACACAGCCTGGAGGTGTGTTTTGGGTCATTGGCCTGTTGAAAAACAAATGATAGTCCCACAAGCGCAAACCAGATGGGATGGCATATCACTGCAGAATGCTGTGGTAGCCATGCTGGTTAAGTGTGCCTTGAATTCTAAATAAATCACTGACAGTGTCACCAGCAAAGCACCCCCACACCATCCCACCTCCTCCGTGCTTCACGGTGGGAACCACGCATGTGGAGATCCTCCGTTCACCTTCTCTGCATCTCACAAAGGACAGATTCCACCAGTCTAATGTCAATTGCTTGTGTTTATTGGCCCAAGTAAGTCTCTTCTTCTTATTGGTGTCCTTTAGGCCTGATTCACACAGTCTCCTCTTAACAGCTGATGTTGAGGTGTGTCTGATACTTAAACTCTGTGAAGCATTTATTTGGGCTGCAATCTCAGGTGCAGTTAACTCTAATGAACTTATCCTCTGCAGCAGAGATATCTCTGGGTCTTCCTTTCCTGTGGCGGTCCTCATGAGAGCCAGTTTCATCATAGCGCATTATGTTTTTTTGCGACTGCACTTGAAGAAACTTTCAAAGTTCTTGACATTTTCCAGATTGACTGACCTTTATGTCTTAAAATAATGATGGACTTTCATTTCTCTTTGCTTATTTGAGCTGTTCTTGCCATAATATGGACTTGGCCTTTTACCAAATAGGAATATCTTCTGTATACAGCTATCTTGTCACAAGACAACTGATTGGCTCAAATGTATTAAGAAGGAAAGAAATTCCGCAAATGTACTTTTAACAAGGCACACCTGTTAATTGAAATGCATTCCAGGTGACTACCTCATGAAGCTGGTTGAGAGAATGCCTAGAGTGTGCAAAGCTGTCATCAAGGCAAAGGGTGGCTACTTTGAAGAATCTCAAATATAAAATATATTTTGATTTGTTTAACACTTTGGTTATTACATGATTCCATATGTATTATTTCATAGGTTTATGTCTTCACTATTATTCTACAAAGTAGAACATAGTAAAAATAAAGGAAAACCCTTGAAAGAGTAGGTGTGTCCAAACTTTTGACTGGTACTGTATATATTTAATTTTTTTACGAAAACTGCCAACCACAGGAGGATTCCGGAAACCACTCTCAATGAGTGTAGACAGCCTGCTGCTGCCGCTCAGCTAATCTTCAGATGGGGGGAGGAGGTAGGGAGCACACGTGGGTAACTGGGGGCCCTGCCTTGATTGGGTTATTGGTAAATTGTGTGAGTCAGGTGCTGGGCCCAAGCCCACAGAGGGCCCAAGTTTTTATTTAACATTTTTATCCAACCACAAGAGCCCGTTCTCTATTTTTTTTAAACAAAGCCTCGGGTCCTATGATTTCTTAATCCGGCCCTGCACACCAATCAATCAATCAAATTCTAGGAAGAAACCTAGAAAGGAACCAGGCTATGAGGGGTGGCCAGTCCTCTTCTGGCTGTGCCGGGTGGAGATTATAACAGAACATGGCCAAGATGTTCAAATGTTCATTAGATGACCAGCAGGGTCAAATAATAATAATCACAGTGGTTGTAGAGGGTGCAACAGGTCAGCACCTCAGGAGTAAATGTCTGTTGGCTTTTCATAGCTGATCATTCAGAGTATCTCTACCTCCTGCTGTCTCTAGAGAGTTGAAAACAGCAGGTCTGGGACAGGTAGCACGTCTGGTGAACAGGTCAGGGTTCCATAGCCGCAGGCAGAACAGTTGAAACTGTAGCAGCAGCACGACCAGGTGGACTGGGGACAGCAAGGAGTCATCAGGCCAGGTAGTCCTGAGGCATGGTCCTAGGGCTCAAGTCTTCTGAGAGAAAGAGAGAAAGAAAGAAAGAAAAAAAGAGAGAGAGAATTAGAGAGAGCATACTTAAATTCACACAGGACACCGGATAAGACAGGGGAAATACTCCAGATATAACAGACTTACCCTAGCCCCCCGACACAAACTATTGCAGCATAAATACTGGAGGCTGAGACAGGAGGGGTCGGGAGACACTATGGCACCGTCCGACGATACCCCCGGACAGGGCCAAACAGGCAGGATATAACCCCACCCACTTGGCCAAAGCACAGCCCCCACACCACTAGAGGGATATCTCCAACCACCAACCTACCATCCTGAGACAAGGCCGAGTATAGCCCACAAAGATCTCCCCCACGTCACAAACCAAGAGGGGGCGCCAACCCAGACAGGAAGATCAAGTCAGTGACTCAACCCACTCAAGTGACGCACCCGTCCTAGGGATGGCATGGAAGAGCACCAGTAAGCCAGTGACTCGGCCCCTGTAATAGGGTTTGAGGCTGAGAATCCCAGTGGAGAGAGGGGAACCGGGCAGGCAGAGACAGCAAGGCGGTTCGTTGCTCCAGTGCCTTTCCATTCACCTTTACACTCCTGGGCCAGACTACACTCAATCATAGGACCTACTGAAGAGATGAGTCTTCAGTAAAGACTTAAAGGTTGAGACCGAGTCTGCGTCTCTCACATGGATAGGCAGACAATTCCATAAAAATGAAGCTCTATAGGAGAAAGCCCTGCCTCCAGCTGTTTGCTTAGAAATTCTAGGGACAATAAGAAGACCTGTGTCTTGTGACCATAGAAGACCTGTGTCTTGTGACCATAGCGTACGTGTAGGTATGTACGGCAGGACCAAATCGGAGAGATACGTAGGAGCCCATGTAATGCTTTGTAGGTTAGCAGAAAAACCTTGAAATCAGCCCTAGCCTTAACAGGAAGCCAGTGTAGAGAGGCTAGCAGTGGAGTTATGTGACCAAATTTTGGGGTTCTTGTCAAGATTCTAGCAGCACAATTCCAGTGGGTCAGAAGTTTACATACACTAAGTTGACTATGCCTTTAAACAGCTTGGAAAATTCCAGAAAATGATGTCATGGCTTTAGAAGCTTCTGATAAGCTAATTGACATAATTTGAGTCAATTGGAGGTGTACCTGTGGATGTATTTCAAGACCTACCTTCAAACTCAGTGCCTCTTTGCTTGACATCATGGGAAAATCAAAAGAAATAAGCCAAGACCTCAGAAAAAAATTGTAGACTTCCACAAGTCTGGTTCATCCTTGGGAGCAATTTCCAAATGCCTGAAGGTACTACGTTCATCTGTACAAACAACAGTACGCAAGTATAAACACCATGGACCACGCAGCCGTCATACCGCTCAGGAAGAGACGCGTTCTGTCTCCTAGAGTTGAACGTACTTTGGTGCGAAAAGTGCAAATCAATCCCAGAACAACAGCAAAGAACCTTGTAAAAATGCTGGAGGAAACAGGTACAAAAGTATCTATATCCACAGTAAAACGAGTCCTATATCGACATAACCTGAAAGGCCGCTCAGCACGGAAGAAGCCACTGCCACAAAAAAGCCAGACTACGGTTTGCAACTGCACATGGGGAAAAAGATCGTACTTTGTGGAGAAATGTCCTCTGGTCTGATGAAACAAAAGTAGAACTGTTTGGCCATAATGACCATCGTTATGTTTGGAGGAAAAAGGGGGATGCTTGGCAAGAACACCATCCCAACCGTGAAACACGGGGGTGGCAGCATCATGTTGTGGGGTGCTTTACTGGGCAGAAGGGACTGGTGCACTTCACAAAATAGATGGCATCATGAGGAAGTAAAATTATGTGGACATATTGAAGCAACATCTCAAGACATCAGTCAGGAAGTTAAGCTTGCTCGCAAATGGGTCTTCCAAATGGACAATGACCCCAAGCATACTTCCAAAGTTGTGGCAAAATGGCTTAAGGACAACAAAGTCAAGGTATTGGAGTGACCATCACAAAGCCCGTACCTCAAACCTAAATTTGTGGGCAGAACTGAAAAAGCGTGTGTGAGCAAGGATCCTACAAACCAGTTACACCAGCTCTGTCAGGAGGAATGAGCCAAAATTCACCCAACTTATTGTGGGAAGCTTGTGGAAGGCTACCCGAAACGTTTGACCCAAGTTAAACAATTTAAAGGCAATGCTACCAAATACTAATTGAGTGTATGTGTCACGCCCTGACCATAGTTTGCTTTGTAGGTTTACATGTTTTGTTTGGTCAGGGTGTGATCTGAGTGGGCATTCTATGTTGTATGTCTAGTTTGTCTGTTTCTGTGTTTGGCCTGATATGGTTCTCAATCAGAGGCAGGTGTTAGTCGTTGTCTCTGATTGGGAACCATATTATGGTAGCCTGTTGTCATTGTGGGTTGTGGGTGATTGTCTATGTTATGTTGCATGTTAGCACAGTGTTTATATAGCGGTCACGTTCGTCTTATTCGTTTTGTTGTTTTTTGTTTAAGTGTTCTTCATTAAATATAGAAGAATGTATTCAAACCACGCTGCGCTTTGGTCCGCTTCTTACGACGATCGTGACAGTATGTAAACTTCTGAACCACTGGGAATGTGGTGAAAGAAATAAAAGTGGAAATAAATCACTCTCTCTACTATTATTCTGACATTTCACATTCTTAAAATAAAGTGGTGATCCTAACTGATCTAAGACAGGTAATTTTTACTAGGATTAAATGTCAGGAATTGTGAAAAACTGAGTTTAAATGTATTTGGCTATGGTGAATGTAAACTTCCGACTTCAACTGTAGATGGAAAAAAGCTGTCCTTGAAACAGTCTTAATATGTTCGTCAAAAGAGAGATCAGGGTCCAGAGTAACGCCGAGGTCCTTCACAGTTTTATTTGAGACGACTGTACAAACCATGAAGATAAATTGTCAGATTCAACAGAAGATCTCTTTGTTTCTTGGGACCTAGAACTAGCATCTCTGTTTTGTCCAAGTTTAAAAAGTAGAGCATTTGCCGCCATCCACTTCCTTATGTCTGAAACACAGGCTTCCAGGGTAGGCAATTTTGGGGCTTCACCATGTTTCATCGAAATGTACAGCTGTGTATCGTCTGCATAGCAGTGAAAGTTAACATTATGTTTCCGAATGACATCATCAAGAGGTAAAATATATAGTGAAAACAATAGTGGTCCTAAAACGGAGCCTTGAGGAACAACAGATAAGATCTAATCCAGGCCAGAACTTGTCCATGTAGACCAATTTGGATTTTCAATCTTTCCAAAAGAATGTGGTGATCGATGGTATCAAAGCAGCACGAAGGTCTAGGTGCAGCTTTTTCTACAATAGAGGAATGGGAGATTCGATATAGGCCGATAGTTTTTTATATTTTCTCGGTCAAGGTTTGGATTTTTTATGAGAGGCTTTATTACTGCCACTTTTAGTGAGTTTGGTACACATCCGGTGGATAGAGAGCCGTTTATTATGTTCAACATAGGTGGGCCAAGCACAGGAAGCAGCTCTTTCAGTAGTTTAGTTGGAATAGGTTCCAGTGTGCAGCTTGAAAGTTTAGAGGCCATGATTATTTTCATCATTGTGTCAAGAGATATAGTATTAAAAAACTTGAGTGTCTCCCTTGATCCTAGGTCCTGGCAGAGTTGTGCAGACTCAGGACAATTGAGCTTTGGAGGAATACGCAGATTTAAAGAAGAGTCCGTAATTTGCTTTCTAATGATCATGATCTTTTCCTCAAAGAAGTTCATGAATTTATCACTGCTGAAGTGAAAGCCATCCTCTCTTGGGGAATGCTGCTTTTTAGTTAGCTTTTCGACAGTATCAAAAATAAATTTAGGATTGTTCTTATTTTCCTCAGTTGAGTTGGAAAAATAGGATGATCGAGCAGAAGTGAGGGCTCTTCGATACTGCACGGTACTGTCTTTCCAAGCTAGTCGGAAGACTTCCAGTTTGGAGTAGCGCCATTTCCGTTACAATTTTCTGGAAGCTTGCTTCAGAGCTCGGGTATTTTCTGTATACCAGGGAGCTAGTTTCTTATGACAAATGTCTTTTGTTTTTAGGGGTGCGACTGCATCTAGGGTATTGCGCAAGGTTAAATTGAGTTCCTCAGTTAGGTGGTTAACTTATTTCTGTACTCTGACGTCCTTGGGTAGGTGGAGGGAGTCTGGAAGGGCATCTAGGAATCTTTGGGTTGTCCAAGAATGTATAGCACGGCTTTTGATGATCCTTGGTTGGGGTTCTGAGCAGATTATTTGTTGCGATTGCAAACGTAATAAAATGGTGGTACGATAGTCCAGGATTATGAGGAAAAACATTAAGATCCACAACATTTATTCCACGTGACAAAACTAGGTCCAGAGTATGACTGTGGCAGTGAGTAGGTCCAGAGACATGTTGGACAAAACCCACTGAGTCGATGATGGCTCTGAAAGCCTTTTGGAGTGTGTCTGTGGACTTTTCCATGTGAATATTAAAGTCAACAAAAATTTGAATTTTATCTGCCATGACTACAAGGTTCGATAGGAATTCAGGGAACTCAGTGAGGAACGTTGTATATGGCCCAGGAGGCCTGTAAACAGTAGCTATAAAAAAGTGATTGGGTAGGCTGCATAGATTTCATGACTAGAAGCTCAAAACACGAAAACATCGGGGTTTTTTTGTAAATTGAAATTTGCTATCGTAAATGTTAGCAACACCTCTGCCTTTGTGGGATGCGCGGGGATATGGTCACTAGTGTAACCAGGAGGTGAGGCCTCATTTAACACACCCCTTTACTTTTTCCACATTTGTTGTGTTACAAAGTGGGATTAAAATGGATTTAATTGTCATTATTTTGGTCAACAATCTACACAAAGTACTCAAAATGGAAGAAAAATTCCAAACATTATTAATTAATGGAAAATAAAACACATCATATATTTTGATTAGATAAGTATTCAACCCCCTGACTCAATATATTTTAGAATCCCATTTGGCAGCAATTAATAAAGCTGTGAGTCTTTCTGGGTAAGTCTCTAAGACCTTTGCAAATTGTAAAATATTTGCACATTATTCTTTAAAAAAAAGTTTATTTCAAGTTGGTAGTTGATTGTTCCTAGACAGCAATTTTATTGCCGTAGATGTTCCGGATGATTTAAGTCAAAACTAACTAGGCCACTCAGGAACATTCAATGTTTGCTTGGTAAGTAACTCCAGTGTATATTTCGCCTTGCGTTTTAGGTTTTTGTCCTGCTGAAAGGTGAATTCATCTCCCAGTGTCTGATGGAAAGCAAACTGAACCAGGTTTTCCTCTAGGATTTTGCCAGTACTTTGCTCCATTTGTTTATTTTTATGCTGAAAAAAAAAACTAATCCTTAATGATTACAAGAATATAATAATATATGAAGAGTTGTCCTCAGTAATATGTTGTATTGGATTTGCCTTTTGGTTATTGGCCCAATGCTCTTACCCACTAGGCTACCTGTAATGTGTTGTGTTTGATTTGCCCCAAACATTACACTTTCTATTCAGGACAAACAGTTAATTGCTTTGCCACATTTTTTGCAGTATTACTTTAGTGCCTTATTGCAAACAGGATGCATGTTTTGGAATATTTGTATTCTGTACAGTTAGTATTGTGGAGTAACCACAATGTTGTTGATCCATCCAGAAGTCTGTTATCACAGCCATTAAACTCTGTAACTGGTTTAAAGTCACCATTGGCCTCATGGTGAAATCCCTGAGCGGTTTCCTTCCTCTCCAGCAACTGAGTTCGGAAGGACACCTGTATTTTTGTAGTGACTGGGTGTATTGATACACCATCCAAAGTGTAATGTAATTAATAACTTCACCATGCTCAAAGGGATATTCTGTGTCTTCTTTTTGTATTTTTACCCATCTGGAAAATCTCCCTGGCCTTTGTTGTTGAATCTGTGTTTGAAATTCACTGCTCGACTGAGGGACCTCACAGATAATTGTATGTGTGGGGTACAGAGATGAGGTAGTCCTTCAAAAATCATGTTAAACACTATTATTGCACACAGAGTGAGTCCATGCAACTTATTATGTTACTTGTTAAGCTAATGTTTTGTCCTGAACTTATTTAGGCTTGCCATAACAAAGGGCTTGAATACTTATTGACTTGATATTTCAGCTCTTCATTATTAATTTATTTAAAAAATGTAATAAATCAAAATTCACTTTGACATTATTGGGTATTATTGGGCCAGTGCCAAAAAAAATCTCTATTTAATAAATAAAAAATTTAACAGAACAAAATGTGGAAAAAGTCAAGGGGTGTGAATTCTTTCTGAAGGCACTGTCCATGGAACTCTCTGCCACCCCAGGTAACTCAAGGTAGCAATAAAAACAGATTAAAAAAACAGATAAAAGAACGCGACGGGGACTGTGAAGAGACAGACATTTTTATATATTTTGTTTTGTATTGTGTATTGTATTATGTATTGTATTATGTAGTGTTATGTATTTTTGTTGTTGTTTTGTTTCCTGTTTGGACCCAAGAAAGAGTAGCCGCTTGGGGTCCTAATACAATTTTAGAAAATTGCATACATAGTTAGTCCATTATCTGACTTGTTAAGCACATTTCTTCTCCTATAGTTATTTAGACTTGCCATAACAAAGGCTTGCCATACTTATTACAATACTTAAGACATTTAAGCTTTTCATTTTTTAATAATTTGTACACATTTCTAAAAATGTAATTCCAGTTTGAAATTTTGCAGTATTGTGTGTTGATCAGTCACAAAATCAAAATATTATACATTTTAAATTCAGACTATAACACAACAAAATATGGGAAAAGTCAAGGGGTGTGAATACTTTCTGAAGCACAACATTTTTGATTATTAAAAATAGCCTACTTCTGTTACAGCTAAACAAAACAACAAGAGAATACAAAAGTTCCTGTCCAATTTTTGGTCAAGTTCTTTTCCCATCTCCATACATAGTGCAAACAGAATCTGGAAGAGAGGGATTCTAGTTGTCTCAGCTGAAATTGTTTCCATGTCCTGCCTGAGCCAGAAGGTGGAAAAATCTAGAATCCACTTTCCAAGCAGAAGATTATGTGGGAGATCAAGACATAAAATTTGATCGTAAAAGACAGTGAGATATCTAAAATGAGGAAGTAATTGTTTAGCAATTCTAGATATTTGGGTTAAGCAGGAGGCAAGATATCTGTACACCAAAGGGCACTAATAAGATTGTAAGTGTATCAACTGAAAGGGTATTTGGAGACATGTTTGAATATTATATTTCCAAGAGGTAACATACTGTAGAACAGCAGAGGTCATAGCACTGAACCTAGAGCAACGCTTGGGTAGTTTGTCAAATGATTTGTCATCTGTCATCTAGCCAAATGTACAAATTGATTCCGGTCTGGTAGATAGGATTAAGGGGATAGAAAGATAGTGGAGGTGAAAAACTTTTTGTTGCAAGAACTAGGGGGAAACAACGTTCAGATAGAAATACGTTTTTTCATTGACAGAACAAGCACGATCTGATCAGTTAAGAATTCATTCCACTGTGTGAGACATACTGTTCAGTGTCATTTCACAATGTTGCCATTCTATTAAACATGGCATGTTGTAGATTGCCTGCTAATGGAGAACGACGGTGATACAGGAGACAATACGCTTGTGGGCGTTCTCCGTTGTTCTCTTCTCATTCTCACACAAAACACAAGGTCCAGCTGTGAAAACAGTCATTGTACAAATTTCTATTGGAAAAAGAGTAGAAATACTGTACTACAACCAGTAACAGCTTTGTGCCCCTCAAAGTGCAGGACACACCATATGAAAGGGCAGTTGTTGTTATTGTTCAATAGGTTTGTTTTTTTGCTCTCATCCTGAAGACACCTCAGCTGGTCGACAGCTCTTGCATTGTTCTCACCCGGGCTGAAAAGAACTTGAAGACCATAAACATCTCCCCGGTTATGAATGTGACATTTGAGGCCTTGTTGAAAGAAATACAATGCAACACTCTTACAATGGAACCCCCCGCCTCTCATAAAAATGAAATTGGCTGTATTTACATACTGTTATTATTACCCTACTGTCAATCACCGCCATACACAATATACACGTTAACGTCCGACTCAGTCTGAAAGGTTAGTCTCACCGGGCACCTGTTTCCCAGGAAAGCCAAGGCCAGCTGTCGACATAGCTCAGGCTGTACTCTCTCTGTGTGTGTGTGTGTGTGTGTGTGTGTGTGTGTGTGTGTTGTGGTGTGTGTGTGTGTGTGTGTGTGTGTGTGTGTGTGTGTGTGTGTGTGTGTGTGTGTGTGTGTGTGTGTGTGTGTGTGTGTTGTGGTCTGATATAACAAATATTCTGTAAGAAATATTGTGAAATGTATAACCAACTTACCACTAAAGATTCAATATTTACCACTAAAGATTCAACAAAACTTAAAATTAGAGATATACAGTGCCTTCGGAAAGTATTCAGACCCCTTCACTTTTTCCACATTTTGTTACGTTACAGCCTTATTCAAAAATGTATTAAATAAAACATTTTCCTCAGCAATGTACACACAATACCCCATAATGACAAAGCGAAAACAGATTCTTTGACATTTTTGCAAATGTATTAAAAACAGAAATACCTTATTTACATAAGTATTCAGACCCTTTGCTATTAGACTCAGCTCAGCTACATCCTGTTTCCATTGATTATACTTGAGATGTTTATACAACTTGATTTCAGTCCACCTGTGGTAAATTCAATTGATTGCACATGATTTGGAAAGGCACACAGCTGTCTATATAAGGTCCCACAGTTGACAGTGCATGTCAGAGCAAAACCCAAGCCATGAGGTCAAAGGAATTGTGCGTAGAGCTCCGAGACAGGATTGTGTCGAGGCACCGATCTGGGGAAGAGTACAAAAAATGTCTGCAGCATTGAAGGTCCAAGAACACAGTGGCCTCCATCTTTTTTAAATGGAAGAAGTTTGGAACCACCAAGACTCTTCCTGGAGCTGGCCGCCCGGCCAAACTGAGCAATCTGGGGAGAATGGCCTTGGTCAGTGAGGTGACCAAGAACCTGATGATCACTCTGACAGAGCTCTAGAGTTCCTCTGTAGAGACGGGAGAACCTTCCAGAAGGACAACCATCTCTGCAGCACTCCACCAATCAGGCCTTAATGGTAGAGTGGGCAGACGGAAGCCTGCCCACTCTAGTAAAAGGCACATGAAAGCCCGCTTTCAGTTTTCCAAAAGTCACCTAAAGACTCTCAGACCATGAGAAACAAGATTCTCTGGTCTGATGAAACCAAGATTGAACTATTTGGTCTGAATGCCAAGTATCACGTCTGWAGGAAACCTGGCACCATCCCTACCGTGAAGTATTGTGGTGGCAACGTCATGGGAGACTAGGATCGAGGCAAAGATGAACGGAGAAAAGTACAGAGAGATCCTTGATGAAAACCAGCTCCAGAGCGCTCAGGACCTCAGACTGGGGTGAAGGTTCACCTTCCAACAGGACAACAACCCTAAGCAGACAGCCAAGACAACGCAGGAGTGGCTTCGGGACAAGTCTCTGAATGTCCTTGAATGCCCCAGCCAGAGCCGGACTTTAACCCGATCTAATATCTCTGGAGAGACCTGTAAATAGTTGTGCAGCAATGCTCCCCTCCAACCTGACAGAGCTTTAGAGGTTCTGCAGAGAAGAATGGGAGAAACTCTCAAAATACAGGTGTGCCAAGCTTGAAGCGTCATACCTAAGAAGATTCAAAGCTGTAATCACTGCCAATGGTGCTTCAACAAAGTACTGATTAAAGGGTCTGAATACTTATGTAAATGTCAGTTTTTTTGTAAAAATGCTTTTGTAATAAACTAGCAAAAATTTCTAAAAACCTGTTTTTGCTTTGTCATTATGGGGTATTGTGTGTAGATTGATGAGGGGAAAAATTATTTAACCAATATTAGAATAAGGCTGTAACGTAACAAAATGTGTAGAGTGTCAAAGGTTCTGAATACTCAGTGGCGACCCGACATTCAGGGCCTGTTTTGAGCGCCACATTTTTTGCAATTTATTTTAAATATAGAGTATATTTTTTTGGGGGGGGGGTTGCCTGTTTTGCATGTTATTTTGGCGTTAATACGTGTCACATATCATTTCGCATACAGACATGGTCTCTTTTTTTGCTTTCTTGAGTAAGTCAGCTCCAAAATGCAGTTGTTTCAGCCTAGCTCGGTGCTTTCTGTGGTGGTGGGGCAGCCAGCGGAAAATACGGAGCATAGGGGTTGGTAATGTTCTCTAGTTGCGCCGTGATTGGCTAAGTGTTCTGTCACTCATGGGGACACTACGTTACCGCCAAATCTAAGGGTAGAGCTGGAAAATTCATGCCCCTTGGGTGCTGCCATAGAGTTATATTTGAAGTGCCCATCCAAGAAAGCTCAAGGTCATTGGCCACAGATAAAAGGAAGTCAAATCACGTTATATGTACAGTAGCTTTGATTAGACTGATCATGTCAACATAATACTTTCTAAATCTTAGCTAGCTGTCATCATCATGAATCAAGTCGACAATCTACTGGCAAATCCTTTTTAATCCTTGTCATATGAAGAGAAATAATGAATAGAAATTATAGATAAAATGTGTCGGTGCTTATCGGCCATAAACATTACACAACGAGTTGGAAATCGCAAATTCAACAATGGGGGGTTTGGAAGGAATCAGTGGATAACTGCAAGCATTGCAAAGCAATCACTAGCCTGCTATTCAGTGAAGTGGCTGTGTTGTCCAAAGTCTGGGTTTAAGGGTCTCTTTTCCAAGCTTAAAATGATAAACATTCAACATTGACCATGCTGTCAATCCAGCATGATTTCTGCCGCACTCAAAACAACTGTTAACTTGGAACTGGGAAATCTGACTTCAGTTCAAGACAACTGGGAACTTGGGAGAAAATGAGCTCCGACTGGGAAAATACGTTATGAACGGTCATCCAACTCGGAATTGTAGGTTGGGAACTTGGGCCTCTTTCTAAAGCTACGACCTGAAGATCACTGACCTCATCATGATTCAACCTTGTTTTTATCTGAGTTCCCAGTTGTCTTGAAAGCACCATAAATCCAGGGAATGCCAGACTTTGATGACAAAGTTTGATCACAAAATTTGCCCACGAAGGACCGCCGCACCACCTTCCTGTTCAAGTGTGGATAGCACAACAAGGTGAGTCCAAAAATGTCTTGTATGCTGCTGCATAAATTATGTAATATGCCAGGGAGCTATGTATACTGTAGCTAAGAAAGTAATACTAAGTGTATGTTGTGTAGTTAGCTATTAGTAGCACATCTGCCTCACCCTAATAATTTGGTCTATTTTCCCTTCTTAATTTTGCCTACTGTTCTGACTTGGTGGTGCACATGTGGCCGATAACCTGTTTTAGAGAAATGTGATCAGCGAATATTGTAAGCGCTTTTATTGTCTGCTTATATGCCCCCTTTATTTATCCTACGGTTCTGACTTGGTGTCCAGGGAGAACACTGTAAGAACGGCACATGTTCTGAATTCCGTCGCTGTACATTTCAAAAGTGCTGAACAAATAGTTATATTGACTACGTCTGTCCTAGCTCGCTCATTAATGTCTTAATCAAAATTACGGATTGCCTCTTATAAGTAAATGTAAATGATGCTGAATGAACTGTTTCGCTGCCAGACAAGGAATTGGCTGATAGCCAGTTGTAGCAGTGGTAAGGTGTTGGGACTGCTGTTGGGACTCCTTTATGTTTTGCTGGCATGCTCCCAATTTAAAAAAATATAATTTTGCCCCACCAAAATGTACATGCTAAAATTGCCACTGTGAATACTTTCCAAATGCACTGTATATCTACGTCAACATGACAAAATTGATAGCCTAAGTTTTTTCGCTCTGCATTTATCTTTGTTGGTAAAAGCATGATATTGTGAAGGAACATTTTATGTTTGTGCTTTTCTAATAACCAATTCAACTGGGTTCATGCAAGTGACTGATTGAGCGTTCCTGGGAGGAATCCTCACTATCAGTATAAGCAATTTGGCAGGACGCCCAGAACATTGTTTTGAGAACTGAAAGGGGTGTCTCAGTTTCAAGCCTTGTGAGGTTAGGGTTACGGTTAAGGTTAGGGTTAGGGTTAATGATGAAATAATGATGAATAATGAATAAGTTAAATCATGTGAATATAACTTGCCTGTGTAAGCAGTATATAAGAGAATTAACGGGACTGCCCCGGCGGAGCTCTTGACAGACGTGTACTACTTGGTGCATTAAGTTTGTTGGAACCTCTCCAGCTTGCTGATAATAAATAATGATTCATTTAACATTGACTTCAGGTGTCTCTGGTGGTAATTTCCATGACAATATAGCAATGAAAAACAGTTCCCTCCACCCAATGTAATATGTACTAATTATGGAGTTATTTGTTCATGTATGAAAACATGGGATTCCCTTTGACACATGCCGCTGGCAGTGTCTGGGCCCTCTGGTTGGTTACTGTAATGTGAGTTGAAGTTGTCATGACAGCAGTGGCTTCTGCTTCACTGACCCCCCTTCTCTAAATACAGCTGATTCCTGTCTCATTATTGGAGAGCAACAATGACCGCACTCAAAAAAAAATCATGAAAATCATTCTCAGTGACATAAAATGGAGGTTTGAGCTTCAGTATTTCTGTTTCCCCGTGTTGCCATTTACCTTTTCCCAACCACCTTTAGAATTTCTTGTCGATAACCATTTTTGTTAGCTTATTACTTGTTATAGTTCTGTTCAATAGGGCAGCAAAGGAGAAACATGCACATCTGTTAGGTCTGGATTTATCAGGATTAGCCGTCTCTATGTTTGTTTTGAAAACTCTTGTTCTCTGTGGTAGTGAAGGGGTTTAAGACCTTACCCAGACATCTTTATTGGATACGATACACCCATAACAGCGGGATAACAGAGTACAGTACACCCAAGCATGATAACAGTTAGACAAAAAAACACAGCAGCTCAAAGTCACTCACAAACTCTTGTTAGGAGTTGACCACAAGCTCAGATCTAGGATCAGGATACCATACCTCCGATTATAACATTAACCACCAGGAATTAAAAATCATACATTACTTTATATCAGCTCTTGTGGCACATTGTAAGCTCAATACATTCAGTGTTTCTTATTATGCCTGGAGGCCACTGGGTGAGAGTGTGGGTCAATAACAAATTAATTCACCCCCAACGATTATTATCCTATCACAATGTTGAATCAACACACATTCACATGTCACAGACAGAGAGAGAGAGAGAAACAGGACAGAGGGCATACTGACGTCTTATTCGATGACTGACATGCACCGGACTGGGTGACGCCAAGGGGGTTCTCTCTCTGTATTTGTGGCCTGACTTTGCAGTAAGAAGATTACCACTCAAGATCAACCAAAGAGATATGGTAGGTAAGGAGAGACTAGTTGGCATCCAGCGCTGAAATACAGGCTATAACTTGGCAGCCTCACAGTCTTGAGTTGAACCAAAGACTCAGGATTGATATCGGTTTTGATAGTAGGGACCCAGAAATGAGGCCAGAAGACTCCAGGTATGTACAGCCTGGGTCCTAATGTTGGACCTCTTCATATGACAGACACATCATTAAAAAAAATGACATTGTTTCACACTCCTATTTCACATCTCTAAATATGTCTCTGTCTGTAGACAGCATTCCTTATGCCAGTTTCAAACACTGTTGGAGAGGAGGATTTTTTAAACAGAATCCCCCTTGCCTATTCTGTCTGGAGGGAATAACACAAGGAATTTTAGCTACAGGACGGGAGAGAGCAATGACCTCTGACTCCTGAGTTGTGACCCCTGTTATCTGATCTCTCATGTAACGCTGGCTGCCCACCCATCACACCGAGAGGCCTGGACACCAAAGGTTGTTCTCAGGACCCCTTGGCCTGGTTACAATTGTAACTTGTTCTGCACTGTTTGTGGACTTGGTGTTGTTCCTAGTTCTTATTGATATGGGCCACTGGCACTGCACTAGTACTGAGAGGCCGTACTGGATGAGAAAATGCGAAGAGCATTGACACATCTGAATACATTAAGAATATTGTTTGAATTGAATAGTGTGCGTGCGTGCGTGTGTGTGCATGGGTGCATAGAGCAACGTGGAAGGCAGTAATGTGATTTATACACACAGTTATGAATGCCATACATAACTGGTTATTAGTATGTTAATAACATTAATGGGACATTAGAGGGTGGAAGTTGCAGACAGATATCATCACTCATGTATCAGCTCCTATTGCACTGTCATCATACCAGGTATTAAGTAGATAAGCAAAAAGGCTTGGATCCATTTCCATGATCATCCTGTTCTTTGATTGACCACTATTTATTGACCACTGCACTACATTACAGACGGAGGATCTTAATCATTTGATCACCTTGTCGCTGGAGAACATGTAGTTTATTTATTATTTAAAAAGGCTTCTGGGGGCCTCCCGAGTGGCGCAGTGGTCTAAGGCACTGCATCTCAGTGCTAGTTGTGCCACTAGAGATTCTGGGTTCGAGTCCAGGCTCTGTCGCAGCCGGCCGCGACCGGGAGGACCATGGGGTGGCGCACAATTGGCCCAGCGTCGTCCGGGTTAGGGAGGGTTTGGCCGGCAGGGATATCCTTGTCTCATCGAGCGTTAGCAACTCCTGTGGCGTGCCGGGCGCAGTGCATGCTGACACGGTCGCCAGGTGTACGGTGTTTCCTCCGACACATTGGTGCGGCTGGCTTCCGGGTTGGATGGGCATTGTGTCAAGAAGCAGTGCGGCTTGGTTGGGTTGTGTTTCGGAGGACGCATGGCTCTCGACCTTCTCCTCTCCCGAGTCCGTACGGAAGTTGCAGCGATGAGACAAGACTGTAACTACCAATTGGATACCACGAAATTGGGGAGAAAAAGGGGTGAAAAATAAAACAACAAAAAAAGGCTTCTGAAGTTTGTCATTTCCACTTAGAAATTTCAGGCTTGATTTTCCCTTACGAAAAATGTATCAACCCCTACAAAAATGTCCATGAATTATAATCCACATGATTATTCACATTTCCTGTTGCTGCAGGATTATTTTCCTGCTGTAGCAAACTGGCTCAAATGATGATCCTACATCCTGTACATTACCCTCTACATCCCAAATCTGTGGATATCTACATTACCAAGTGTGAAACCTGGAAAAGCCCGTTAATTATAGCAAATAGCCATGGTGCTTACATTCTCTTTGAATTCAGTTGTCCAACAGATTCCCTCTGCTGATAGACTTTCTTGTTGCTCTATTGTCACCTGGAACACAGTGTCCTTACAAGAGGTTGTTCAGCTCCCTGCCTCCCTGCCTCCCTCTCACACAAATACAAACACAAACAGGTTTATATTGGCAATTAGTGTGTGATGGTATGGTATACTATGCATGTATTGTATGTACCTTTATCACAAAACATGTATTACTCACACACACAAGGTGTTATACCATCAACAAAGTGAATTCAACTATATATTGTTCAATGTTTGCTTACAACAAGAGCCAAACAACAACATATAGTGAGAATTGCGATAAGATCTCTTCCGCTTACTATAATGAGTTGAGTCCACATCCCATGATTGTTTTCCCTTTTAACATTGGTCCACTGTATGCTTCTAATGGGTGGTCTGTTTGGGTCAGTGGGGTTTGCTAATAGCATGTTATTATTAGAAGGGCACCTATTGGTAGATGAGTAAAAAAAAAAAGCAGACATTGAATATCCCTTTGAGCATGGTAAAGTTATTAATTACACTTTGGATGGTGTATCAATACACCTAGTCACTACAAAGATACAGGAGTCCTTCCGAACTCAGTTGCCGGAGAGGAAGGAAACCGCTCAGGGATTTCACCATGAGGCCAATGGTGACTTTAAATCAGTTACAGAGTTTAGTGGCTGTGATATAGTAGATGAAAACTGAGAGTGGATCAGCGTTGTAGTTACAACGCAATGCTAACCTAACTGACAGAATGAAAATAAAGAAGCCTGTACCAAGAAGGGTGCGACAAACAAAAAAGATCCACTCAGCAGTAGTCCTGTGGGCGAAAACAGCTCGCTGATGAGATTCCACATGTGAAAGTGAGATTCACATGTGGTTTCACATATGAAATTTAAATACAATGTGAAAACAGCTATTTCTTGTGTGAAAAAGCGATTTCACATGTGAAACTACATATTTGTAAAGGTGAGCACACCTGTCTGATATATAGGATAAGGAAACATGTTGTATTTTGGTATCCAGCTTAATTATAGTACTTGGGTCAATCATTTGGTCATACAGTATCTCCCCTTATAATCTGGAAGTGGAAGTTGACTAGAAAAATACATATTTAATATGTATATATAATATTTAAATGATGTTGATACAGTATCTTGTATGTTTGTGGGGTGGATGTTCGCTCTGATTTGGAGCATGTGCTTTAAATCAAACTCCACTCAGCCATTCATGACGTACACTTCTTAGGTTCTCTTCAGTAAGCACTCTTCAACTTTTCTATGACCTCATGAGCACATAACTATAATCACTCTCTCCACAAGTGTTATTATGTTTTACAAGGTCAGACTTTGAAGTAACGTGGCGTATGAAGAGTCAGTAGCTATTCCCAAACCACAATTTTCCCAAAGGGACGATTATGACATCAGAGGAAGTGAGGGAGATGAGGAAGCAGTCTAATGCTTTCCTGTGCTCCCTTGGTAGCTCGATGCAATATCCACCTCCACACCCCTCCTCTCCCACTCCCAGACTCCAGAGAACTCGACTACCTTCATCTTTCTATTCAACCCCCCCCCCC
>NC_036856.1:7842364-8072332 GCF_002910315.2 Salvelinus sp. IW2-2015 | reverse complement strand
GAGGCCACAGGATGTAACTAGTCTGTCATAGTTAGAGAAGCACTGTAAGAGCCCTTTTTATTCATCATTTGATTTCTACAGTCAAGTTTAACTGACTCATTCTATTGCTACTGTATTCTGTCACTTAACTTTAGGGATCCATGCGTTGTCATAATAGTGACATAGTAGCTATATAACGCTTGCCGTAACTATTAATGACGAGCATTGACATAACAGTGAAAATGATGCAACCATTCATATCTACCACTACAACCAAGTAGACTCCCCTCAGACATAGATGCTTTCACATACGCGCTCATTGTAATGGTTGGAATGGAGTAACCGAAAGTTAAGTTGACCCACTGTTCCCTGGGCACCGTGGATGTCAATTAAGGCTGCCCTCTGCACCTCTCTGAATCAGAGGGGTTGGGTTAAATGCGGAAGACACATTTCATTTGAATGCATTCAGTTGTACAACTGACTAGGAATCCCCCCTTTCTCATAGACTGACTGCTCATGAACAGATTACACAGTCCAACGCTGGGACTTCAACTTCTTCTGTGGGTGTGCTCCCAACCCATCCAATGGCCCGCTTGAATTAGACTCAAGCCCATTTACATTCCTCTGACATGCTTAGCTGAACCCTTTTATCAACCCTTCCCCGAATACCCCTCTTCCCCTCTGTGAGCCCCCTGAACCCAGCCACCACTTCAACACCCCTCCTCCCTGCAACAAGCCCTCCATGGGTCAGGGTCCTAACAGTACTGTTCTATTTTTCTCTAGCTCTTGTTCAGTTTCATTCCCTCTTGAGACAGTTAGCAGTAATTATAGCCACAGTGGCAGTTGGTTCCGACATTCCTACAGGGAATATTCAAATGGATTTTATTTGTTAGAGCAGGTCAAGCATTGTGCTGTCTGGTGTCCTTTGGCCTGCTGATCATGTTACATTGGTTGAATCTCTTATTGAAAGGTCCACCATATCACATCTTCATCAAACATATACCCAAATGTTTTCGATGCGTGAGGAGTAGAGCACCTGAGTTATATTGTATTGCAAGACGGCACTCAGTGTGAAGTCAAAAATGGAGGTGATCTAGAAGTTGTAGCAACATTAGCCATATTATTTCGCCTTTCAAGATCTTTCTGTATTTTTTCAGTTATGAGAGCTGAAATAAAATGTCAAGGAAGATATGTTTTTTATTTATTTTGTTGTACTGCGGAGCGCATGCCTGAAATGTGGCTCTTTGCCAGGTTGTAATGACGTGCACTTGATTACATGTGCACATTGTTGATAACAGACTGATTTAATTTAAATGCATAATGAATTGCAACGCCTTTGCCAAGAGCTGGTAGCCTGAGATAAAGGAATAATTGGAGTAATTACAGTTTGGAAAATGCCATATTCAGTGTGTGCTTATAAAGAAGGCTGGTTTCAACTGAACTATGCTGTCCCAAATTCTAAATAATGTACCACACATGATTTATGCTCTCAAGGTGTATTTGAACAGTGAATTTTGCTGGGAGGAGTCTGGACGATGTCTAGTTTAGCCTTTTATGGCTAAAGATTGTGCTGCTGCCAACAATGGAACCGATGGGGCTATGGCTTGTGCAGTTGACAGTATAAAGAATGCACAACATGGGGGATAGTACACATCCTTGTGGCACACCTGTGTTTACAGATTACGATGTAAGCACACTCCACTGGGTGTTTGTTTACTGAGAGCATTAACTGGGCCTTACGTTGTCAACCTTCAAGTGTATCCTTATAATGTCTGACTTCCTAGAGATGGTAACACTTTATTTGGATAGGCCACATGTAGATGCTCTACAGACTATCAGTAAAATGTAAACTAACTATCTATTAGCCCTAACCCTTAACTTGATTCTTACCCTAACCCTGGCCCTAACCTTTACCAGACCCTTATTCTAAACCTAACCCTAACCGTAACTTTAGCAAGCAGTTGCTTATCAACAGATAGTCAAGATTTCCATACTATCAACAAACTATCTCAATAAAGTGTGACCCTAGAGATCAAGGTGTTCATTGTGTACCATTTGGCTGGTTGGCTTGGTCTTCTTTGAAAGCACAGTATCTCATCAACTGGAAGACTGTGAGACATGAGGACAAAGCTGAATGATGGACACACTAGCTCTGTTTCCGAGTCGAGTTTATCACTTGGCAGAGAGTGAGCTGGATCTCCCTGTGGTCCAACTCTCCACGGTGATACAGGAAGTCCCCTGGAAGGGGACCTGGAAATCTTTCCATCAGCACAGCAGAGAGTAGAGTTTGGCCCAATCACTACATTGTCTTCTCCCTCATGGGGTAAGAGACTGATGATTTACAGACAATTCAAGAAAATTTTAATGATTAGATTCAAAGCACCCTGACGAAGACTTTTAGCTGAAATGTGTTGTTTTCTAGTAATAAATAAGTATTTGTCTATTCAACTAAGTTAATCCATTATATCAAGAACTATACCTAACATACTATACTGTATGTATTTTCAATTTTCTTTGTCTTCGCAAAACTGGCAAGCTACATTTATTTATACTTTTTTTTAAATCATGTTTCCTCTCTGTTTCACTTGATTGAGTGCTCCTCCATATTAATGAATATATTGAGCTGGGGGGTGGGAGAGGGTTGTAATAGTTTAAATTGGGATGAGACATATTTTATGAGCATGCCTTTTACTTCCCAGCAGGGAGAACTGAGCGTGCTGGCCCTGGTGTTTCCAAACATCCCTTTTGTTCCTGGTGACATCAGGTGCCAGCTGGTACTTCCCCCGAATGACCCCACTTTCCTGGAGCATCCATACAGGCGTAGACAGTACTGTCTGGTCTCTCGCCAGACACGCACATTTCTCACTTAATTTTCCTGGAACAATCGGCCCCATTTCAATTCACACCTGAGCCAAGGTAAACAGACACAACAAAGTGAGGGGTCTTCCACGTAATGTTACGTAATAAGGGACATTTACTGTGAAGGATCATGGCATGGGATATGCCCTGTTGAGGTACAGAGGACTTCTGTCTCTGTTGCTTTGAGCTCCATATCATGATAGAGGAACTACTCAGTGAATAACCCATGGAGGTTTATCAAGAAAAAAAGTCATTCAGATAAAGTGTACCGACTAAAAACCCTGAACTACATCCTGAGAGAGTCAAAGGTGATGTCAAATATAATAATAATCACCATGGTCATTGTAACAATAGTAATGTGTCATAGTCATATTTGTCTGAGAGGTTGGGTGTGCCGTCCCATGGCTTCCCCCTGGCTGCCCCACCTTTTATGGAAGGTTCCCATCCATTCTAGGACTCAGGCTCAGGGATGTGTCTGCGTTGTGACCTCACTTCCTCTCTGACTAAGCCCTGTGACACACACACACATCCTGGGTCAAGTCTTGTGGCCGGTCAGTTCGAGCCAGGTCATTGTTTAGGGGCGTCGTGCCTCTAGCATGGACAGTGTGTACCAACAGATCCCAGGTCAGGAAACAGGGCTGGAAAATAAGACAAAGAACAGTAAAAACTTTGGTATGACATACTGTGTACTGTCCCTGCCATGTGCTTGTGCTACATGCATTTTACAAGTTAATGGCGAGCAAATGACAGAAAATAGCTTACGGTTGTGTGTGTGACGAAATCAATGCAGGGCATTCCTCCGGAGAATTTTAGAACTTGGACACTATCTCGGTGGCCTAATGTTATATGCTAATTTGACTTTGTTGTTCTTCATATTACCATCCATGGTAAACACACACTATATGAAATAAAATCAAAGTTTATTTGTCACATGCACAGGATACAGAAGGTGTAAATGGTACAGTGAAATCGTTACTTGATGAGTGGAGTCTTGTTTAGACATGTAGCTAGCTAACTAAACAATGAATCACAATCCCAACTCATAATGTTACTAATGGCTCTGAGATACGCATAATATTACTACACAGATCATACTTGTAACGTTAGCTAGCGAGCCAACCAGCCAGCTAATGTTAGCTAGCTAGCTAACAGTACGCTTTCACTTGCAATGAAAACGCATTTCTGACAAAATTAGAAATGTATAATATCTGAAAATGTAGCTAGCTAGACTCTCTTACACGTACACATGGATGAACGCTTCTCCCTCTCTGTCACGGATGCCATGGTTGCCCTTGGTTTGAAGATGTAATCCGGAGACAGGTGTTTTATACAACAGCCTTCTGTGTGTTCTCTTTTCGACTCCCTCTGCATATTTGCATTCAAAAGACTGAATTTTCTTCATCTCCTTAGCTATCATACTCTGTTTCCACCAGGCATTCCACTGATTTCAAACCTCGGTCCTCCAGAAAGTGGAGAGCTTTAGCAACACATATCTTTCAAAAAAGCTGCATTAGATACGGATTATCTACACATACTGAGCAGCTCATGTTATTTGCAGAAGCTTGCTACATGGCAGACCAATCCGAACACATCTATCGGCATGTCCAGCCCAACTTGTTCTCAACTGGCCTACCTGGTTAAATAAAGATGAAATATATATATATTTTTAAAATCCATTATTTCAGCCAATCATGGCTAGCGGGAAGGTTCCTGACTTTTTCCGTGGCTAAACCAACTAGGCTCGTAATTTAACCATTTGTATTCGTATTTACAGATGGCATACACGTTTGTTATTAAGGTACATGAAAGTTAACATGTTCCAGAAGGCATTTCTGCCCAAAAACGCATTTTGACAACAATTTTTTTTTACTCCTGTGATGTAGTGATGAGCACCATACGCCTAGTTTCCTGAAACGAGTCATATTATAACCTTTCTGTTGACAGCAAAAAGATACAGTACTGGGGTACTTTGTTTTCTTATGCAAAACTGTATAAACATGAGTACAATGTTTATATATGCAGCAACATCTCCATTTTAGATGTGATAACAGGGACCTGCCTGCCAGCAGGGAATTTGTTCCTTCATAAACAACATCCAGTGTGGCTGTCCCAGAATGAATTGGTCTGGAAAGGCAGGCTTTTGTTTGCCACTGACCAATCGTTTTAGCTCAAGAACCATCAGTAATACTTGACCTCTTAGGATCATCATCTGTCAATGGTGTTTTGAAATTTTCAAAGACACAGAGACCTATTGAAAGTCATTTTTGGATGTACAAACAAAAAGCCAGACATGAACTTACAATGTGATGTTTGCCGCAAGCTTGGCCTGTTAGTTAGTAGGTAAGCTCAAGTTGGTTTAGGACTGAACTAAATGTCCATGGTGCATTTTTACATGGCAGTACAGGGAGAGAGACCAAGACTTATGACCTGTCCAAATCCCATTTCCTGTTCGACTGAAAGACTCTGAAAAATAGAGAAAAGATGAGGAGAAAGAGGAAAGGGGGCGTTACTCCAACAAAAGACTCTTTCCTCAGAGTGCAGTTCACCCTTTTCAGGGCTTGGCATAGTTTACTCCGCACCATGGCGACAAGCTGAAGAACTAGCAGTGTCAATGCGCCTGTGTCATTTCATTCTCCTGGTTCCCTCAAGAAAACCTCCACTGGGGGAAGTGAATTTCCCAAAGTTACTGTAACGTTAGACTCATCGGAAAGAGACACAATGTGACGTGACAGACATCCTAATATGTGTTTAGGTGGAAGAGTGGACAGTTCTTCGCTCCTGCTATAAGAGCTCAAACTTGACAGAGAGCTTCACAAAATAGAGCCTCTCACCTGATGCCAAACCAATGCTTTCTGACAGAGTAGATCCTAAGTGAAGGACCCAACTGGCCAAAATGTCCAATCAGAGTGATAGTGGGAGTTGCACAGTTCTATATAAGTTACAGTTAGGGATGGGGATGTCCTTCCACAGTTTGCATTTCTAATATCAGTTTTTTTAAAAGCCATGCCAAAAGAAACATGGGTTTGGATCCCACTGACACCATGTTATGTTATTAGCTATATGGATGAGGCAAGTTAGCATGACGATAATATGGCAATGATACAGTTCATGCATCTGTGTCTTTGAACTTGACCAATATAGGAATAACCCCTTACAGGACAATGCCTACTTGAACTTTGCCTGAAATAATAATCTATCCAGTCATGACAAAAACCAGTGTACAGCAGCCATTAGCCTTTCGGAATATCATTATCCATATCCACGACACAGTTAAAAATAAGAGTATACTGTTTGCCATGTCAGAACCGCAGAAATGAACGAGCAAAAACAATTTACTGAGTAAATATATATTTTTATCAACTGTTAGAGTACTTGACCAATTCAGTGTGTGACTAAACAGTGATGTTACCATGAAAGAATTAAGACTACACAAGTGGGATGAGCAAAAGAGGTCTACACGTGACACCTAATGTATGCCCGAAACCTTTGCTTTGTTGTGACTGCATATTACAACGCGCACATTAACATTTCCTATTTTACTCTAATGCCAGAGAAACCAATCAAAACGGAAATATGTCTTTAATTCCTGCAGAGATTATTACTAGGAAAGATGTTTCTGCTTTAATTTTTCCACTGAAGCTGATGATATTAGGATCTTTCATGACTGAATTGAACACCAGTTTGATAACAGAAGACTAGTGACTTCTCTGTAGCTTGTTCTCACTTCTCCCCTCCCCACCCCACCACTCTTTCTGGCCACAATGATAAGAGCCTGATATCTCCTTACATAACATTGTTCAAGATCTGTGTGTTTGGGCAAGTGTGTGTGGTTATTTTTATGTTTTGTGTTTAAAACATAAAGCACTCTTTTGTCTGAGAAATCTGCAAAGCCCCTCTAATAAACGAGGGCTGGCCGAAAGGCTTATGCTGAGCTGGATCCCGCCGTGCTCAGATTTGCCCCCCGACAACAAAGGGAATCCGAACAGCTTTCTGGACAATGGTCTCCATGGAGATTTTTGCTCTCTTGTCCAGCAACAGATTATGTAGATGACACACACAACTACGACACTTTGTCATGGAGCCAATGGTTCCAATATTCCACACACGGTCAGTCCTGGCATGTCCCGAACAGTCTCCCATCTTAGAGACCTTGGTGTTAACCCAGAGCATTAGGCTACTTCTCAAGGCTTCCCACAATTCTCACTTTAATGACAAGTAAGTTTATGCTGTAACCCGTATTCACAGTGAACACCATGACAACTGAAATAATAGAACTGAAATAACAAGCCGCCCATGCCCTCAAATGATGTTATCTTAAAAATATAAACACCTAACAACACCAACTCCATTCCCAGTCCTGCATTTGATGATGAATCCCTCCTTTTGGGAATATAGCTCCCATGATTTCTTTGTCAATAAAAGTGAAAACACTGAACCCACTGGGCACACACTGGTTGAATCAAGGTTGTTTCCACGTCATTTCAATGAAATTACAATGAACCAACGTGGGATAGACATTGAATTAACGTCTGTGGCCAGTGGGAGGCATCAACAATTTCACTTTAGGGGGTTGAGAGACATTCCAAGGACTTCACAGCTAGCCATGTGGAGATGATTACTGGTAAGGAATTTAAAGCCAAATGAAGTGCAGAGCATGTAGAACACATTGTTCCTTGCAATCTCACCCAATATGGTTGACTTGGCATCTCATTGGCATCTCTACTGATCATCAATCAATCAATCAAATGTATTTATAAAGCCCTTCCTACATCAGCTGATGTCACAAAGTGCTGTACAGAAACCCAGCCTAAAACCCCAAACAGCAAGCAATGCAGGTGTAGAAGCACGGTGGCTAGGAAAAACTCCCTAGAATCATGAAAGATCCAGAACACATCATGCCATTGCATGATGTGTCCTGAAAGCTTAACACTGGCTTTCTTAAAAAGCAAGAATCTCTCTACGATGCTCTGTTGGCCTACCTCTGTTTGGGAAATAAATCAAATTGCAACATTATCATCTAAGATTCAATAATTCAATGCATTGTACTGATCATCCTAAAGTGTTTTGACCTGACAAGGTTGCATTTTTGGTCTGCTTTTTGATGACAGTGCTTCTTTCTGTATGTGGTCTTTGTGGTCAAGATGTCAATAAAGAGTCCCAAGCTGTGTTTTGGGTGGGGTTGATTGGCGCTATCTATACTGACTGTGAGAACCGGATGGAGGAAGGAGAAAAGTCACTTTTTTAGGGCTTCGGAGGGAAAAGGCAAGGATGTGGTGATTGTTATCTTTCATGAAATGTTGTTCTTCCCCTCCCCTTACGACTTATATTTGACTGGTTGAACTGGTGGAACTCTGGGGCTTGTTTGTTGATCTTAGAAACAAGATTTTAGATAAGTGGTGGATGGGTGGATAATTAGAATTGGAACTCACGTTAATGCTCGTGGTTGGTCAGGGACATTGAAATCCTGCTAAAAGACATCGAAGAGTAAGCTGTTCATTTTTTTTCTTCTATTTTCAACTATGCCATCCATACTACTTGTGCTTGTCAGTGCGTCTTATGTGTGAGTAATAGACATCTAGATATAGGACATACTTTGTTGCAGATGTATGTTTCCATTTAACACTTAGGCCTACCTAAAGTAACATGAAACCCTAGGAGGCCTTGTAAAAACCATAGTAAATTAATTGAGCTTTCTGTACTCTCATTCATTGAGCATTTCCTGAGATCATATTCCTCTGGAATGCTTTACGAGAGCAGTTTAACACTGGAAGTACACCCACAGGTATTTTACGACCCATGACTTGAAGGGGTTCCAAAAACACCTACGCTACTCCCCACCTTAAAACCACCCCATTTTCTACCTCACGTCTAGGTAAATCACTTGTTTGAGGGAAAGCAATAAGAATGGTTGTGGGTTTCCTCTCCACTTTCTTTTCCACTCTTGCTTTTCTTTTAAGGGGTTTCCTTTTCTACACTGACACCCGGCAAGGTCAACCGAACAGCAGTCATGTTACCAAACAGACTAAATTGATGTTGGTGTGTTCCGTAATGTAGTAGGCTACTGGGAAATCATTTGTTGCACTTAACCTGCCCTGCAGCACTTTGTCTCTTTCTTGTATGTACTGCTTTCTTTTAACAGATGATTTGCACTCAATACTTAATTCACCGTCCAGACCAATGGCTACAGTATAATGCTAAACTACAACATAAACCTAGAGTTAGTACCGCCTATTGAGTTGAGTAGCCTATGCACTCTCATTGTCCTCGCCGTCATTTTCTAGGCTGTGTCAGGGTATGCTATGCTCAGACGTGACCTCTGAACGTGTGACTTTGACTTACAATCTCTGTAGCCTATAATTTTTAGTATCCTGTGAAATTTATACTACACAAACAATGAATCAATTTAAGTCTGGGTATTTGGATTTGTATGGGTACATACTGTATATCAAACATATACTTGTATGGAGTGGGGGGGGGGGGGGGGGGGGGGGGGTGTTGTACAAAATATGATCAACCCATAGACATTCAAGGCTTTTCTCAATCCAATGATTGTGTTGGTGTGACTGTACGTTTGTGGAGCTACATATTGGATGCAGATGCTGTTGGTGTTGCGCCTAGAGAAGGACTGAGGTAATGATTGGGATTCCCATAGGGCAGCTCACAATTGGCCCAGCGTCGTCCGGGTTTGCCCGGAGTAGGCCGTCATTGTAAAATAAGAATTTGCTCTTAACTGACTTGCCTAGTTAAATAAAGGTTAAATAAAACAATGATGAACCAACCAGATGCAACAGAATGAAGATATGGCAAAAAGAGAGTGGAATGGGTTGGTGGTGAGATGCCAAATTCAGCTGGCATAAGGATGTGTGGAATGTCACTGTTGAAGTATCATGATGGATCAATCGGAGCACGATGGAGCATTTCCGGTACTAGTGAGTAATCGGAGCCCTCCTCTTCCTTATGGGGCCAATGCAGGGGTGTGTATTCATGGATGCCATGGGAAGCCAGGCTTGCCCCCAAAGAATTACCAAGATAACTATTAAAAAACATTACATCATTTTTCCTTCAATTCGCAAGAGGCTGAATGTATCTCACAGGAGAAAGCATCTGAGCGAACGAAACAGCGCCCCTCTGTCTCTCTAGGTGTAGGCCATCTATCTGATGCTGTTTGGTCCAAACGAGTATTACATTGTTGCCTAGCATTGAACCGAAGGGAAGCCAGCGAGCATTTGGCATCCCTTGATAAAAATACAAGTATGAAACATTTGCCAATCAGCGTTGAGCTAAACTGAGCGAGCACAACTGTGAATGGTTCTGGAGCACCGAAAAAAAGTGTCAAGGGAAGCCAGCTTGGATTTTGGCATCACTCCTATCAAATCACACTGAGAGCATTAGTCATTGACAGAAACAACTTAAATTGTTGCATCATGTTGTGTTGTTGTCCTCCGGTGGCTAGCTAACTGGCTAGCTAAAATTGTCACTTTCCTAAATTAGCCATGGACGGAGATAGGGATTTGGGTTTTACTTAATTCTTTGTACTGGCCAATGATTATAATGGCGATTCTGATCCAACCATTAACTCATACATTGTTGTGCCCCTGGCCTGAAAGGATGGAAGTTAAATATGTAACTAGATGTAGAAGGCTAATATTAACTAGCTAACGTTGCCCATAAATGGAAGTTAGGCTAGCGAGCAAGCGTTTTAGCCAGGAAGCCTAGGACAACAAAAATAAAAGCATGTACTGTATGACAGACTGACTTCCTCAACATAGAAAAGAGGAGGTTGGCATTGGCGTTTCTCTACAAGCAGGACGCACACACACACACACGCACTCAGAAATCAGAACCATGGACAGCCACATCATATTTAGCTTACGTTGATTGGACTAAATTGTTTTTGGTATCTTTTAGTTGTGACTGTGTTAGACTAAACAGAGGTTGATGATGTTGAAATGTTGAAGTTGAAATGGTGCTGGAATAGTGGAGGCAGCTCCTGTTTCTTTGCGACTTGGGGCAACTCTCTGTGGCTCTAAGTCATTAGTTGTTTAGTGATCCAAAAATGTTGGAAACATTAACTTGCTTGATCATGCTGTAGGTCATGTAACTATCTGTTACGTGCAATATGCTATGTGGACTTCACCGGACAGAGGTTGCTTTCCAGTTTTCTGATAAAACAAATGTGTGGAGGAATTTATTCTGCCACTGTTTCTTCTTATTGTCTCAGCCTTCAGGCCTATATATCAGATTGCCAAACAACGCAATTATCACAACACATTGGTTGTAATATGTAGGGGCTTGGTTTTACCGGTGATTTTACCCATGTCACTTCATCTCCTTACCTCTCTCCTCTGAGAGTCATAAAACAAAGTCTGTGGAGCTCATAAAAGCACAAACCACTGTTTCTTAATTCCCTTTTTCCTTTCTTCTTCTCGCCCCTCCATGTATTTTTCTGCATGGCTACTCTCCCACTGACCGCTCCAGCATTGGAGGGGAGGGGGGTTAACTAGCCTAAGGTCCCAGCTGCTTTGGTTCACATTCGCAACAATGCGAGTCATCAACTGTCCCTGACCGTCTGAGTACACAAAGTAGGATCTGTTAATGAAAGACGACACTTGTAGTTTAAAGTCAGGTGCTATGTTCTCATATTATATAGCGACGTCATGCAACCCAGTGAATTCTATCTGGTTTCATACATTTTCAAAACCCTTTTTGTAAAGAAATGTGTTAAGTAAAGCAACAATGTGTACTGTAGCAAATTATTATAGTGAAATTATTAGTATATAAAGTACAAAGAGCTTATCTGGATGGTCCATCTATGTGCCCATTTGCTTTAGATTCATACTGATGTTCGCCTCAATTACGCCACGTCGGGAGCAACTCCTATAGGAGGATAAGTGGGGCTGAGTCCTGTCGTGGATGAATTCCGTCTAAGTAAAGGGGATCAAAAATAAACAAAGAAAGAGGAATGGCAGTGGAGTTCCCAAGATGAAAGACCCTGTGTCTCTCTGCAAACAGGCTTTTGATCTCACGTAGTTTGATGGTCCGGAGAGCTGACAGCGATGGTGCCAACGCTCGCTCACAGACGACCAACTGGAGCATGGATATAGATATTCTCCCCCGTCAAAGAATGCACCAAAGAGACCTCTTGAAGGAAGGGTTTTCCATGTCTTTCTCTTTCCTTTCAGTCATTTTCCTCACTCTATGCACTCTCTTTCACACACAGACACAAACACGTAAGGATTTAAAGGAAAATATATATATAATTACAAGAAATCACAAGAAAATGTTATGACGTGATTGAATAGTTCTATGAATACATCAATACTTGGTGAAAGGAACCTCTGCATTACAGATGTGACTATTTCTGTTTAAGTCATTTTCCAATACATGATGCAGCCACCATCATGTTTGAAAGGATGGTTATGAATGGGTGATATACTGTACACACACTCAGAAGAGGGTATGGATATGCCATGTTTCCTTACTGCCCCACCCCCTGAGGGCAGAGGGCTGGGCGGAGCAGAAAACCTGAAGAGACAGAGGGAGCAGCACATGTGATTAATGGGCAGACAAAATGGGGCACTGGGGATGGGGCTGGGACTCACAGGGGATGGAGCTGGGAGCAGAGACGATGGAGGAGGGCGGTTACTCATGCACATATAGCTTGACTTAATTTGGGGGGGGGGTAATGTGCACAGCTGGTGCATTCCCAGGGATGAAAACAAAAGGATTTCTAATAACACAATTGAATAATGATATTATTGGTAGTATGATATTACCACCACAATTACTGCTGGCTATGCCAATACTTAAAGTAATAGTATGTAATAATAGGTGTCATAATAAGTAGACATCTCTGTGTTTACTGCGTCCATTAGAATATCTAAATTCATGTTAGTAAGCATACTAAATCAACTGCACCGCATCTTCAATACAGATGTTTGTATTTTTTGGCAGGCTATTCTGTTCTTCCTATTGATTTGAATAAAAGGTATTCACATTTTATCTATCTACTACTAACTCATAGCTTATTACTCTGCAATTACCATTCTACAGTGGATTTTCTTAGTACATACATGATCATTTCAGCGGCTGAATGGCTGAGCTATGCACTTTTGATTGACAGCAATTGACTCAGAAATGAGCCAAGGCCATCCCTCACCACCAAAGGGTTTGCATTGTCCAAAGGAGCATTTAAGTTTACAAACAAAACAGACCTACTAAAGTGATGATGATCATGATGTTGATGATTTTAGTTGGTTTAGGTAGTACCAGTTGCCTAGCATTTATGATTATTATTATGACGGACAAATATTCTCATTATTATCACTGTCTTTATTATTTAAAGATTGTAAATCCACAAATGATTTGAAATATTAATAGAAAAAACATTATTTTAAGGCACATACATTTGTGTTCTGCACCACATCAAGCGCTATGATGAAACTGGTTCCCATGAGGACCGCCACAGCAAAGGAAGACGCAGAATTACCTCTGCAGAAATCGCAGCCTAAATTAATGCTTCACAGAGTTGAAATAACAGACACATCTCAACATCAGCTGTTCAGAGGAGACTGCGTGAATCAGGCCTTCATGGTCGAATTGCTGCAAATAAATCCCTACTAAAGGACGCCAATAATAAGAAGAGACTTGCTTGGGACAAGAAACACGAGAAATTGACATTAGACTTGTGGAAATCTGTCCTTTGTTCTGATGAGTCCAAATTTGAGATTTTTGGTTTCAACCGCCGTGTCTTTGTGAGACACATAGTAGGTGAACGGATGATCTCCGCATGTGTGGTTCCCACCGTGAAGCATGGAGGAGGAGGTGTGATGCTGTGGGGATACTTTGCTGGTGACACTGTCAGTGATTTATTTAGAATTCAAGGCACACTTAACCAACATGGCTACCACAGCATTCTGCAGCGATATGCCATCCCATCTGGTTTGGGCTTAGTGGGACTATCATTTGTTTTTCAACAGGACAATGACCCAACACACCTTCAGGCTGTGTAAGGGCTATTTGGCCTAGAAGGAGAGTGATGGAGTGCTGCATCAGATGACCTGACCTCCACAATCACCCGACCTCAACCCATTTGAGATGGTTTGGGATGAGTTGGACCACAGAGTGAAGGAAAAGCAGCCAACAAGTGCTCAGCATATGTGGGAACTCCTTCAAGACTGTTGGAAAAGCATTCCAGGTGAAGTTGGTTGAGAGAATGCCAAGAGTGTGCAAAGCTGTCATCAAGGCAAAGGGTGGCTACTTTGAAGAATCTAAAATATATTTTAACACTTTTTTGGTTACTACCTGATTCCATCTGTGTTCTTTCATTGTTTTGATGTTTTCACTATTATTCTACAATGTAAAAAAAATAAGTACAAATAAAGAGAAACCTTTGAATGAGTAGGTAAAGTATCAACAATGGACTAATGAAACAAATACCGAAAGATAGTTTTTGGGTGGAGTTTTCCTTTTATGGGGAAGGGAGGAGTGGTATGAACTGACAAAAAGATTTGCTTTTACTCAGCCTCTCTTGCGCACGGTGCTCATTCCATGAAATCACGCCGCAAACGCACAGAACTCAGCCGCTGGAAAATATAAAAAAGTTTCTGATTCGAGGATTTGTGCGAATTTAGGTTGATACTTGGAATATTCTCATTGATGATCACTATTATGGTAAGGAAACATTTGCTTAATTTCTAGACTAGATTTTTAATGTACATGTACATAGCCGAATTAGTTTTGGCGTCTGGTCATCAATAACAATGCAAATCAAAGTTGTGCCTTTCAAAAGTAATTTAAGTTAATGACTGTTTAATCATATCTTAAACACATAAGAAATCGAAAAAATACATTTGAACAAAATAACGTGAGTTTCAAGTGCATTTCAAGTTCATGTTGAGAGATTCCGTTACATAGTTATTGCAAGTTTTTTTTCTGAAGTTTATGGATTTTGTAAAAAAACTTTTAAAAAACATTGAATAACTTCATAGCTTCCCAATGCGACCCCCCCCCCCCATCTCATTCTTAGCACAGTTCAAAATAGCCTATCATGATGATAATTTAGCTCATGCATCAGTGCGATACTTTTCCATCTGTGGAATTCAGCATACAGTCCAGAATCAGTTACCATAATGAACATCATATCCATAAAGAACCGGCCAGGTTTCTGACTTTTCTGTTCGTTTGCTTTTATTTGATCACATATTTTGACAAGAAAATGTACCCTAATTTACTATTGGACAAAATAATTGCCTCTGTCTCCCATTCACTTGTTTTTACAAGGACTTTTGTTCTGTATTTGTATTTTATGCTGAATTAGTCTACTGAATCCTCAAGTCCTCATTTCACATAAAAGTGAAGGAGTATTAAATAGTATTTTATTTTAGAGAGTCATACATTTATGAACATTTTTATGACTGTTCTAAATCGGTATTTTCCCAATTTCTTTTAGGAGTTTCATGATGGGGTTCAAGATCTTACTCATCCTGTGACATCCTGTGGCAATAAGGATTTATTTGATTGATTGTCTGCAATGACAACCTATCAAGTGCTAAGGAATACCATTGCCAGCTGTGTCTTGGCCTGCCATCGCCCCTCAGTGGACTAAGTGGTGGACTACAAAATTTGTAGGATTTAAATTCAAATCAGAGCCATGGGTGACTCCATGTATTCCGACTTAATAGCCAGACACTACAACTTCACAGGGAAGCTCCGGAAAGTGGAGCAGGATTCCAGACTCAAAGCGGACTCTGTGGTTTTCATCATTGTATGTTGCTTCATTATCCTTGAGAATGTCTTGGTTCTGCTTACTATTTGGAGGACCAAGAAGTTCCACAAGCCCATGTACTACTTTATTGGGAACTTAGCTCTATCAGACTTGCTGGCTGGTGTGGTGTACACTGCCAACATCCTGCTGTCAGGTGCCAACACATACAAACTGACCCCCACACAGTGGTTCTTCCGGGAGGGGAGTATGTTTGTGGCCCTGGCAGCCTCAGTCTTCAGCCTGCTGGCCATCGCCATCGAGCGCCACCTCACCATGCTGAAGATGAAGTTGCACAACAATGGCAACACGTGCCGTGTCTTCATGCTCATCAGCACCGTGTGGCTGATTGCAGCCATCTTGGGCGGCCTGCCCATCATGGGCTGGAACTGCATCCAGAGCATGCCCAGCTGCTCCACCGTACTGCCGCTCTACCACAAGACCTACATCCTGTTCTGCACCACCGTCTTTAGCGTCATCCTCATGGCCATCGTGGTCCTGTACGCGCGCATCTACGCCCTGGTGCGCACCCGCAGCCGCAAGCTGGTGTTCCGCAAGGTCTCCAACGGCCGCGGCGGGGGTAGCGCTAGCAGTAAGAGCTCGGAGAAGTCCATGGCCCTGCTGAAGACCGTGATCATCGTGCTGAGCTGTTTCATTGCCTGCTGGGCTCCACTCTTCATCCTCCTGTTGCTGGACGTGGCCTGTGACATCCGCATGTGCGCCATCCTGTACAAAGCCGAGTGGTTCCTGGCCCTGGCCGTGCTCAACTCGGCAATGAACCCCCTCATCTACACGCTCACCAGCAACGAGATGCGCCGCGCCTTCCTAAAAACGCTCATGTGCTGCAGTGTCTGCACCCGGCCCTCTGGCAAGTTCTCTCGGCCCATCATGGGTGCAGAGTTCAGCCGAAGCAAGTCGGACAACTCGTCCCACCCCAATAAGGATGAGCCAGAGTACTCGCCAAGGGAGACCGTCGTATCCTCTGGGAATATCACCTCCTCTTCTTAAAGGGCCTTGTGGACTGCTGTGAGAAAAGTAGCTCCACTGCTTAGGGAATGTGGATGTGTGTATATATGTTTTTGCGCAGTGTGCAAGTGTGTGTGTGTACATTATGTATATATGTGTATAAGTAGAGTGTGAGTGTTTTGTATGTGGTTTTGTTGCACCGTGGTTGTGTCTATGTACAGTATGTAAGTTGCCTCTTCAGTTTCCATTTCTTTGATCATTTCTCATTGTCTTTGATGCATGAGAAGAAACTCATCAGAAAAAAGGGCTAAACTGGAAGAAAGTGAATATCTCTGGACATCCAGTAGCCCATGCTAGAGAGTAGAACTGAAAGAGTGTTACAGGTTGTGTCCTTCTCCCCCCACACGTTGAGGACTGACAGCACTGAACTGAATATTTTCATATTCAAAAGACAATTTCATAGGGAAGCACTTACAGTGAGCACCCAAAGTGTAAACCTGACTTTTCAGTATTGAGTTCAACCATGTTCTTTTTACAGATTGAGAAGAAGCCATTTTAGTCAAAGGTATTTTGTATGTATTTAGTACAGCACTTGTTGTAAAAAGGCTAATTAAAAACCATCAACCCATTATAGGTGTTTACTGATTCTCTAAGGTGTTGATGGAAGTGTGACAATAGTTAGCAGCGTTTATTGTTCTTATTGAAACGTTTAAGAAACACAATTAATGAAGCTCTCGTGTTTCTTCGACTTAACTCTGCAGGCTAGTACAATGTCAATTCTACCCCTTGATTAAGAATGTATTTTGTACTTGTAATTTCTTTTATTTCACTCTTGTTCGATAAAGTTATCTTTGTAGCGATGCAATGTAGTAGCAATAATAATTTATATTCTGGTTGATGTGTGACAAAGGTCGTCTTTCTTTTTCTAGTTATGATTTCTGTTTCACTGCCTTAATAAAGGAGGATTTTGTAGATACTGTTGCTCCAGCCATTCAACTTGTGCATATTTGTCTGTCCCTCGGTTTCCACTCTCAAACACATACTCTCTTGTGAAAACCAGCATGCACCAATATTAGGGAAGGACATGAGGTCGAAAAAACACAAGAGATTGACATATAAGGATAAACTCGTCCATTGTTGAAAGCACCAACCACAATAATGACTTACATTTTTCATAAAGGAAGAAGTGAATATAGACCTTACTGTGGGCACACACATCATCAATAGCTCACTGGAATAGTTCACTGAAACCGCCTATGGTTTGATCAGTTAGTAAATATCTGTTATTTAGAACCGTTAAACACCCACGGCCAAGTACTATAGCGCTTGTCAGTGGTCAATTAATCAGTTTGCCAAACTTCCATGTGACCCCAAGTCATATTTTGCACGTGTTTTTGTTTCAATGTTTTGGTTAGCTCTTAATAAATATTGGAAATAAAAAAGGTTATTGTTGTCTTCTCTTAATGCACACTGAGACCTGGTATGGTAGGCCCAGTACAGAATGTTGTGACATACGGTGGCAGGTGGCAGAAATACGTTCTGCCACCTGAAGATGGGAGACAGTAGTGAGAATTGGATAAATATCTGTTAATAATAGGATAATCCTCTAAAGCAAGTAGTTTGGGGGACATGTCCATCACCGAAGGAAACCTACCCAGCTGTTTCAGAAGAACAGGAGATGAGGGCAGAGGGTTATCTCGTCCCCAGACGGCTCTCTGTCAAACCGATAAACTGGCAAGCAATAACAAAAATGAAGTTGAACAAAAACTATCAAAACCAACACAAGGACCTCTGATGACATGTTCGATTTAGAATACCAGTATTGAATACTGTTGCTGTCTGGTGTTCCATTCAACATTTGTCCAGATAAGTGGTGTAAAGTGCTTAAGTAAAAAATACTTAAAAGTACTACTTAAGTAGTTTTTGGGGGTATCTGTACTTTACTATTTATATTTTTGACAACTTTTACTTCACTACATTCCCAAAGAAAATAATGTACTTGTTACTCCATACATTTTCCCTGACACCTAAGAGTACTCGTTACATTTTGAATGCTTAGCAGGACAGGAAAATGGTCCAATTCACGCACTTATCAAGAGAAGATCCCTGGTCATCTCTACTTCCTCTGATCTGGTGGACTCACTGAACACAAATGCTTAATTTGTAAATTTGTTGGAGTGGGCCCCTGGCTATCTGTAAATTAAAAAACAAGAAAATTGTGCAATCTGGCTTGCTTAATATAAGGAATTTGAAATTATTTATACTTTTACTTTTCATACTTAAGTATATTTTAGCAATTACCTTTACTTGTAAGTATATTTAAAACCAAATACTTTCAGACTTTTACTCAAGTAGTATTTTACTGAGTGACTTTCATTTTCTATTAAGGTATCTTTATTCTTACTCAAGTATGACAATTGGGTACTTTTTCCACCACTGGTCTAGATGCAGGGTTGAATCTTGCTCCTTCAATTTGATATAGTCTAACCTAGACTATATTGCACCAAACAGGAAACATTTAATTCATTTTCCTGTTAAGGAATTAGCTTTTGCTCCAAAGTTCAACAACAAATATATTTTACACATACTCTGGGTCTTTGGAGTTGACCAGAAAACATGTATTGTTTCATCGTGCTGTAATAGAGAGTAGTGTACCAGTCATGGGTGTATGACAGCATTCAAATCATAGCTGACCCCTCCCATGTAGGCTACTTCATTCTGAATACCAGCTTCTTCCCTCAGGTAGACTCTGTCCGCTCCCAGAGGGCAAGCTGAACAGATTAAGCCCTCTCCTTTCTTGGGGAAAACTTGAGGGCACACCTATTTAAACTTTAGTCTAAGACTATGGGTGGCACTCAAGTCTAGTTCTGATTTACAATAATTAAGATACTTGCGCCCCCTATGGCTATCTGCTGTTATTGCTTCATAAAGCAGATTCATAGGCCGTTTTTGGGACCAAATGTTCATTTCATTTTCTGTATATTTAATTCTGTATGTAGCAGGTAGGCATACCACGTCATTTCAATGTGGACATTTCAATGACATTTCAACCTTTACTCACCCACTGAAAAAGACAGCCAAAAGTTAGTTGAATTTCCAGTGTTTTATCCCTGTGCCTTCAACCCTTTAAAAGCACAACCAAATTCCAATGGAAATTTTTGATTTTTGGTGTAGTTGTCATCTAAATGTGTCATTATTGCGCTTTCAACCATTTAAAAGCAAAACAAAATTAAAAAGGGAATACAATGTCAAATATTTTGTATTTATACAACAACTTAATGTGTAATCACTGTGCTTCATTTAACAGCACAACTAAATGACCTGGATTGCAGTTGAGATTACTTTAAAAGTACATAGTGAAAGTGATCAATGCTGTTCGAGATTCTGCACTGATTATTATAGCAATTGTGAAGATCTCCACAAACATGCAACTTTTGCATGCCATCTTGAACTTGCATGGTTTCTATGACTACATAAGAAGACATTTATAGTTACAGTAACCTCAAAATGTGGCCATGGATGTGTTACTCATTTTAAGGGTGAATAAATACTGTTACATTACTTTGTAAGTTAGCCTTAACTTTAGGCTATTTACTGTATTACAAAAGTAATATTGAATCGGTTGATTAACAGGAGACGTGAACATTAATAATTAATAATTGATATGTTGGATTCACATCTCCATCTCAACCCAAAATCTAAGTTGAAGGGCTACTCCGGGATTTTGGCAAGGAGGCCCTTTATCTCCTCCCCCGAGTCAGGTGAACTCGTAGATATCATTTTTATGTCTCTGCGTTCAGTTTGAAGGAAGTTGCTGACTAGCGCTAGTGCAATTTCTAACTAGCGTTAGTGCAATGACTCGAAGTCTATGGGTTTCAGCTAGCATGCTAGCTGATGCCCGTAGACTTCAATGACTGGAAGCAAATACCCATGAATGCTAGCAGATACCCATAGACTTCCAGTCATTGTGCTAACACCAGTTAGCATTGACTCACGAAACCACCTCAAACTTCCTGCATACTGGACACAGAGACATAAAAGTGGTATCCATGAGTTCATCTGACTCTGGGAAAGTAGGTAAAGGGCTTCATTGCCAAAATCCTGAAGTATCCCTTTAAAGAATAGTGCTATAAATAAAGTTTGATTTGATTTAGTCTTATTTTTTTACTTAGATTTTTGGTTGAGATGGAGACGTAAATCCAACATATTAATGATTGACGAGTAGAATAAATGTGAAATCAACCAAAGCTTGAAACCCTAGGCCTACAGTGCCTTCAGAAAATATTCCCACCCCTTCACTTTTTCCACATTTTGTTGTGTTATATACTGAATTTAAAATTATGTTTTTAGAAATGTTTACAAACTAATTTAAAAAATGAAAAGCTAAAATGTCTTGAGTCAATGGCAAGCCTAAATAAGTGTTAATAATGTGCTTAATTAGTTTCATGGACTCACATGAAACTTAGCAGTGTTTAACATTATTTTTCAATGACTACCTCATCTCTGTCTCCACACATACGATACAATTATCTGTAAGGTCCCTCGGTGGAGCAGTGAATTTCAAACACAGATTTAACAACAAAGGCCAGGGAGGTTTTCCAATGCTTCGCAAAGGGCACCTATTGGTAGATCGGTAAAAGAACAGGCATTGAATATCCCTTTGAGCAATATCCCTTCTGTACAGGCTTCCTTCTTTTCACTCTGTCATTTAGGTAAGTATTATGGAGTAACTACAATGTTGTTGATCCATCGTCAGTTTTCTATCACAGCCATTAAACTCTGTAACTGTTTTAAAGTCACCATTGGCCTCATGGTGAAGTTATTAACCAAACTTTGGATGGTGTATCAATACACCCATTACAAAGATACAGACGTCCTCCCTAACTCAGTTGCCGGAGAGTAAGGAAACCACACTTTCACACACACTTTCACCATGAGGCCAATGGTGACTTTAAAACAGTTACAGAGTTTAATGTCTGTGATAGAAAACTGACGATGGATCAACAACATTGTAGTTACTCCATAATACTAACCTAAATGACAGAGTGAAAAGAAGGAGCCTGTACAGAATACAAATATTCCAAAACATGCATCCTGTTTGCAACAAGGCACTAAAGTAAAATTGCAAAAAATGTGGCAAAGAAATTAACTTTATGTCCTGAATACAAAACGTTATGTTTGGGGCAAATCCAACACAAGACATCACTGAGTACAACTGTTCATATTTTTAAGCATGGTGGTGGCTGCATCATGTTATGGGTATGCTTGTCATCGGCGAGGAGTAGGGAGTTTTTTTTACATAAAAATAAACAGAATAGAGCTAAGCACAGGCAAAATCCTAGAAGAAAATCTGGTTCAGTCTGCTATCCAACAGACACTGGGAGACAAATTCACTTTTCAGCAGGACAATAACCTAAAAGACAAGGCCAAATACATTGAATGTTCCTGAGTGGCCTAGTTACAGTTTGTACTTCAATCGGCTTGACAATCTATGACTAGAATTGAAAATGTTTGTCTAGCAATGATCAACAACCAACTTGACAGAGCTTGAAGAATTGAAGAATAATGGGCAAATATTGTAAAATCCAGGTGTGCAAAGCTCTTAGAGACTTACGCAGAAAGACTCACAGCTGCCAAAAGTTATTTGAACATGTTTTGACTTTTTATGTAAATTAGATATTTCTGAATTAAATTTTCAATACATTTTCACTTTGTCATTATGGGGTATTGTCTGTAGATGGGTGAGAGAAAACATATATTTAATCGATTTTGAATTCAGGCTGTAACACAACAAAATGTGGAAGTCTGAGGACAAAGTGAGGGAAATGATCTCAGAGAAATTGAAGATGGACCACAGGAAGATTGAGGTGGAGCGCGCCCACAGGACTGGAAAACCCACCACCAGCCCAGGTGATAGGCCCAGGACAATACTGGTCATGTTCCTGAGGTTCAAGGACAAGGTAGCTGTTCTGGAAAGAGCCAAAAACTCGAGAGGAACATATATCTTCCTCAACGAGGACTATCCTGAAGCTGTGCGCCAGAAGAGGCAAGAACTGATCCCAGCCATGAATGCTGCCAGAGCTCGTGGGGACATTGCTTACATCCGCTAAGACAGGCTCATTGTCCACCCTCCCTCCCAGAAGCCTGGAGGGGATTAGAGAGCCAAGCCTATGGGTTTGTAGCTTCAACCCCGCAGAACACACACACACACCAATTGATTAATGGACTGAATGAATGTAGATTTTTTTGCTTTTTTGCTTTTTTGGTATTGTTTATCTCTGATAAGCTACCCAGGAAAGGGCTGAAACTAGCCCATATTAATATGTTTAACCTTAGAAATAAGGTTCATGAAATCAATAACTTGCTAACATCAGATAACATTCATATATTAGCCATTTCTGAGACTCACCTAGATAATTCATTTGACGATACAGCAGTAGCAATACAAGGATATAACATCTATAGAAGATACAGAAATGCTTATGGGGGAGGTGTTGCTGTATATATTCCGAGCCAAATCCCTGTAATGCTTAGAGAGGATCTCATGTCAAGTGTTATTGAAGTGTTTTGGTTGCAGGTTCACTTGGCACATCTAAAGCCTTTTTGGGGTGTTGCTATAGGCCACCAAGTGCGAACAGTCAGTATCTAAATAATATGTGTGAAATGCTTGATAGTGTATGTGATGTAAACAGAGGTCTACTTTCTTGGGGACCTGAATATTGACTGGTTTTCATCAAGCTGTTTGCTCAAGAGGAAGCTGACTGTTAGAACTGTTAAGGCTCCATGGATTGATGAGGAATTGAAAAACATTATAGTTGAAAGAGATCGGGCAAAAGGAGTAGCTAATAAGTCTGGCTGCACATCGGACTGGCTTACTTACAAACTTAGGACAAACTTAGGCAGGAAATGCCAACAATGAACAGTGAGCCCTCGTATTCATGCATCCAAAAACTAATAATGAAAGAAAAGCATTGAAAGTTAGAATTTTGTAAAGTTAGTGTTCGAGAGGTGGAAAAATTATTGTTATCGATCAATAATGACTATAATGTCCTTCAACTTAGATGGAAAGCTACTGAGGATGGTAGCTGACTCGATAGCCACTCGCATCATATCTTTAATCTGAGCATAGAGGAAAGCCTTTGTCCTCAGGCATGGAGGAAAGCCAAAGTAATTCCGCTACCCAAGAGTGGTAAAGCGGGCTTTACTGGTTCTAACAGCAGACCTATAAGCTTGCTGCCAGCTCTTAGCAAACTGTTGGAAAAATTGTGTTTGACCAAATACAACACTATTTCTCTGTAAACAAATTATAACAGACTTTCAGCATGCTTATAGAGAAGGGCACTCAACATCTACTGCACTGACACAAATGACTGAGGATTGGTTGAACAAAATTGATAAGAAGAAGATTGTGGGAGCTGTACTGTTAGATTTCAGTGCAGCCTTAAATATTATTGACCATATTATTGACCATAACCTGTTGAAAAACGTATGTGCTATGGCTTTTCAACCTCTGCCATATAGTGGATTCAGAGCCATCTATCTAATAGAACTCAATGGATTTTCCTGTAATGGAAGCTTCACTAACATGTAAAGTGTGGTGTACCGCATGGCAGCTCTCTAGGCCCTCTACTGTTTTCTATTTTAAACATTAAACAAAGCATATGTGTCCATGTATGCTGATGATTCAACCATATACGCATCAGCAACCACATCTAATGAAGTCACTGAAACCCTTAACAAAGAGTGTCAGTCTGTTTTGGAATGGGTGGCCAGTAATAAACTGGTCCTGAACATCTCTAAAACTTAGAGCATTGTATTTGGCACAAATCATTCCCTAAGTTCTAGACCTCAGCTGAATCTGGTAATGAATGAAGTTGAGGAGACTAAATTACTTGGCGTTACCTTAGACTGTAAACTGTCATGGTCAAAACATATAGATTTAATGGTTGTAAAGATGGGGAGAGACCTGTCCCTAATAAAGAGATACTCTGCTTTTTTGACACCACACTCCAGTTCTGCAGGCTCTAGTTTTGTCTAGTATTGATTATTGTCCAGTCTTGTGGTCCAGTGCTGCAAGGAAAGACCTAGTTAAACTGCAGCGGGCCCAGAACAGGGTGGCATGTCTTGCTCTTCATTGTAATCAGAGGGCTGATAAAAATACTATGCGTGCTAGTCTCTCTTGGCTAAGAGTTGAGGAGAGACTGACTGCATCACTTCTTCCCTTTATAAGGAACATTAACGTGTTGAAAATCTCAAATTGTTTGCATAGTCAACTTACACACAGCTCTGACACACACACTTACCCCAATAGATATGCCACCAGGGGTCTTTTCACAGTCCCCAAATCCAGAACAAATTCAAGAAAGCGTACAGTATTATATAGAGCCGTTATTGCATGGAACTCCATTCCATCTCATATTGCTCAAATAAACAACAAACCTGGTTTCAAAAAACAGATTAAGCAACACCTCACAGCACAACGCCTCTCCCCTATTTGACCTAGATAGTTTGTGTGTATGCATTGATATGTAGGTTACGTGTGCCTTATAAAAATGTTGATGTAGTTCTGTCCTTGAGCTGTTCTTGTCTATTAATGTTCTGTATTATGTCATGTTTCATGATTTGTGTCGACCCCAAGAAGAGTAGCTGCTGCTTTTGCAACAGCTAATGGAGATCCTAATAAAATACCAAATACCCCAAAAAATAACATAGCCTAGACATCTATGATTCGTTCAGATTTTGTCTGGTGTGGACCGACCAAATGTTTACTTGTTTGGGAGCGGAGCTCATAAAAATAATACCAAGCCTGCTTTGTAAGTGTTTTTTTTTACATTTACATGTACCTTTTAGCATTCACCAAACACTCTTATCCAGAACAACTTGCAGCCATTGAATTCAACTACGGTAGAAAACAACAACAACATATCACAGTCATAACAAGAAAAACATATTTCTGTAACCTAGAATGCTATTCTAATTGAAGTGGGCTGTTGGTTTATTCAGTATGTTGGACTACTTTGAACATCATTGTAATGAGTCCTGTGTGTAGCTGGTGAGAGAGTCAGGCGCAGGACAGCAGATACGAGTAAAAAACGTGCTTTACTCAAAAAAGGCAAATATACAAAGAAACATCTTAACTTCTTCTTAATAGGGGGGCGCTGTTTTCACTTTGGAAAAAATCGTGCCCAAATTAAACGGCCTCGTACTCTGTTCTAGATCATACAATATGCATATTATTATTACTATTGGAAAGAAAACAATCTGATGTTTCTAAAACTGTTTGAATTATATCTGCGAGTAAAACAGAACTCATTTGGCAGCAAACTTCCATACAGGAAGTGAAAATTCTGAAAATGAGGCTCTGTGTCAGGGCCTGCCTATTCAACTGGCTTTTATTTATGGATCTGTATGCACTTCATACGCCTTCCACTAGATGTCAACAGGCAGTAGAAGGTTGAATGGGGTGTCTAGCTTGATGTGAGGCCGAATAAGAGCTTTTGGAGTGACAGGTCTGCTCTTTTGTCAGTTTTCATCTGCGCGCCGGGGAACCTCACATTGTCTTCTGAAAAGCGTTCGGTGTACACTATGAATTGCTCCGGCTCTGATTTTATTGGATACATATGAGAAGAACATCATAAAGTAGGATTTTCAACCGAGTTTGACCAGTTTATTCGACGTTTATTGGGAATTTTGGAATTTTTCGTTCCATGCGCCAAGATTTCTTGGACACGTGAGCTCCGCATGGCTAGCCAAAGTTGCTAATTCGACAGAAGAAATGGACATTCTAAAACCAAACAACGATTTATTCTGGACCTAGGACTCCTTGCACAACATTCTGATGGAAGATCAGCAAAAGTAAAAGAATATTTATGATGTTATTTTGTATTTTTGTGTAATATGTTGGCTCCAACACGGTGGAGAATAGGTGAGCGCTGTCTCACAATAATGCATGCTGTATGTTGTAGTAAAGTTATTTAAAAAAATCTAACACAGCGGTTGCATTAAGAACCAGTGTATCTTTCATTTGCCATACAACAAGTATTTTTATGTAAAGTTTATGATGAGTTCTTTGGTTAGATTAGGTGACTGTCCAAAATATCTCTGGACATTTTGGTGAATTGTTGCTACGTATTCACAATGTATAACCACGATTTGCAGCTCTAAATATGCACGTTTTCGAACAAAACATAAATGTATTGTATAACATGATGTTATAAGACTGTCATCTGATGAAGTTGTCCAAAGGTTAGTGATACATTTTATCGCTATTTCTGGTTGTTATGAAAGCTATGTTGGCGGTGAATAAATGGCTTTGTGTGTTTGGCTATTGTGGTAAGCTAATATAATTCTATATTGTGTTTTCGCTGTAAAACACGTAAAAAAAACTGAAATATTGGCTGGATTCACAAGATGTTTATCTTTCATTTGCTGTACACCATGTATTTTTCATAAATGTTTTATGATGAGTATTTATGTATTTCACGTTGCTCTCTGTAATTATTCTGGCTGCTTTGGTGCTATTTGTGATGGTGGCTGCAATGTAAAACTACAATTTATACCTCAAATATGCACATTTTCGAACAAAACATAAATGTATTGTATACCATGATGTTATAAGACTGTCATCTGATGAAGTTGTTCAAGATTAGTGATTAATTTTATCTCTATTTCTGGGTTTTGTGAAAGCTACCTATGCGGTGGAAACATGGTGAAAACATGGCGTTGTGTGTTTGGCTATTGTGGTTAGCTAATATAAATACATATTGTGTTTTCGCTGTAAAACATTTAAAAAATCGGAAATGATGGCTGGATTCACAAGATGTTTATCTTTCATTTGCTGTATTGGACTTGTGATTTCATGAAATTATATTATATGATATCCCTGTCCCGTTAGGCTAGGCTATGCTAGTCATCTTTTTTGATGAGGATGCTCCCGGATCCGGGATGGGTAGCCCTGAAAGGTTTTAAGCACACACAGACGGACCGAAATATACGATAAACAATCACTCACAAAAACCATGTGGGGAACAGAGGGTTAAATAATGAACAAGTGATTGTGGGATTGACAACAGGTGTGTTTAACAAAGACAAAACAAATGGAAAATGAAAAGTGGATCGGCAGTAGCTAGAAAGCCGGTGACGTTGACCGCCGAATGCCGCCCGAACAAGGAGAGGGACCGACTTCGACGGAAGTCGTGACAGTACCCTCCCTTGACGCGCGGCTCCAGCAGCGAGCCGACACCGACCTCGGGGACAACCCGGAGGACGAGGCGCAGGGCGATCCGGATGGAGACGATGGAAATCCCGCAGCAACGAAGGGTCCAGAACGTCCTCCACTGGCACCCAGCATTTCTCCTCCGGACCGTACCCCTCCCACTCCACGAGGTACTGAAGGCCCCTCGCCCAACCCCTCGAGTCCAGGATAGCTCGAATAGCATACGCCGGGGCCCCCTCCGCCCCCTTGATGGGCGAGGTACGGGCGGAGGAACCTCCCGTACCTCAGCTTCCTGGAGTGGACCAGCCACCACCGGCCTGAGGAGAGATACATGGAACGAGGGGTTAATACGATAATCTGGGGGAAGCTATAACCTGTAACATACCTCGTTCAGACTCCTCAGGACTTTAAATGGCCCCACAAACCGCGGACCCAGCTTCCGGCAGGGCAGGCGGAGGGGCAGGTTTCGGGTTTCGGCCCGTTGTAGGTGCACATGGGCGGCGTCCCAGGTCTCCTCCGAGCGCTTGAACCATTCGTCCACCGCAGGAGCTTTGATCTGGCTCTGATGCCACGGTGCCAGAACCGGCTGATACCCCAGTACGCACGGGAAAGGAGAGAGGTTAGTGGAGGAGTGGCGGAGTGAGTTTTGGGCCATCTCTGCCCAGGGGATGAACGCCGCCCACTCTCCCGGCCGGTCCTGGCAATATGACCGCAGAAACCTACCCACATCCTGGTTGACTCTCTCCACCTGCCCGTTACCCTCGGGGTGAAAACCTGAGGTGAGGCTGACCGAGACCCCCAGACGTTCCATGAACGCTCTCCAGACCCTGGACGTGAACTGGGGACCTCAATCAGAGACTATGTCCTCAGGCACCCTGTAGTGCCGGAAGACATGAGTGAACAGGGCCTCCGCAGTCTGTAGGGAGACCGGGCAAAGGGAGGAGACGGCAGGACTTAGAAAACCGATCCACAACGACCAGGATCGTGGTGTTGCCCTGTGAGGGAGGAAGATCCGTCAGGAAGTCCACCGACAGGTGCGACCACGGCTGTTGTGGAACAGGTAGGGGTTGTAATTTCCCTCTGGGCAGGTGCCTGGGAGCCTTGCACTGGGCGCACACCGAACAGGAGGAAACATAAACCCTCGCGTCCTTGGCCAAGGTGGGCCACCAGTACTTCCCACTAAGGCAACGCACCGTCTGCCCGATCCCAGGATGACCAGAGGAGGGTGACGTATGGGCCCAATAGATCAAACGGTCGCGGATCTAATTAAGGACTATTAACGGTCGGCTATGAAAAGCCAACTGACATTTACTCCTGAGGTGCTGACTTGCTGCACCCTCGACAACTACTGTGATTATTATTATTTGACCATGCTGGTCATTTATGAACATTTTAACATCTTGGCCATGTTCTGTTATAATCTCCACCCGGCACAGCCAGAAGAGGACTGGCCACCCCTCATAGCCTGGTTCCTCTCTAGGTTTCTTCCTAGGTTCTGGCCTTTCTAGGGAGTTTTTCCTAGCCACCGTGCTTCTACACCTGCATTGCTTGCTGTTTGGGGTTTTAGGCTGGGTTTCTATACAGCACTTTGTGACATCGGCTGATGTAAAAAAAGGGCTTGATTGATTGATTTATTATCATGTCACCAGAATAAAACCCTCAAAATGTATTGGAAATGAGCATCAAGCTCATCACTTTGCACTTTCACCACTTTCACCACTTTCACCACCCTGTGAAGTTCATCATTTATTTCATCCGTAGCCTAATAAACTGCATGATTGCCTGACGAGTCGTATTGGGAAGATCACACACTCATGACGTCAGATTTACTTTGATATGATTATTATATCAGTATATGCTCACAAAAGTGATTCCACCAACATTTCTTTAATAATTAATCTTACCAACACAAAAATATCCCACCATGTCTAATCTACTTTGTTTTGTCGACGTTTGAAAAGTTTACTGAAACATTTTCTGTTTCCATCTGGACATTACATGTACTTTACTTGCAAAAAAAGGTTGAATGGAAACCTGGTTAGTAAGACAGAAGCGTATACTAAACTAAAGTAAAATAATTATTTGAAGAAAAATGTGCAGAAAGTGTGGTTTCAAATTTTTTTGAAATCAAAATAGTGTGCCACCACCGGCATTCGACCCATACCTTCACTTACCTAAATGTTTCATACTTCCCTATTCTACCTGATAAACTACCAGTCAGATGAAAATACAGTACCTGTAAAAAATCCTAACTATATTTGTAAGTATGGCATCCAGTAGAGGTCGGTGTTTGAAAGCAGCTTGCAATCAAAGAAAGCACCAGAACCACGACAACATTTGTGGGATCTCGCATTTCTCAACACATGGTTTGAAAAATCCCGTGATCAAATGAAACTGACTTCATTGTAGTGATGGGCATTCCGGCTCTTTTCAGTGACTCGTTTGACTCAGCTCACCAAAAAGAGACGGCTCCTTTGGCTCGAAAACGGCTCTTTAAAAACAATTGTTTTTTATTGCGATAGTTTGACTATGATTGATGTTAAAACAATTCTAATTAAATTATTGAATGAAATCATACTCTACCTTAACCACAATGTATTTAAAAATGCATTGGTTTGTTATGAAAAAGAATGCTATTAAACATTGGCATTTAAAGTATAACTTTTTAATGTATATAAACAAAGTGCATATAAATCTAACCATTTAAAACGAATACATTCTGAACAACATAATAATAGAATATTGCACCATATCAAAGAAAAATAAATAACAATGTGCAAAACTGCAGCATCCCACAAATTGAAATAAATGTAAAAAACAAGGATCCTATTACACATTTGCATTTAAAGTATAACTTTTTAATGTATATAAACAAAGTGCATATAAATGTAACAATTCAAATCGAATACAATCTGAACAACATAATAATAGAATATTGCACCATAAAGAAAAATAAATAACAATGTGCAAAACTGCAGCATCCCACTTAAAACATTAAACTGGTCCCTCTTTTCTCTCTCTTCTTTATTGCCATGTTATAACCAGCAGCACACAGCAATGCTGACCATATTTTGCTTTTATGAGAGATTTGCATTCAGAAATGCAAGCTGCCTCACTTTCGAGTGGCTGATGCGGTTTATTCTCTCAGTAATTATTTGTCCCGTTTTCAAGAAGACCCTCTCAAAGGGAACGGATGTGGCCACTATACAGAGTCTCCCTGTCATGACTTTAGTAAGCCATGGGTAGACAGAGGCCTTGTTCCTCCACCAGGTCAGAGGATCTGCTCCTCCAAATGGGATCGGACATCCATTATGGCATCTGCTGAGGGATTCCTTCGTGCTGCATCCCCAGTTGCTCTCTCGTCAAACAGCATCCAAACAGCAGACGTTTGTGGCACTACTGCTGGTGCTTCTGCTCCATCTGTTCCCTCTTCTTCCTGTTGCCCTGGTGCCTGAGCCAGCTGACTGCTGGGGCTGTCCCTCCCTGCTGCTGAGGTTATTCTTTGAAGAGTCTCATCAATGGCTCTGGCATCACTGAAGGCTAACTTCTTAAACCTGGGGTCAAGTGCAGCGGTTTCTGATAGCACGTGATTATATTCCATTCTGTGGAACTTTCTGTCCATTGATGATCATATGGTGTCCATCAACTCTGTCACATGTCCTGTGGTTACATTTGCTTCTCTCTGGCGGCCTGCTGTGATTCGCTGCAGACCCTTACACAGGAGTATCATTTTTGAGGCTGTCACAGAGCTGAAAAGAGAGAACAGTAACTTATTAGTTCAGGTTCATGTTTTGTCTACTGATACTACATTCTCATCTACTGCTCATATACATATATAATACTGGATTAAATAATGATGCAGTAATAACTGCTTACTGTACCTCTCTCCACTGATCTCCACAGTGACCTGCTCAAAGGGTTCCAGGACCCTGCACACCTCCTCCACCACCTCCCATTCCTCTTGGGTCAGAGTATCAACAGGTGCATTGACAATGGCCAGGGTAGAGATGATGGCATCCTTTGACTCAAGAAACCGCTTCAACATATAAAATGTTGAATTCTACCTTGTAGTGCAGTCTTGTTTAGGCCTCAGCTCAGGCATCCCCATCTGGCGTTGTGTAGACTTTAGTTTTTCAGCACCTACTGTGCTCCTGTGGAAGTATTCCACAGCTGCTTTCACTTTGTCCACAGTGGGCTTCATCGCCTTCAGAGCATCTCTTACAATCAGGTTGATTCTGTGGGTCCATTTAAAAATTCTCATGGCTTTGGTTATGTTAGCTGCATTGTCGCTAACACAACAGACCACTTTTCCATCTACTTGCCATTCTCTGGCCACTCTCAACAGTTCCTCTGCCAAGTTCTCTGAGGTGTGTCTGTCGCTGAACTCAAAGCAGTCCAGAAGACAGCTAGACATCGAAAAATCTTCAATGAAGTTACATGTAACCGACATGTAAGAAGTGGTTAACCTTGATGTCCAGCAGTCAGTGGTAAGGCAAACTGCAGTAACTTTTTGGACTCTTTCCCACACTGAAGCCTGTGTGCTCTCGTACAGTTGTGGAATAAGTGATTTTGAAAGGGTTTCCCTGCTTGGAATCGTGTACATTGGATTTAGACTTTTTGCTATAATTTCTAAAACCTCTGTCCTCCACGATCGAAAATGGCTGGAAATCGGTGGCAATCATTTTAGCCAATGCAATATCAATTTGCCCTTGTTTTGCTACATAGACTTTGGCATAAACTGGTCCATAGAAGACTACGTTGCTGTGGGTCGCTGAGTAGGCCTACTTGACTGAGCGGATACATCTCCACGTGTGGAGGTGCTGGCTCCACCACTATCACTAGCAGGCCCGCTAGTTTCTCGAAGCTCCGCGACAGCTAGCTTCACAGTTGGGTGCACAGTTCGCATTAGCCGGTGTTGGTTGTGCGTAGAACCGGCTTTATATGAGATTTTGTTTTGGCAAATTCTACACTGTGCTCTAACATTGTCTACATTATTAAAATGCATCCAAATGCTACTGTGCTTCCGACTCATTTTCCAGCTGTTTTCACAGCTGTCCTTCCTCTCTCTCCTCGGCTGCTAAGTGTGTGACTGTGAGTGAGTTGGCTCAGCCCTCCCTCACGCATCTTTGGTTCATTGGTTGACACTGCGTGTCTGATTGACAGGAACAACAGGTGAGGCTGTTAGTCTGAGCAGACAGTCAGAACGAATGTGTGCGCTTGAGTATTTAGGCCTATATTATTCAACTGGATAACTCCATCAGCAACAATCCAAGTTTCCTGTGGAGTGAGGCACGTTCCTAACTCTGTTACACTGTGCTGACATGCTTTTCTTTGCACTGCAGGCGGCATGGTAGTCACAAGGTCAACATGGAGTGGTAAGACAGCCATGCCATATTCTGCTTGAGGACTGAATGTTTCACCATGTTCTAACAAACAACCCCCTTTACAGATAAAAGTAACATGGATCAATGTGAATTCATCTGACATTCTGGAGGGAGATTCAGTGGGAGTTCTGTCTGGAGTTGCCATTGACTACACTGTTGTCTTTATAGAGGTAGAAAAAAGTTGCTGCAAACCCATGGTTACACATGTGAGTTCCTTATGTCCTCACAAGAGCTGCTGGGACAGAGCCCTGCAGGGACACGGACAACCTTGAGGTGTGACTATGAGGCTGCCTGTGTCCAAGGACAAACGTACAGTGGTGGTTTGAGGGGAGGTGTCTATTATGTCTACTATGGTTATATTCATCCTGGTTTATAGGGACCACTATTTTCGATCCAAGTTGCTTAAATGATGCCAATTATGCCTACAGGGCCACCTCAAGGGTGCGTGCTTAGCCCCCTCCTGTACTCCCTGTTCACCCACGACTGAGTGGCCGCGCACGACTCCAACACCATCGAGTTTGCTGACAACACAACGGTGGTAGGCCTGATCACCGACGATGATGAGACAGCTTATAGGGAGGAGGTCAGAGACCTGGCGGTGTGGTGCCAGGACAACAACTTCTCTCTCAAAGTCAGCAGGACAAAGGAGCTGATCATAGACTACAGGAAACGGAGGGATGAGTATACCCCCATTCACATTTACGGGGCTGTAGTAGAGCAGGTAGAGGATTTCAAGTTCCTCGTCCACATCACTAAGGATCTATCATGGCCCACTCACACCAACACAGTCGTGAATATGGCACAACAATACCTCTTTCCCAACAGGAGGCCGAAAAGATTTGGCATGGGCCCTCAGATCCTCAAAAGGTTCTACAGCTGCACCATTGAGAGCATCTTGACTGGCTGCATCACTGTTTGGTATGGAAACTGCTTGCATACCAAACGGTGATGTAGTTTCAAACCAAACGGTGATGCAGTTTCCCTCGGCTCACCTGCATCTACTGCTGCAAGTCCTTCAACCAGAAGGGCAGCCTGGACCGCCACATGCGGCTGCACATGGGCATCACACCACCCGGAGATGTACTGCTTTAGTTCTCAGGCTGAGAATTGTCTGCACCTGCTGATAGTCACGCAGCCTCAAGGCCGAGATAGTAGAGTGAGAAACCACAGTCTAGACATGTTTTTCTCATTTTAGATACTTTGTATCTAATCCAATGCAATAATGTTAAGGTGTGATCGACGGTAGGTTGTTCACACCACTAGTATAAAGAGCGTTGTCTCCTGTTTCGCCACACAGATCTTTAGTATAGACTACTGAGGTATTCTGTATGTGAATCTCTGTCTGCAATTACATTTTATTTCTAAAGAGTTGTATACCAAGGTTCCTGTGTCTGTGTCATCTATCTGGAAGACTGATTGTTAAAGGAAACTTACATCACCCCATGCAAAGGACCACCCAACATTTGGCGAGCTTGTCAGAAGAGTGACCTCTGCGTCTGGATGATCTTGTTCCCACTGTACAGCGCATCAAATTATAAGGTAAGCAGATACCTGTTAAACCAAAAGTCTGAAATTAGAAAAAGCACTGTGGTTGATGACTCATTCCAGTATGTAAGTGGCACCTCACTCATGGGGTTGATAATTACAGGAACAGTCGATACCTAAATGTATGTACAAGCCCGTAATAGGATGTATATGTGATAAATGACACAGAATCCCAGGTGTAATAGTTACAAATTCCTGAGGGTCTAATGGAACCTTGTGTCAGGAACTTGGTTATAGATTAGGATGAACCAAGTCAGTACTGAGGTACTGGGTGACAAGTGATTGAAAGTGTTATATGCGCATGGTGTCCTTACCTGAGGGAAGGCACGGGTTTTATGCATGGTGTTCTTACCTGAGGGAAGACACTGGATTTATGTATGGTGTTCATACCTGAGGGAAGACACTGGATTTATGTATGGTGTTCTTACCTGAGGGAAGACACTGGATTTATGTATGGTTGTAACGTTCGTCGTTGGAATGAGAAGGATCGGACCAAAGCGCAGCATGGTAAGTGTTCATGATTATTTATTTAAACTGAACACTGAGAAAAAAAATAACAAAATGTAACACGAAACAGTTCTGTCTGGTGCAGACACAAAACAGAAAACTACCCACAAAACACAGGTGAGAAAAAGCTGCCTAAGTATGATTCTCAATCAGAGACAATAGACAGCTGCCTCTGGTTGAGAACCACATCCGGCCAAACACAAATTAATACAAAACATAGAAAATTAACATAGAATGCCCACCCAAATCACACCCTGACCAAACCAAAATAGAGACATAAAAAGCTTTCTACGGTCAGGGCGTGACAATGGTGTTCTTACCTGAGGGAAGACACTGGTTTTATGTATGGTGTTCATACCTGAGGGAAGACACTGGATTTATGTATGGTGTTCTTACCTGAGGGAAGACATTGGTTTTATGTATGGTGTTCTTACCTGAGGGAAGACATTGGTTTCATGTAGGGTGACCTTACCTGAGGGAAGGTATTGGTTTTGTTTTGATATATGTATAATTGGTGGGATTATAGATTTGGTGTGGAACAATTGTTGTATGAGTTGAGTGTATTTGATAACAGTGAATGGACATATGCTAGTCAATATCAAGAATTTCTATGTACTGAAATACATCTAGACTGGTATAGACAACAAGTCTTTAAGATTAGTACAAGAAGGGATACATTTGCGAATTGCATATTGGGAAAGACATGTTGTGAGTTTACTCTGCCATTACATCCACAAGAGAGGAGACAGGGAGACCCCCGTACTGAAGCTAAAATACAATTGAATCCAATTGTGGTTATTTATCACACATATGTGGAACCATTTACAGTAGCGTGGTTAGTGAATAAATGTAGTGAAACTAAAGAAGAAGAGGGGTTAGAGAAAATAGAACTGCGTTCGGTATATCATCCTATGTTAGGTTCTACTACCCGTATACGGGGATAGAACTGGGTTTTTCTACAGTACCATACAGATAAGTCACTCAATCCACATTACATAGAACCTGATTAAAACAAAATCACGGGGCACCAACCAAAGGCAGTGCGGAGACAGTGGGTCCCACACCAATGAAGGGTGATCCTGACCTCTCTGACACTGGCCTGACCTCTCTGTCACTGGCCTGACCTCTCTGACACTGGCCTGACCTCTCTGACACTGGCCTGACTGATGCTGACTTGGAGCTTTTCGTTGACGGTTCTGCATATTTAGAACAAACTACAGGGAAGAAACATGCAGGGTTTGGTATTGTGACAGTTGATAGAACCACTCACATACAACAACCATTACCAGATACTTTCTCAGGTCAACAGGCTGAACTTTTGGCACTAACCACTGCCTGTAAAATGGGAGAAGGGAAAAGGGTTACAATTTTCTCTGATTCTGCTTATGCAATAGGGGTTTGTCCCTCCTGGTGTGGTGTCTGGAGGAGTAGGGGTTTTCACAATGCTAGTGGAAGTCCTATTCGTAATAGAACAATGGTTTTAGATCTCTTGGAGGCCATGATGCTACCCTCTGCTTTGGCTATTGTGAAGGTTTCTGCTCACACTGGGGGGGAAAATGTTGTGAGTATGGGTAACGCCATGGCAGATGAGGCTGCTAAATTGGCTGCCTCCAAGTGTCATAGCCACTCCATGTTCTTCTCTGCTACTGTTGGGAAAGACACTGATGATTTGGCATCTAAACAGGCTTTGGATGTTGGCTCTCATTTGGTATGGCAACAGCGGGGTCATTTCCCTACGCCAAGAGGACCATTTGTGTCACGTTCCTGACCTGTTTTCTTTTGTCTTGTATTTATTTAGTTGGTCAGGGCGTGAGTTGGGTGGGTTTGTCTATGTGTGATTTTCTATGTTGGGAGTTGTTGTGTTCGCCGTGTAAATTCTCAATCAGAGGCAGCTGTCAATCGTTGTCCCTTGATGATCATACTAAGGCAGCCGGGTTTTCACGTGTGTTTTGTGGGTGTTTGATCTTCGTGTCAGTGTTCGTGCACACGGGACTGTTTTTGGTTTTGTCACTTTTTTTGTATTTGTAAGTGTTCAGTTTTTGTTTGATTAAATCAATATGAGCACTAACCACTCTGCGTTTGGTCCGACCCTTCTCCTTTTCCTCATCCGAGGAGGAGGATTAGACAGCCGTTACAGAAACACCCACCCAAAAGGATCAAGCAGAGTGGGAACAGACAGCAGCAGCAGCAGAGACCGAGGACACAGGACTCGTGGACTGGGGAGGAGATCCTGGCGGCAAAGGACCCTGGGCTCAGCAGGTGAATATCGCCGTCCCAAGGCGGAGTTGGAGGCAGCGAAGGCAGAGAGGTGCTGGTATAGGAGGCAGCGCGGCGACGCGGTTGGGAGCCCGAGAGTCAGACCCAAAAATTTTCTGGGGGGGGGGCACACGCGGAGTGTGGCAAGCCGGGTAGGATATCTGAGCCAACTCCCCGTGCTTACGTGGAGTGAGAGGGCGTCGTACTGGTCAGACACGTGTTATGCGTAAAGCGCACGGTGTCCAGTACGCGTGCTTAGTCCAGTGCGGGCTATCCACCTTGCCGCACTGGCCGGGCTAGGTTGGGCATCGAGCCGGGTGTCATGAAGCGGCCAACGCATCTGGCCTCCAGTGCGTCTCTCCGGCCGGCGTACATGGCACCAGCCTTACAAATGGTGTCCCCGTTTCGCCAGCATAGCCCAGTGCGGGTTTTTCCACCTCGCCGCACTGGCAGGGCTACGGGGACCATTCAACCTGGTAAGGTTGGGCAGGCTCGGTGCTCAAGAGCGCGTGTCCTCCTTCACGGTCGGTATACCCGGTGCACCTCCACGTACAGTCTCCGGTGGCAGCCCCCGCACCAGGCGGTCTCTCCGGGTCTCTCTCCAGTTGCTCCCACCTGTCCTGTGTCGTCAGAGCATTCCTCTTCTCCAGCGCAGCCACAGTTCTCATCTGCCCGCACTGTCTGAGCTGCCTGCCTGCACAGCACCGTCAGAGCTGTCCGTCTGTCCCGAGCCGTCAGAGCTGTCCGTCTGTCCGAGCCGTCAAAGCTGTCCGTCTGCCCGAGCCGTCAGAGCTGTCGTCTTTCCCGAGCCGTCAGAGCTGTCTGCTGTTCCCGAGCCGTCAGAGCTGTCCGTCTGTCGAGCCGTCAGAGCTGTCCGTCGTCCCGAGCCGTCAGAGCTGCCCGCCAGACAGGAGCAGCAGAGCTTCGCAGACAGGAGAGCCAGAGCTTCCGCCAGACAGGAGCAGCAGAGCCTTCCGCCAGACAGGAGCAGCCAGAGCCTTCCGCCAGACAGGAGCAGAGAGCCTTGCAGACAGAGCAGCCAGAGCTTCCGCAGACAGGAGCAGCCAGAGCCGTCCAGGCAGGACCAGCAGAGCCGTCCAGCCAGGATCGCCAGAGCCGTCCAGCAGATCCGCCAGAGCCGTCAGCAGGATCCGCAGAGCGTCAGCCAGATCGCAGAGCCGTCCAGCCAGGATCCGCCAGAGCCGGTCCAGCCAGGATCCGCCAGAGCCGGCAGGCCGAGCCGCAGAGCGCCAGCAGGATCCGCCCCTCAGTCCGGTGCTGCCCCTCAGTCGGTGCCTGCCTTAATCAATGGGGTTTATATGGAGGGTGGCCATTGGGAAGAGGCACGGAAGCAGGGTTTGACTATGGTGGGGTGGGGACACGACCAGCGCCAGAGCGCCACGTGGACAGACGTCCACCAGACCTCCCCTAGAGTTTATGCTGGTGCGCGCGGAGTTCGCATTTTAAGGGGGGATTATGTCACGTTCTGACTGTTTTCTTTGTCTTGTATTTATTTAGTTGGTCAGGGCGTGAGTTGGGTGGGTTTGTCTATGTGTGATTTTCTATGTTGGGATTTGTGTTCGGCCTGGTATAATTTCAATCAGAGCAGCTGTCAATCGTTGTCCCTGATTGAGAATCATACTAAGGCAGCCGGGGTTTCACGTGTGTTTTTTGTGGGTGTTTGTATCTCGTGTCAGTGTTCGTGCCACACGGGACTGTTTTCGGTTTTGTCACTTTTTTTTGTATTTGTAAGTGTTCAGTTTCGTTTTGATTAAATCAATATGAGCACTAACCACTCTGCGTTTTGGGCCGACCCTTACTCCTTCTCCTCATCCGAGGAGGAGGAATTAGACAGCCGTTACAATTTGTCCATCTTGCCATGGATTTTATAGATCTTGCAGAAAGAAAAGAAAGGAAAAGGTACTGTTTAGTCCTTATTGACAGGTTCACCAAGGTGGGTGGAGGCATTTCCCACAACACACTGTGATGCTAAGACAGTAGCAAAGTTACCAGTGAGTGAGATTATACCTAGATTTGGTGTTCCTGAGGTTTTATCTGCAGACAATGGTACCCACTTCACTGGTGATGTAGTGAAGCAGGTAGCCATAATGATGGGAGTGGACCAGAAATTTGTGTCCATCTACCACCTCCAGAGTAATGGGGTTACTGAGAGAGCTAACCAATCCATTAAACAAGGGTTAGCTAAGGCATGCCACTCCACCAAGAAATCTTGGTTGGATTGTTTATCACTGGTGTTAATGAAAATGTGCAGTAATGTTAATAAAGGCCTGGGGTGTACACCAAATAAAATTTTGACAGGATATCCATGAATGTTCCCGCACACAGACCCATGACTGACAGACAAATAGACCTCACTCTAGCTGAAGTAGAACACTTGGAGTACATGAAAGAGCTAACTACTATTGTCAGATCTCTCCACTCTCACACTAAGAAAGCTCAGGAGGAGGTACCAGGTGAGGACCCCGACTATCTGCCTGTGGAGGTTGGAGACTGGGTCAAAATCCGGGTCCACAAGATAAAATGGAACCAACCAAGATGGATGGGGCCATTCATGGTAACCATGGCAACACCAACCGCGGTCAGAGTTCAGGAAAGGTCCGACTGGCCCACCTGCCAGAAGGTGTTCAGCCCACAGGAGATGATGGAGCCAGACACAGCCTAAAACAAGAGGCAGAAGCAGATGTGAGTCGAGACCAAAGACTTGAAAAAGATGAAGGGCAAGACCAAAGCCCTGAAAAACCAACTGTTTTACATGATCAGCAAGTTTATGTTGTAAACCGTTGGGGGGTATAAGAGAGGGAAGATGACAGCATGTGGTCGTTGGTGGTTGACTGTGTTGGCTCTATCATCACTACTTGTTTGTGTGGGTGATGCCGGCCCTGTCAACAAGTGGGTAAAGTTTGTTTGAGACTTCGGTAGAAAAGTGTCCCCAAACGGGACTGCGGCGTTAATGTTGTCTAAACCCAAATCCATGAGAGAGTTGTTTGGTTCAATGAGTAGACCAATGGCAGAGACAGATCAGGCCTGTGGAATGTTGTATTTTATGAAGAGGGCAAAATAAAAGCAGAGCCAGCGTAATGGTTCACTGGGAAATGTGGAAATGTTATGTTCCAGATTTAAATGGGTATCTTATCATTTGTAGTTCCTGTGTTGATAGGCTTTTGCTGTGTTTTGATTTTTTGTTGTCTTGGTAAATGAGCAGTGAAGAAGACCATGCCTGGTTTAACAGTATTGACTTTACCTGCCTCCTATGATGAACACTATGAATCCACTGGTGTTGACCCCAACTATGACCCTCTCGCTGCCCAACTGACCGAGAGGATGATTACTATACTCCCTATATGTGAATGGTTAAATGTTCCAGATGTCTAACATCGATTTCTGTACATGGTTATATGAGACTAGGTAGTCTCAAAGGGGGAATTTTGGGGGTTACCCTGGGGGTCGGGTGTGGGGCTACAACAATGCCATGATTACTGTATATATGTGATGACCTTTATGCTTGCAATGCGCAATGATGGAAAAGTACTGGGTAAATGGAGATGTACTGCTTTAGTTCTCAGGCTGAGAACTGCCTGCACCTACTGATAGTCACACAGCCTCAAGGCCGAGATAGTAGAGTGAGAAACCACAGTCTAGACATGTTTTTCACATTTGACATACTTTGTATCTAATCCAATGCAACAATGTTAAGGTGTGATTGACGGTAGGTTGTCCACACCACTAATATAAAGAGAGTTGTCTCCTGTTTCGCCACACAGATCTTTACTATAGATACTACTGAGGTATTCTGTCTGCAATTGCATTTTATTACTCAAGAGTTTTATACCAAGGTTCCTGTGTTTGTGTCATCTATCTGGATGACTGATTGTTAAGGGAAACTTACATCACCCCATGCTAAGGACCACTCAACAGTTCCATTTACTGCACAATACTTTAATGCCACTACTGCAGACAGCCAATGCCTCTCAGTCTGGGACAGGAAAGGAAAATGATTGTTGAGGCCATCAACAGCAGCAGTATTTCCAATCAGATTTGTACATACCTTTAACTGTTGGGTTGTTTGTCAATTATAGTGGCATAAAAAGTTATACTATGGAAAATTATATCTAGTATACCAATTAAAAAGACAAACAAACAAATGACATGTTGGATTTTTTGTTTGATCTGTGGAGTAGTTTGAAAGTGTGTACTTAGTTAGTGGAGCGTTTCAGTCTTCTATGCTGACTGCTGAAGTCCAGAAAGCACATCAGACTGAACAGGCAATCCAGGGTGACATTAATTTAAAAGACATGGATAGGGAAGCAGATGGTGAGGGGAAAGAAAGAGCAGTGTTTTAAATGACATTTACACCCAAGAAACCAATTTTTCTGTCTGTAAGTTGCATGATTATGAACTATAAACTAAATGCAATAAATTATTCCTTAGAGGATTATTTGTCTCTGTTCCCCCCCCCCCATTTTTATTATATCAGAAAGTCAAGTTATGAAAGTGATCTTTTCAACATCCTCAACTTTCAATCAATCAACTTACAAACTAACAAGCAAGAAGAGATAGTCTACTGCACAAATTTTTCTCATTTTAGCTACTACAAGTAAATAAAAACATCAGGAACTACAAGCACCATAAACATCTGTTTGACTTCAAAGTAATGCATTCTGGGAACAGATGTTATTTTATCTAGCGTCTTCTCTGTTCTCTGCGGGCTTGTCAATGAGAAGAGAACACCAATTCCCATCATGCAAATTCACTTTTTCCCTCGAAATTGTCCCGTCTGCCGTATCAAGAAATGGGAAAATGAGAGCTGCGAAAGGAGTAACCGGGCAGATAAAATTGAACATAAGTTAACGTGCACATAGACACATTAAATATGGAACAGTACGGCAGTTGTATTACGACGGTTCGTTATGACATAGAAGTTGTACGGTGTTCTGTCTTTCTTCGTTTTTGTTGTTAGCTACATGGACGTTGAACTAGCTGGCTAACGTTAGCCACCTCCCTGTCGCGAGCAACGCCGGGGTGTATATCTTCGTTTAGGCTTCGGCTCATCACCGTACTGCAGTATGTTACAGTGGCTAAAAAGAGGGCCAGGGCTCGGTTATAGCATTTGAGCGTTACCGCTGTGCAAAAACAGCGTCGGTTCACACCATTGGTCAACAATGCACAACCCTTTGCAAGCTATAATTAATTCCATATTCTATGCAAGTTAGCCAGCCAGCTTAGTCAGTAGTTAATATGATGGTGCAGTACAGAAATTAATTGCAAGTAACGTTTCAGTGCCCGTGGTACAGTGCTGCCGTTGTATTCCCAAAAAGGTAAGAAAAGTTGTCCTCTTTTGCTAAGCAAAGTTTCTTGGTTAGGTTATCAAACAGTTAATCTCCAAGATATCTGTCCACTAGTTTCCAACTTGGGGATCATACAAGGCAGCATGGAGCGAGGAGACACCATGGAGCGAGCTGGCAGCATCCAACTGGACATCCCTGACTTCAGCAACTCTGTGCTGTCCCACCTGAACCAGCTGCGTATGCAGGGGCGGCTGTGCGACATTGTGGTGAACGTGCAGGGCCAGAGCTTCCGTGCTCACAAGGTGGTGCTGGCTGCCAGTTCCCCTTACTTCCGAGACCACATGTCGCTGAGCCAGATGAGCACTGTATCCCTGTCAGTCATCCGCAACCCCTCTGTGTTCGAGCAGCTCCTCTCCTTCTGCTACACCGGGAGGCTGTGCATGCAGCTGGCGGACATCATCAGCTACCTGACAGCTGCCAGCTTCCTGCAGATGCAGCACATCATCGACCGCTGCACCCAGATCCTGGAGGGCATCCATCTGAAGATCAGCCTGGCGGATGTGGAGGAGGAGCTGGGGGCCGGAGTGAGGCACAGGGGGGCTGGGAGCTTGGAGGCCAGAAGAGGAGGAGGGGGGTTAGGAACATCAGGGGGCTCGCGCTCCCTTAGCCCGCGCCACAGCAGCCCCAGGGTTCTGGGCCTTCGAGGAAGCAGTGCTGGAGGGGCCTTGGATATCCGGGAGGTGGGAAGCCCAGCGGGGGAGTCCATGAGCCCCCAAATGGTGGAGCACAGCGGGCTGGGCCCAGAGGGGCTGGCTAGGGGGGTGGTAGTGGGCAGCAGGCTGGGGAAGGAGCCCATACTGCGCATCAATCGGGCTGGCCAGTGGTACGTGGAGGCCGAGTCAGAGAGAGGGAGTGGTGGTGAAGAGGGGGAGTCAGTGCGGGTGGTGGACGGGTTGAGGATAAAGACTGAGAGGATGGAGGAGTGGATGGGGGCCGATACCCAGGAGGAAGGGAGTGGGGCGGAGGAGGGAGCAGCCATGATGATCGACACGTCCGGGCGCAGCTCATTGGTGCAGGAGGGTTTTGTCACGGGGGCCAAAAGCTCTCAGCCCTCCAGCAGTTTCAGTGAGACAGAGAGGTGGGTACAAGTTCCAGGGAAGCAGGCCCTTCATGGTTTCATCTATGCCTTTATATAAAGGGAGATTGTGCATGCAAGTTTTAAACTGAAGTCAAATTCAGTACAAAGTACCTCAGAAAAGCACTTTGGGTAACATTTAAAGTTGAGTGAAAATTCAATACAAAAGTAGCCTACTATGTGTATTACTAATGGAAGATGGAGTGCTAAGGTAAATGGCAAGGTGGAGCTACTCACCGAACTGAGGTTTACGGATCCAGTATCTCTGTCCTGTTAGGTTTAGTCCTACTGGCAGTGTGGTCGTGATGGCCGAGAGACAGAGAGCCAAAAGTGAGTCACCCAGCAGAGCGGACAACCAGCGCCACACCAGCTCACAGGTATGTGTCACCCTCATCGACTGGTATTCTACCCTGGTGGTCAGCACTATGCATTCCCAAAGTCCACCATACATCGCTAGTCCTGTGGTTTGTTTGCCAGGGGGAGGAGCAGGCCGTGTTCGACATGGGTGGTTACGAGGAGTACCTGCGTGAGCAGGTGGGTGACCGCTGGTTCCGCTACAACCCTCGGCTCACCTGCATCTACTGCTGCAAGTCCTTCAACCAGAAGGGCAGCCTGGACCGCCACATGCGGCTACACATGGGCATCACACCTTTCGTTTGTCGCATCTGCGGCAAGAAGTACACCCGCAAGGACCAGCTGGAGTACCACATTCGCAAGCACACAGGAAACAAGCCCTTCCATTGCCACGTCTGCGGCAAAAGCTTCCCCTTCCAGGCCATCCTCAACCAGCACTTCCGCAAGAACCACCCGGGCTGCGCCCCTCAGGAGGTGGCCCACAGTGCCTCCCCAGAGACCACCACCGTCTCCTCCCTGGGGGGCCAGAACGAGGAGTCGTCGCCCAGCCAGGAGGAGCCAGAGGGGGGTAGCAACGGAGGTGGGGCCTCTTTTGGAGAGGGTGCCCAGGCCTCGGTCTCCACCACTGGGCCTGATTGACCCAGTGGACCATGGAGGGAGATGGTTGGGCTATGGGAGAACAGGGTATTAGTTTTTTGGGGGGGGGGGGTTGGGGGCAATTAGGCTGTCATTTTGTGCTCTCCTGCCAGGCAAAGAAAAAAAAATATATATTGAAGTTGCTTCATAGGAAAGGATGAAAAGGAAGTAGGTGATTTCAGAGGGTTTCAAGTCCATCCAGGGTGTTATTTTTATAAGCATTTTTCAAATCCCTTCAACTAAACAGAGTTCCAGAATGATGCAAAAGAGTAGTTTGATAGGGCACTTTGTATTATATAGTTATTTATAAGTGATATGTCCGCTTTAAACCACATCTACCTTCATAATACAAACTGAACAGATAAATCGAACACATGAAGAAATGCCACACTCTAATAACTACATACAACACTGAATGCCCGTAGTTTTTATTTGACTGTCTATTTTCCCATGTTACAGTTTTATACTTTTGTATTACCGGTTTACAGGTTCAGAATGCAGAAAAATAACAGGCTGAACTGGTCACAGTTTGGTCATATTGTATTAATATTGCCAAAACACTGTGCCAGTATAATAACTACATACATATATACTCTCCATTTTTTTCCTTTTGCCTTGAGACAATCTTGAGCAGTTGGGGGTCAATGATAGATAATCAGACTCTTCATATATGCTCATTTTAAGTGCCAGAATGGCTTTAAAAAATGCAATTGCACATGAGTAGTAGATATGGCCCAGTGAACAAAAAAACGGTTAATTTGGTAGTAATAAGTGCAATGATGAAAATAACATGACCTTCTTGACCGATGTCAAGAAGACCGAAGGGTCAACATGGCTAAATGCTTTCGAAAGTGTAACATTATTTACTCAGTACAACAATTTTACAGATGTATTGTGAAAGAGGACTCTTAATCCATCTGTATTTTACCGGTTAAAACCTCATATCTCTACATTCTTCAACTAGCTGCTGAATGCATACTTATATATAGGAACGCAAAACACAGGAAACTCAATGGTCTTCAACCTCAGATAAGCTACAATAAAACTGTTACCTCTCACACATCACTACGCAATACAGGTCTGCTTCAAGCAGATTGGTCGATACACTCAGCAGAATTTACAGTATGTAATTGTTTTCTCATTTTTCTATGTTGTGGTTAACGTTAACTACTTTTTTTATAAGTGACAATTTTTTTTCGCATAGGTCTCATGTCTTCGGGAACATTTTTTATCTAGCTCTGACAATGTATCTGGAGGATGTAGAGACGAGACAAGATTGTAATGGAGGACACTCGTATCCCTATCAGGGGAGTCCTAAGGAGGAGCAGGATGGGAGACTAATAAGACCTTGCGGCTGTACTGTAGTACCACCCAAGAGAAAGCAGGAGGTCACTGACTGCCACGGATGGCCCATCACCAGAGGATAGACACGCAGCCTGCGTGCTTGCTACAGTAGAATGTGCTCCATTGGAAATCAGTAAGAGGCATCCTGGCAAACAATGGATTTCAGAGGACAAGCCAAGGAACTTATTTCCCCCCTCACATGGAGGCCAACATTACTATGCCAAGCACTTAAAGGAGGGGTTTGAAAGGATAGCATTTAAGAATTATGTAAAAGGTATATATCGCATATGCATATTTAAACCCATTTGTTGCTATATAAGAGTAAAGAGAACCTAAACAACTTGCTAAGATTTTGAACACAGATATAATGGTAGCATTAGTGGATTGGCTGTTCTCCCCCCCCCCACCCCCCCCCCCCCTTTTTGTTTTACAGAGCTGTGAATCATTTGTGGTTGTGACAGGAGTTTTTAGAATGGGTGTATGCAAGTGAAAAACAGCTACTGGTTTTTATTATCCGGATGAGATCATGACACATCACCACAGTACACCTCAGTCTAGATTCGTCAGACAAAAACAGGTCAACATTTGTTACAACAAATATCAGGTATTTTTGTTTACTGTTTTTAAGTTTACTCTCTTTGTAAGTTACATTTAAGATTATGGAGTTAAAAAAAAAACATGCTTGGGCTAACTGCAGTGATATCTAACATCAAGCTTTATTTAGCAAGTGTGCAAAGCTTAAATATACATGTTTTAATCAAATGAATAAAATATTTTATTGTGTAAATGGAAATGCCATTATGGCAGTAGCAATGCAGCTATTATCTTACGTCTAAACTAGGGATGCACAAATGTGGAAATGAAACTGGTTGCTTAGGGCCCCAGCCGTTAGTTTTTAGGAACTCAGTTGCGGTCTCAACTTACAGTTTTGAAATTTAGTTGAGCATCAGCAGTTTTTTCTCTTATGTCAGTCAATTATTGAGCAGGCACAAAGGGCACATGCCCAGGGGCCTCCCATTGATTTTGTCAGTCACTCTCACTCAGATATCATATTAATGTGGTGTAAGTCATGGCAAAATGTGTAGAATTGCAGGAAATTAGCTTTAAAACTGCAAGAATGTCTCTTCACCTTATGGCAAAATCTGTAGAATTGCAGGAAATATGGTGTAAAAAGGAAGAAAAAAATCTCCACCCCGATGGCAAAATGAGTGGAATAGTGTTGAAATTAGTTATAAAATCACAAAGTCTTCTCTCTGTACCATGGCAAAATGTATAGAATTGTAGCAAACTTGCTTTAAAACTGCAATATTTTCTCTGTGCCCCATGGCACAAAACAAATGTATTACAGGAAATTAACTCAAACATATATTTTTTCTCTACGCCATCAAGAGGGGTCCACTAAAATGTTTTGCCTGTGAGGTGGGGGGGGGGCCTCCCAACAAAATGTTTCTTAAGGCCTCCAAAAGGCTAGGGGGGAAATCTTGGTCAATAACCAATATATTTTTGTCCATGATGACTGATATAATATCAGCCATCATGGGAAAAATGGCATTACAGAAATTGTGTCAACAACTAGCTATTTATCAAAAGGCCTTTTTCATAATTTATAAAATACCATTTTTTGTAAAGGTCAATCCCCGGGTGTGGGAGTTGTATAAGGTGAACAGTGCACCGTGTCATTTTATTTTAGCTCAGATTTAACACCATACAATATTGGTACCAAATATTGTTTTTTCAGCCATATTTGTCCTATACTGATATGAAGTCAGATATGTTTCAATTAGGGATGCATGATATAAGTATTTTAATACTCAATATTATGCTTGCAGCATGAAGATCCTTAACAATGAGATGGCTTCAGTCAACATTTTTTTTTTAAATGTGTCACGCTCACAGATCATGCCTCTAAGCCAGTGGTCACCAACCTTGGTCCTGGAGAGCTACAAGGTGTGCCGACTTTGAATTAAAACATTCCAGTGCGTACATAGCATTCCAAAGTAGAACTGAAGCGGAATCATTTGAATTGACAGTCGATTTTCAGATACATTAGATTTCAATCATCTTAGAGATTACATTACATTTACAAACCTTGATGCCGGAAAACCTGGAATCCAGATAGGAAAGTGTTCATGCATGTGTAAAAAAAAAAATTAAACGATTTGATTTTTAAACAATTACTATATAAAAAAAAGAACAAAACAAAATTTTTGGATTTACAATATTTTTTCCCAGCAGGTACCAGGTTTGCTGGATTTCAATTTAGTTTGAATAGTACTCCCAGGCCTTTTTGGGGATTTGACCAAGATTGATTGTCATGCTGTTTTCTTTGTCTATTGCTTATAATTCAAATGGCTTTTGTTACTTTTTAATAAGCTTTAACTGCGCAGAGGACATGTGTATTTGCAGTGTAAATATGACTATTGAACCCTTGTATATGTATTGTTACTGCTGAATGTGGATCAATGACAGGAACAAGCCATCTCGTGTAGCCTCTCCAGTTTCAGCAAACAGATCTATGTCGTCTCCACTTATCTCGGTATGTCGTGTGAAGATTCTTACTAAGCTAGTGTCAATAATGCATATATAGTTGATTTAAGTACTGTTCTGGAAAGTTCTGTTTTGACCCATCTGTCCAACTGTGAAAAACATCTAGCTAAAAATGTTAAGATGTCAAAATCAGGAATCCAAACATTTGTTACTTGAATGAATTGTCAAGCTGAGGCCCTATTTAGCATCAATGCATGCCATCTTTGTCATAGGTTTTCAATGCCAAACTTGGGAAAGTTTCTTTATCAATAGATTTGCACCAAAACATGCCAAATAATGTTATTAGGTGACATTTAATATATTCTACATTTTGTGCTATTATGTCTTGGTCTTGCTGATTCATTGTCTTAGAGGTTTCTCTTTTTTTTCTTTACAATTGTCTTGTGTGAAATGTCTATACACAAATGCATACATGCAGTATATCCAATATGATTTTGACTGCAAAATGCTTACTCCAACTAATTATTAAGCTATGTAATTAATTGGCAAAAATATTTAATACTTAACGCAAAATATTATTTGACGTAAAAAATATATTCATAAACAAAGAATATCTCAAAGGAAATGGAATATATTAAAATGACAATATTTAACATTTTCCCTGTCAAGAAATGTACAAAACCAGCTGTGGTCTTGCAAGATCTTGCAGGTTATATGTGAAGTTCCCTTTTTATTTTATGCATGGTCCTGTTTCTGAAAAAGAAACATTTCTTGATTATACTGTAAAGGGTAATGCTTTGGGTTGTTGGTATGAAGAGGGTTTGGTTTATCGCTTGGGGTCATTTGCAAGGCCAAAGGTTGATTTGTTAATTGCTTTTGATAATGTGAAAAAGGGTTACTTCACAATAACCACTATATCATTTTCATTATTAAAGTACATTCTCTTCAAAGGAAATAAAGCACTTTAAGTGTTACTGTTATTGGCTGGCTTTATTTTTAGTAAGGTCAGATTTAGCAGTCTGCGTACATGTGACAGGATGAGTACATGTGTGAATGGATGTGTACCTGTATGTATACCTTTTGAGTGTTTGTTTAAAAGTGTCATTTTAAGGATGGTCCTTTCACCAATCAACAGATACTTAATCAATTACTCATTTGACAGATTTACATAAAAAAGTACTCAGTCTTAAATACATCACAAAGTGGTCCACTGTCCATCCGATTTGGTTTATTTTACATTGATACAGAGATCAGAAATTGGCAGTTACATGACATGAATGACGAATCTGAGGTTGGTGTGTGTGTGATCAGGGGTCACAGGGGTCAGCCACCCGGCCGGTGAACACCATGGTGTTGATGGTGGACTCTCGGATAAGCAGGAGGAAGGGCCGGTTGGCCATAAACACCTCCTGGTTTAAGTTGATGGAGCGGCCAATGGCCACCACAGCTGTGGCAGCAACCACCTCACTGCCTTCCTCATTCACCTGCAACAGTTGTTTGTTTATTTGTTAAGAATAGTTTTGAAAGTTTATGATCATTGATTAATGAAGTTAAACAACTATATTTTATGCTTGTTAATTGTCCAATTAGGCCTAGTGCCCCACCTGATGCACATTTGATCTGTTAGCAAATCGTTTTTTTCAGCTACATTAAGTGATGATCCTTATGGATTTCATATGATTCTTATGGATCCTGTACATACCTCTATGAATGCTTTATGGAATGCATCTGAAATGTACAGATTATTTGCCTCATCTTCCAGGATGCCCGAGAGGCTGGCGTCCCTGGGGCTGAAGAGGTCCTCGAGCCCCATGGCCTGAAGTTGCTCCTTCAGACTGAAGCTGTCTTCGATGCGGAAGCGGGGCAGGTGCACCGACACCGTGGTCTCCCTCATGTTATCCAGCCAGCCAGTCAGCTTCTTCAAGTCCAGGTTCTCCTCCACCTTACAACAACAGCAGATGTTCAGTGTGATTGGTGGTATGGAGGATGAGTTGAAAATTACTAAAACATGAATAACCTTGGGAGTACAATATAATTGTCAGTGAACAGTGTAAATGACGACAGGCACCCAGGACCCACCTCAGACAAGGGTGTGCCTTTCAGTGGTAGGATCAGCACCATTGTGATGCCCTCTCCGCGGTACGGCAGCTCCAGCAGCTGCACCTTATCTTCAGTGAACCTGCCGTAGCGAAACTTGGTCTCCTGGTACATCATGGACACTGGGCATGTCTTGGACTTACTCACGTAGAAGTTGGCCTTGAAGACATTGTCTTTGTCGAATTGGTTTTTCCACTGACCCTGTGAGACAGCAAAAAATTATGTGACAGTTGAATGAAAGGCAGTGGGTTCCTGGGTGGTGGCCAAAATGAAACTTGTTTTGGCCTGTCCATCCATAGGCAGCGCAGAACACAAAATGTATGAGAAAAATATACTCAACACACCTTGAAATAGATGGTGTTGACCAGGACCAGCACAGTGTTGGAGTTCAGTGATCCCTCCGGCAAAGTGTTCTGAATCCTTTTTTCCGTCTTGTTTGAGATCCAATCGTTGATGGTCACCCGTGACAGCTCTGGCTTCTCCTAAAAGACCCATGTTCACAGAATTGCACTTCTACCATGTCACATGCCTTGAACTACTTTGGTAACTCTGGAATTGAATTACTCAACACTGTGCAGTAACTTCAGATAAATAACATGTAGCAATACCTCAGTACATCTAATTCAGTTGTTCCCAACTCCGGTCCTTGACTACTCCCAACAGTACACATTTTTATTGTACCCCTGGACATGCACACCTGATTCAACTTGTCAACTAATCATCAGGCCCTCAATGAGTTGAATCAGATTTGTCTGGGGTAACAACAAAAATGTGTGCTGTTGGGGGTACTTGAGGACTGGAGTTGGGAACCACTTCTCTAATTGATTACTTAACTCTGGTCCATAATAGTAACAAGTGAATTAATTAACTCTTGTACACACAGTAATTGTTATTAAAGAGTGCATAATAACACATGCTATTTGTGATGTGTGAAAATGCCAAATTAAGCAGTAGGCTATGAAAAACGCAAGAGGGAATGACCTTGAAATTGAGTGGCATGAGTTTAGCGCCATACACCAGCTCACTGATATTCTGGTAATTCTCACTGAATGCCAGAGACTTTTCTCCGAAAAGACGGTTGGCTGAGATCAGCTCTGTCGTCTTGTCTTTCTTGCGGTACAGGCGACAGTTTAGCTTGGCGAAGAAGAAATGCACTTGGTCCGACGTCTTCTCTTTGATCGTGTCAAACTCAAACACCTGAATTGAGATTGAGACAAGAGGTCAGACATTGGGAGGCCTGAGCTGTTATTGGTTGTGGCTATAAATAAAATAAAAAAATCACTGAAGAAGAGCAAGACAGACTGAGTGAACATATTAACTGACATAAAACCCACATTTCTAAGTTCCTCCTGCCTAATGTGTATGAACAAAATGCTGAGCGGGTCATGCATGTAATTGTAAATGTATAGTAACAGTCTCAATCTTGATGGTTTTATTCACGGAGTGTAGGAACACTTGCTCTTTCCATGACATAGACTGACCAGGTGAAAGCTATGATCCCTTATTGAGGTCACTTGTTAAATCCACATCAATCAGTGAAGGGAGGAGACAGGTTAAAGAAGGATTTTTTAAAGCTTTGAGACATGGATTGTATATGTGTGCCATTCAGAGGCTGAATGGGCAAGACAAAGTATTTAAGTGCCTTTGAACGGGGTATGGCAGTAGGTGCCAGGCACACCGGTTTGAGTGTGACAAGAACTGCAACGCTGCTGGGTTTTTCACACAACAGTTTCCCGTTTGTATTATGAATGGTCGACCACTCAAAGCACATCCAGCCAAAATGGGGTACAATGAAATATTAGGAAGGTGTTCTTAATGTTTTGTACACTGTATTTTGGCCTTTTAATGCGGGTTACCAAGACCATTTAAAGAGCGACTGCCCCTAAAAATCAACTTCTCATTTTGAAAGCGTACTATGTGGCAATGATATGAGTCAGACACATTTATTCTAGTGTCCACAAAGTATAAAAAGGAGAATTTTGTCATAAAGTCGGTCTCGTCCAAAACAGAGTTGCGAGATGATAGGAAAAATCATTGTCATGGAATGAAGGGTACCTTAACAGTTTTCCTTGGGTTGGGTTTATTTCAATCCTGCCCACAGCTGGAGGCACCCAAATAATCATCCATTTGGAGTGCAGCTGCACGCGACCCGATCTAATGCCCATGGTAACTTTGTACACAATATTTTAAAAGGTCAATAGCTCCAAATTTCAATGACTTACAAACCTCAAATCAACTATATTTTGTAGAAATTCATATACAAATATTGAAAGCATTTAATGAGACAACTAAAATATGTGCAATATGAAAATATTGTGCCATTTACATTGTGTAATTTATTGATGGTCCCTAACTAGCCCCAGAGATAGGCTATCCGATGTCAAACCCATTCTTCCACGGTCGCACACCAGCCGGCTGAAGCTAATTGGCTAGCACTACTTAGCCTAGGCAACTTCAAGACACTAGACCTGGTTAGAATATTTCAAGTTATCTAAAAGGGTGAGTGACTAACTGTGTACTGTTTGACAGAAGTGAATGTACAAAAGCTTGCCACGTGCGAACACACGAGACACCAACATTTTGCTTTAGACCCCTTACGTTCATAATCTGTTTGAGCGTGTTGTTGCAGGCGCCCAGTTTGGTCATGGCGAAGGCTGTGGATATGCTGATAGGGGACATGAAGATGTTGGCCTCGCTGGGTTTACCCTGGGATAGCTGCTTGAACAGGGACAGGGCGAAGCGACTGTTCGCCTTGGACAGCTCCCACACCCGGGGATTGGTGTTTTCAGGAACTTTCTCTGGCTTAGCATCCGCTGTCAAGGCTTCATCCTCGGGGCTGCGGTAAACACACTTGGGCTCCAGGGGCACGTCTTTGGGCTTGACATGGCAGAAGTCTTTGAACGCCTGGGAGGTTGACAGCAAGGCGAGGAGCAGCCCCAGAATCCACACAAACTCGGACAACCTCATCCTGAGGGGGAGAGAGGGGTCTGGGTCAGGTTATATGAGGCGTATTCAACCCCTTTGGTCATTGGTCACAGGTTAATTTATACTTGGGAAACCAGTTGTCTCTGGGCAACCGATGGCATGTAAGGATCAATGAAGCACCGGGGGAAGGGTAAACTAGCGGACACTGCAGCTCACAAGGACTAGCGTTGGTATAGGCTACAGTATGGTACTGTATACACATCTATTGTTTTAAGCTACCTTGAAATACTGGTACAAACCAGAGGAGGCTCCTTCAGGGAGGAGAGGGATACATTTTTAGGATGTCCTACATTAAGCCAAACCATTGGCTTAACTATAACAAATTCAAAATAACTTTCAACCTACCTCCCTTACTTTTTAAGTCACCAGATGCCACTGCAGCACACATTATAACCAACATAACACCACTCAAAGTAACTTCCAAAGTTCAACTGTCTCTTTGCCTAGTGGGAGGCCATTGTAATGTAGGGAAACACAAAAAATAACAAAGCACACACTGGGGCTATTCATAATTTTAAAGAGTTTCCACTCAGTTTGCTCTCCGAATATGTGATATTTTAATAAAGCTTAGGGTATGTTATGTTATCACCTTATTAGAAGCACTTTTTTCTTTAAAGTGGATAATCGTTTTATTCAGCACCTGAAAAAAAAATGGATGCAAGTAAAACCTCTCCTTTAATGGAATTCATAACTCAAGAGTGGCTATCTAAGTATGTACAGTGGGGTCCAAAATGATTGACACCCTTGAAAAGTATAAGCAATAAAATAATAAAAATACTTAGCTATATTGTATGATAACATTTTTTAAATTGTATTATTTTATACTAATACTGTACATGCTAACCTCTCGTTATTGGTAATCTGTAACTTTCTCACTGATTATTCACGATTCAGTCAGGGGTATCCCTAATCATGGTAGCATCCACATTTTTATAAACATATTCTATTCTTATTTACAATTAAAGTGACTGCAAAATGAAAATACAGTATTTACCATTAATTTCTTTTGGGCACAAAATAATCAGAAACACAACCAAAACTAACTGCAAATGCATTCAACAAGTTTGTAGAGTCACAAACTTGATGTAGTCATTGCGTGCTAGGAATATGGGACCAAATACAAAACCTTTGACTACTTAATATGAACCTTTAGGGGTGTCAATAATTTTGACCCCTAGCTTTTAGAGAAAGAAAAGTATTACTTGTGACACAAAATCTTTCCCGGCGCAATTGTATTAGTATAAAATAATTTGCCAATTATTTTAGGATAGAACATAGCTCAATATTTTTATTATTTATGTAATACAGTCATTATTGCTAATCTTTATCAAGGGTGTCAATAACTTTGGATCCCACTGTATATGAAAGGGATTAAAATAGCAACCAGGAACCACACAATGCTAAAAAAATTCTGTTTTAAGTTTGAAGACTTACAATAGAACATCATTTCTGTTGAGAAGCTTTGAATTTACCGTCTGTTTATTCAGCTAGCCATTGACAAATACCTGTTGCTAAATACGTGCCATCTTTGAACATAGCATCACCTCTTTCAACCAAACTAAACCCTACGTAACAATATTATGAATTGACAATGCCTTACCTGAGGTATATTTTCCTTGTAAATGACTGTGTGTGTGGAACCTAAGTATCGGCTGCGAGTTGAGCTTATGAGTCCCTCATAGGGGTCAGGGTCAGTGTCCTGTAGCGCAAGTGGGGGCCTGGAGAAAGGACGATTTACTCAGCTCAAACTTTGAAATATTGACTTTGAAGTATTGATCGATTCAGTTGAGTTGGTCCCACATGTTGATTGATCCAATGTTCTAAACACATCTTTAATAGTATTTGTTTATATGAAATAATACAAGAATGCAACATGCCAATACACAGAGAATGTTCACAGTGAAGAATAAATAAGTACAGCCTTATTTATACAATTATACCGAATATTTGTACAGAAATACCTCATACATGGTGCAATATTGATATTGAGAAGGATTTTTTATTAATTTTTTCACCTTTTTTAACCAGGTAGGCCAGTTGAGAACAAGTTCTCATTTACAACTGCGACCTGGCCAAGATAAAGCTAAGCAGTGCGACAAAAAACAACACAGAGATACACATGGATTAAACAAAAGTAGTCAATAACACAATAGAAAAATCTATATACAGTGTGTGCAAATGGAGTAAGGAGGTAAGGCAATAAATAGGCCAATAGTAGTGAAGTAATTACAATTTAGCAAATTAACACTGGGGTGATAGATGTGCAGATGATGATGTGCAAGTAGAAATACTGGTGTGCAAAAAATGTTAATAAAACAATATGGGGATGAGGTAGGTAGTTGGGTGGGCTATTTACAGATGGGCTGTGTACAGCTGCAGCGATCGGTAAGCTGCTCAGATAGCTGATGCTTAAAGTTAGTACATCTAAGAGAAAGATGTTGCTCTACATCACATTAACAGCTGTGTGCGTTAATGTTGCAGATTGTAGCTTCCATCAATGTAATTGTCTGCATCATTTTCAATCTCCCATTAAAAACATTGTACATATACAGTACCAGTCAAAAGTTTTAGAACACCTATCATTCAAGAGTTTTTCTATATTTTTACTATTTTCTACATTGTAGAATAATAGTGAACACATCAAAACTATGAAATAACACATATGGAATCATGTAGTAACCAAAAAGTGTTAAACAAATAAATATATTTTATTTGTATATAGATTCTTCAAAGTAGCCACCCTTTGCCTTGATGACAGCTTTGCACACTCTTGGCATTCTCTCAAACAGCTTCACCTGGAATGCTTTTCCAACAGTCTTGAAGGATTTTCCACATATGCTGAGAACTTGTTGGCTGCTTTTCCTTCACTCTGCGGTCTGACTCATCCCAAACCATCTCAATTTGGTTGAGGTCGGGGGATTGTGGAGGCCAGGTCATCTGATGCAGCACTCCATCACTCTCCTTCTTGGTAAAATAGCCCTTACACAGCCTGGAGGTGTGTTGGGTCATTGTCCTGTTGAAAAACAAATGATAGTCCCACTAAGCCAAACCAGATGGGATGGCGTATCGCTGCAGAATGCTGTTGTAGCCATGCTGGTTAAGTGTGCCTTGAATTCTAAATAAATCACTGACAGTGTCACCAGCAAAGCACCCCCACACATAACACCTCCTCCTCCATGCTTTACGGTGGGAAATACACAGGCGGAGATCATCCATTCACCCACACCACGTCTCACAAAGACACGGCGGTTGGATCCAAAAATCGCAAATTTGGACACCACAAAATGACAACATTTTCACCGGTCTAATGTCCATTGCTCTTGTTTCTTGGCCCAAGCAAGTCTTCTTATTATTGGTGCTTTTAGTAGTGGCTTCTTTACAGCAAATCGACCATGAAGGCCTGATTCACACAGTCTCCTCTGAACAGTTGATGTTGAGATGTCTGTTACTTGAAATCTGTGAAGCATTTATTGGGCTGCAATTTCTGAGCTGGTAACTCTAATGAACTTATCCTCTGCAGCAGAGGTAACTCTGGGTCTTCCATTCCGGTGGCGGTCCTCATGAGAGTCAGTTTCATCATAGCGCTTGATGTTTTTTGCGACTGCAATTGAAGAACCTTTCAAAGTTCTTGAAATGTTCCATGTTGACTGACCTACATGTCTTAAAGTAATAATGGACTGTCATTTCTCTTTGCTTATTTGAGCTGTTCTTGCCATAATATGGACTTGGTCTTTCACCAAATAGGGCTGTAAGCACAACCCCCACCTGTGGACGTCGGGCCCTCATACCACCCTCATGGAGTCTGTTTCTGACCGTTTGAGCAGACACATGCACATTTGTGGCCTGCTGGAGGTCATTTTGCAGGGCTCTGGCAGTGCTCCTCCTTGCACAAAGGCGGAGGTAGCGGTCCTGCGCTGGGTTGTTGCCCTCCTACGGCCTCCTCCGCGTCTCCCGATGTACTGGCCTGTCTCCTGGTAGCGCCTCCATGCTCTGGACACTACGCTGACAGACACAGCAAACTTTCTTGCCACAGCTCGCATTGATGTGCCATCCTGGATGAGCTGCACTACCTGAGCCACTTGTGTGGGTTGTAGACTCCGTCTCATGCTACCACTAGAGTGAAAGCACCGCCAGCATTCAAAAGTGACCAAAACATCTGCCAGGAAGCATAGGAACTGAGAAGTGGTCTGTGGTCACCACCTGCAGAACCACTCCTTTATTGGGGGTGTCTTGCTAATTGTCTATAATTTCCACCTTTTGTCTATTCCATTTGCACAACAGCATGTGAAATTTATTGTCAATCAGTGTTGCTTCCTAAGTGGACAGTTTGATTTCACAGAAGTGTGATTGACTTAGAGTTACATTGTGTTATTTAAGTGTTCCCTTTATTTTTTTGAGCAGTGTATTTTCATTTGTATAAAACTTTTTTGGTTACTACATGATTCCATGTGTGTTATTTTGATGTCTTCACCATTATTCTGCAATGTAGAAAATAGTAAAAATAAAGAAAAACTTTTGACCGGTAGTGTATGTAAACACGATGTTTTTGCATTTTAATACATTTGCAAAAATTTCTAAAAACCTGTTTTCGCTTTGTCATTATGGGGTATTGTGTGTAGACTGATGATGTTTAATTTAATCAATTTTAGAGTAAGGCTGTGGAAAAAGGGGTCTGAATACTTTCCCAAATGCACTGTATATACATTTTACGGACACAATGTATTCTACAATAGTTGTCTTTCCTTTATTTTTTTCATCCTTCAACTACCCTCAACCCCTCCCATCTACAGTTGCAAGAAAAAGTATGTGAACCCTTTGGAATTACCTGGATTTCTGCTTAAATTGGTCATAGAATTTGATCTGATCAAAACAATAGACAAACACAGTCTGCTTAAACTAATAACACACACAATTATACATTTTCATGTCTTTATTTAACACACCGTGTAAATATTCACAGTGCAGGGTGGGGAAAGTATGTGAACCCTTGGATTTAATAACTGGTTGACCCTCCTTTGGTAGCAATAACCTCAACCAAACGTTTTATGTAGTTGCGGATCAGAACTGCACAATGGTCAGGAGGAATTTTGTACCATTCCTCTTTACAAAACTGTTTCAGTTCAGCAATATTCTTGGAATGTCTGGTGTGAACTGCTCTCGAGGTCATGTCATAGCATCTCAATCGGATTGAGGTCAGGACTCTTGACTGGGCAGCTCTAACCAACACCTCCAATCTTGTCTCATTGATTGGACTCCAGGTTAGCTGACGCCTGACTCCAATTAGCTTTTGGAGAAGTGATTAGCCTAGGGGTTCACATACTTTTCCCAACCTACATTGTGAATGTTTAAATGCTGTATTCAATATAGACAAGAAAAATACAATAATTTGTGTGTTATTAGTTCAAGCAGACTGTGTTTGTCTATTGCTGTGACTTAGATGAAGATCAGATCACATTTTATTACTAATTTATGCAGAAATCCAGGTAATTCTCTGAAGACCGTACAGTTACTATTTGCCATTTTTTTTAAACTGTGCTGTTTCACAAAAGTTCTGAACCTACTGTATATACATTTTACGGACACAGTACATTTTACATCAGTTGTTTATAGTTCCACCCTTCAGCTCCACTCAACGTCTTATCTCTTAACACCATCCAGTTTTGATTTCCCTTTGCCATATATTTTTCAGCTGTGATGTTTCACAAAAGTTCTGAACCTTTCTATGCTCATAGTTTCTACAGATTGTCAATTAAAGATACATTTTTTTTGCTAAAATATTAGATTCTTGATCGATTGACTATTACTTTTCAAATCACCCAGCAGTGCTATCTGCAGAGTTAGCTCCAGGTGAATGTTGTAATTCTTCAGCCATTCCTGAACCTGCAACCAAAAATCAGCTACATATGGACAGTACCAAAACAAATGATCTAATGATTGTCTCTTCGCAGCAAAATCTGCTGAGATGGTTCTATCCCTATATAAACTCAGCAAAAAAAGAAACGTCCTCTCGCTGTCAACTGCATTGATTTTCAAACTTAACACATGTAAATATTTGTATGAACATAAGATTCAACAACTGAAACATAAACTGAACAAGTTCCACAGACATGTGACTAACAGAAATGGAATAATGTGTCCCTGAACAAAGGGGGGTGGGTCAAAATCAAAAGTAACAGTCAGTATCTGGTGTGGCCACCAGCTGCATCTCCTCATGGACTGGAATTGAGATCCGGGCTCTTCGCTGGCCATGGCAGAACACTGACATTCCTGTCTTACAGGAAATCACGCACAGAACGAGCAGTATGGCTGGTGGCATTGTCATGCTGGAGGGTCATGTCAGGATGAGCCTGCAGGAAGGGTACCACATGAGAGAGGAGGATGTCTTCCCTGTAACGCACAGCGTTGAGATTGCCTGCAATGACAACAAGCTCAGTCCGATGATGTTGTGACACACCGCCCCAGATCCTCCACCTCCAAATCGATCCCGCTCCAGAGTACAGGCCTCGGTGTAACGCTCATTCCGTTGACGATAAACGTGAATCCGACCATCACCCCTGGTGAGATAAAACCACGACTCGTCAGTGAAGAGCACTTTTTGCCAGTCCTGTCTGGTCCAGCGACAGTGGGTTTGTGCCCATAGGCGACGTGGTTGCCGGTGATGTCTGGTGAGGACCTGCCTTACTACAACAGGCCTACAAGCTCTTAGTCCAGCCTCTCTCAGCCTATTGCGGACAGTCTGAGCACTGATGGAGGGATTGTGTGTTCCTGGTGTAACTCGGGCAGTTGTTGCCAACCTATACCTGTCCCACAGGTGTGATGTTCGGATGTACCGATCCTGCGCAGGTGTTGTTACACATTGTCTGCCACTGCGAGGACAATCAGCTGTCCGTCCTGTCTCCCTGTCTTAGGCATCTCCCAGTACGGACATTGCAATTTATTGCCCTGGCCACATCTGCAGTCCTCATGCCTCCTTGCAGCAAGCCTAAGGCACGTTCACGCAGATGAGCAGGGACCCTGGGCATCTTTCTTTTGGTGTTTTTCAGAGTCAGAAGAAAGGCCTCGTGTCCTAAGTTTTCATAACTGTGACCTTAATTGCCTAAGCTGTTAATGACCGTTCCACAGGTTATGGTTCATTGAACAAGCAGTGTTTTAAACCCTTTACAATGAAGATCTGTGAAGTTATATGGATTTTTACAAATTATCTTTGAAAGACATGGTCCTGAAAAAGGGACATTTCTTTTTTTGCTGATATATGGAACATATTGGTTGCAAGAATTTTGTATTATAATTGAAATTGAAAAATTCTAAGTTTTGAATACGGCGTCGTTTTGTGTATCAGTTCATAAACCATCTGCCATGGAATCGGTACAATTGTCTTTAACCAATTTTGGTCTTTACAGTTTTTGTCGATTGCTTACACACTAGAAGTGAATGCTTTGACAAAAGCATCAAAACCTTAACTTTTGTAACCATGCCTTAAACAAAGGCACCAAAAGTACAAACACATTTTCTGCTTTGCACTTTGTTTGCAATTAAGCAACACACTTTACATTAGACACTTTGTTCAAGAATAAAATCTCTTGCAATCATTGGGAAAACATGAAAAACATACCTGAAATTGGCAACACCCACACACAAAAACACATACTGTAATTGAACACCAATTAGTCTGAGCCTTAGCACTACAAATAAACCGCAGGTAAGCTCACCTCTTTGGTGAGAAATTTGCAAACATGGAGGCAGTGAGAGTAAGAGTGAGAGGTAGAGAAAGGAGTAGGATGATGACGAGGACAAGAACAAAGAAGGGGACCAGGCAATAGACAGAGACATATTTCCGACGACATTAGGGCCGCTTTGGTGGACCATGTCATAAATCATGGCCTGACGATGAGGGAGGCAGAGAGTCCAGCCCAACCTGAGTCGCTACACGGTAGCATCCATAATACGGACATTTAGACTGGAGAACAGGTATGTCTTCAACTTTCTACACTAGACTGTACATATGTAATTGTTGCACATCATTCTGCATCACAGTACAATACAATGTAGTCCTACAATATTAGGTCTATGCTCCTCAGTGAACAAAAAAAATAAGTATAGTGCTGTGAAGTACATGTAATACACTTTTGATGTTACTGTGTACAGTATGTAAAAAAGAACCTAACCAATGACATTCTTGTATTTTCTACAGAACTGCCAGACGACCTCCTGAGGGTGGAAGGCAACGTCTGTTCACCCATCAACAGGAACTGGCCATTGTCAATCTAGTGTTGGCAAACAACACCATCCGCCTACATCAACTACGAGGGTAAATCATTACCGATCCCACAACATTCCATAATATCAACCGTGTCAGTATGTCGACACTCTGTCGCATCTTGGGTCAACACCAACTTACGATGAAGCAGCTGTACAGGGTTCCATTTGAGAGGAACAGTTTCATTTTGACATACAAGTGAGATGTTTATCTCAAAGTGTTGCGTCTTATTTAACTTGTGTGTAGAGTTAACACAATGAGACAAATTCCGCAACAAGTGTGTAAGCAATCGCAAAAAACGAATGCAGGGCCAACAGACAAGTTCCTTACTTCTTCCCCCTTCCACTTGCCTCTTCCATTTTTGCGGTAATGCTGCCCATTAGTTGTGTGTGTTTGTAGAAATACAAATGACAGCTAAAAAAGCATCAGTTTCACAATATTATTTAATTACAGTCCCTGCCAGTAAAGAATCACTGTTGCACATAAGTTACATTTACTTCAAACTTCCAGTTAGTTTTCCCCCTAGTACCCCCCCCCAAAAGCAATTGTATTATACAAAAATGCAATCCAATTTTCACACAGTGAATTCTTTAACAAAAGAAAAATGGTATAACAGCTACATCCACATTGGAAAAATATTCTAAACATTCCTTAAGGGAGTATAATATAAAAACAAACATTTTCTTCATCATGTTGAAGTTAAACATGTACCTTAATTTAATTAAGCAAATTCTTACAAGAAAACTTGGGTAGTAGTAATCAAAAGCAATTACATTTCCCAAACCAATTACATGTCCCAATTACAGTTCCCAAACCAATGAGTATGTTCAGCGTGAACAAGAGAAAGAGAAAACGAAAGGAAGCGGTCTCTCCCATTGGGACATGGCCACTCACATGGAAATCAACTCCCAATAATACCCATTGCCTGTCAGTGTGTGAGGTGTTACAATGTGGGTTAATGTTACATTTCATATTCACTTAAAAGTTAAGTGATCCTGTGCTACTTGTTTGCAGCGGTGGCAACAATTAAGCAGAGGTGGGCCACCGCTTTGTAATGAATATAGGGGGAACACTGATAGGATTGCTAATAAGGACAACTACGTCCAAAGAAGTAATTAATTCCGCAGTATTTAGTAAAAACTCAATGAATAACTGAAGACATTTCCTGGACAAGAAAGTAACATTCTTGGAAAATAATTCAGTTACTCGTGTTGTCTTGGTGTATGGCTATCCTACTATCAAATGTTACTGCGTTTACCCAATACGAGTCAATCATCACACACACACACTTCATTTAAATTAGGAAGCATAAAATAAGACTACCGGGATCTTCTCTCCACAACTTCAAAAAACAGACAACCTTCTAGAAGGGTTGGAAAAATAAAAGCCCCTTGGAAATGGCAGATGTCTTTCCTCTAAATCAAACACAGACCATGCTACGACAGCCCAAACTATTTTCTTGGTTTGTATGAAAGACACAAAATGGCTATGTAAACAAACAGGTGAGTTTCCCGGTATCAATGGATCTTTAATATTAACTTGCGTTGCAGTTTTACAAGTGTAGATTCTGGCACTGAACTCCTTTGTCTCAAAGGATAAGCGGTTCCCCGGCTCTGCATTGGCAAATCAGCTGATTGACTCATCTTTGCACAGCTGATTTGTAGAGACCATTTAATATAAATGCTGACTCTTGAAGGAGTTTAATTAACAGCTGCAAGTTGATGGATGTACTGTATAGACAAGCCTGTAGGTATGCATCTTAAACTTTGAAATAGTCAACCTGCTGGAAAGCTCGTCACATTTCTTAAGCCTCAATCAGTGCGCTCAACAATAGAACGACTGAGAACAGACAGTATTCAAAATATAGCAGTGAAGGTATGGAGTGAAGAGAATTCTCATGCAGACACATTAAAAGGATACATTTTCCCACCAATTTTTTCTAAAGAAGTGAATACTTCAAAATGAAAACGTACATTTATAAGGACATATTTGAACATACATGTTTAAGTTTTAATATTATATTAATTTGCACTGGTGCAAAATGTTCACCTTTTTTCAAACACTTAAATATGAAAAAATTATTGAGCAACAGACAGGGCTTTGAACCGCAGTAGTTAACTTAAGAGGTAATTCACTTTCCCAGTGCGGGCAATGGCAGTTCCTTCTGGTTAATACCTCTGATCGAAAGCAGTTCTTAGAAACCACAGCATATTAAAGGGACAAACTCCACCACTTTTCAACCTCATTTTCATTATCTCCAGCACAATACCATTGTCAACATATGTGTAAACGGTGCATTTCTACGTTTTGTTGAAAAATTTAAAAAAGTTACATTCTACCCGATGACATCAAAAGCTACATTTTAAAAACAGTGATTTTCAAACACTATGCGATTTGCGGTGACACGGGGACCATGAAAATACCCTCCCTTGGGCTATAAACTCATTGCCGGTTTTGAAAATCAATGTTTTTTTTGTTGTTTTTTAAAACTTATAATCCTACTCTGTGATGTCCCAGAGAAGCATTTTTTTAGGACCTTTGTCATTTTAACCACAGGTCATAGAAACGTGCTGTTTTCACATATGTAGACACTGGTTTGGTGATGATCAATGACGTTGAAAAGTGGCGGAATTTCCCTTTAAGAAGTAGCCTAACCCATGAAGCATGGCAATATAACAAACCATTTCAAAGTGTTACATTCTTTTGAACCTTCCCCAAATTCTGTCTCTACAATGCATTACAGCAAGGCTTTTGTATCCAATCTTTACGATTGTTCAAAGGTCAATAGCGCTTTCCCAAGCAATAGTAACACCAAAAACAACAATAGTATAATAATGTTACATAGCGATTACGGTATACATTTTTTTTAAAGAGGTCCCACCAAAATTGGTGTTTTTAAGATGTCTCGAGAGACCAGTTTATATTGGTCTACAAAATAGTAACAAACACATCAAATAAAAGAGGTGAATAACTGAATAAATGTACAAAGAACGTACATTATTAGTCCAATTCCTCAATACGGAGTCAAGTCATGGTAAAGCTGTACGTTGACCCACGTTCAGAGTGATCCCACAAGTTGGTAAATTAGCATCCCCTAGCGGCTAACACACCAACAACTCTCAACCAGGTCCTCAGAGGACTTTGACGTTCTCTGTAAAAAGGTGTCTGCACACCTTCAAGACAAAAGTGTGCATTATTAATCCACATTCAGAGAGCAATGACTCAGCCGTTTATGAGACATGTTGTCTTGATGATGACGCTGATGGAGGAACATACAGCATGTCCAAATACATCAAGCCGTCTGATACAGCCGTAAGTCCAAATGCAATTGGAAGGATTGTTGGAGTTGATTTTTACTGAATGGTTTGACAGATATTTGTAAGCACTGCTCTTCAGAGAACAGAAGTGACGCTCCTGGCATTTATTCAGGCTTAGTAGTACCAGTGTATTCTTGGTACATCTCAGGGCTGTCAAAGCCACAGAGGTCAAACAGGTCAGTATGATTTAGACCTAATTGAGCACATACATGATCAGTGTTTCCCCAATGATTTTTTTGCGCAGTTGTGTCAAAGTTGGGGGGGGCAATGGTATGGGACGGTCTACGACCAACTGTTGAGGCCGTCCTCTTGGTCACAGAGATAAAAAATTGTATGTTTTAACGTAAATTTCCTGCAATACTACACATTTTGGCATGGGCGGGGGGAGAAAATCATACTATTTTCAAAGCTAGTTTCCTGCAATACTACACATTTTGCCATGGCTTATGCCGTGTTAAATTAACATAGGGGAAACACTGCATGATACACATATAATAATCTTGTGATTACGCCAAATGGTTGTCACTGACCACATTTTCCCCAGACATTTAAATATTTTTGTCTGTGTATGTACACAGCATAGTTGCCTGCAGTTCTGTTCAGCCCCCAAACTACAGGTGCACATTTTGCACAATGATACATACTTTCTCTTTTCCTATGAACTTCTATAACTACTACAACAACCACCATAATTTAGCCACCACGATGGCTCTACACTACGACGCAATTCATTTCCCACTATGACAATAGTTTGAAGTCACATTCGTGCCAAAAACCCGATGACACAGAGGCCACTAAAGCGAGATAACGTATTGGGATTGTGTCATCATCTCCTTGAAAATCTGTTTGAATTAATACGATGAGGTATGAAGGGACCATTGGTTGTGGTTAGCATGAAGAGTAACACAAACCGCATTGAGTCGTCTACATTATGGTCTGATTAACAGTCATTTTCCATGATATTGCTAGCTAGAATGCCAACAAACAAATCTAATGCTCTGAAATGAGTACAGAAAACGGTTAAAACGAGTGAATGCTCAAAAAGACAGCAACCTTCGAGGTCCAATGAATATTTCAATGTCATGTGCACAGAACTTCTATAGGAGAAAAATGGACTTAAGTCAATGTCATTGTCTGGCTTTGCAAAAAGCCAATGCAGTATAGGTTATGCACATACAGTGTAAGCTGTTTCACATCTCAAATAAAAAATCTCAAAAAGTGAGATGTAACTAAAAACATGTATAACATACTTAAATATTTCCACGAAGACAAAGACTTGATTAAAACAAGTGACTATTCCAGTCGTTGGATATCTTGTGAATTCAAATGGAATATCCCAGCCATCATTTCACAATGAAACTTAAATACATTCTGTGAATGTATGTACAGCAAGCAAACTTGTTGTTCTTAATTTCATAGTCTGCGTGTATCTGATAGTAACATTATCCGTATTACTTTTATTTATTGTTAGTTTTGTTTTTTTAGGGATACATTAGCGGTGAATACCATTCAGTGCCAAGTAGTTAACTAAAGATGTTGAATTACTTGAAATAAATGCAATAACTGGTTAGTACTATTTAATATATTTCTACTGCCGAAATAGGATTGTAAGAGAGGTGTAACCGACAACACAATAAGGTGACGCTAGTGTCAAACGTGACTGCACTATTCCAAATACTTCAATATTTAGAAATATCAATTCAGATTGCAACATCAATGCACATTATCCAACTGTAAAACTGCTGCACTTTGAATTTGTTCATATTTTGGAAAAAACACTTGGCAAAAACACTTTGGCAGCGTCAAAATGTCACTTTGTCTCCTCCCACCCTGCTGAGGTGGTTCTGCGGTTGTTTATCCAGTGATACTAACTGCTTAGCTAACTCTAGCTCTGCCATAGCCCAGTTCAGTGGCCTGTCCCCACCTACGCACTAACCCCCATCCAGAAATGATTAACCTCTCCAGGAAAACAACAGAAACCCTTTTACTAGAGCAACTTCTTGGAAGTTAAAATAAAAACGACACAAATGTTCGCTGCGGTTGCTGAAAAAGGTGATCAGAGTGGAGATGAGGAGGAACTGAAGTAGGAATTTCACCTTTCCTGTCATTCACCGTGTTATGGGTATGTGAGATAGCATACCGTGTCACAATGAGGGAAGTGAACCTCCACCCAATCTTTAAAACATTTTTTTTACTAGGAAGTATACAGTAGATTGATGAATAAAAACAGAGTGTCTGTTTTAACCCTGCTCTGTACATGATCAACTCTATTATGGCCTTAGGGCGCAGCCATGGCTATCAACGACTACACATTCTTAAAACAGAATGCGGGTTGTAAGTTTTACCTTTCAATGTTATATCCATCCTCAGGATGAAAATACATATGAATAAATACATATCCTCAGTACAAACAATCCTTAAAGCTATGAAAGTGCAAAATATACGCTTTGTAGATCAATGTCTCAAATTCTAGCCATGGTTAATGTCCGGCTTCGTTCCTCTGTTTCTTTTTACTCCATCTTCCCATCTCTGGCCACCCAATCAACAGCAGACGAATGCTTGACACGTGACTCCCTCCCACCCAATCCCTCGCTGCATAAAAGAAAAGAAAAACCGCTTGAATGCCAAGCCTAAATGTACACTGAGTATACCAAACTTTAGGAACACCTTCCTGATATTGAGTTGCACCCGGTTAAGCCCTCAGAACACCTTCAAATCGTCCGGGGACGGACTCTACAAGGTGTCGAAAGCGTTCCACAGGGATGCTGGCCCATGTTGACTCCAATGCTTCCCACAGTTGTGTCAAGTTGGCTGGATGTCCTTTGGGTGTTGGACCATTCTTGATACACACGGGAAAATGTTGAGCGTGAAAAACCCAGCAGCTGTGCAGTTTTTTGACATAAACCGGTGCGCCTGGCACCTACTACCATACCCTGTTCAAAGGCACATATTTTGTCTTGCCCATTCACCCTCTGAATGTCACACATACACAATCCATGTCTCAATTGTCTCAAGGCTTAAAAATCCTTCTTTAACCCGCCTCCTCCCCTTCAGCTAAACTGATTGAAGTGGATTTAAGAAGTGACATCAATAAGGGATCATGGCTTGTCATGATCATGTCATGGAAAGAGCAGGTGTTCTTAATGTTTGTGTACTCAGTGCATATCCTTTTCCCTTTTCACATCAGCCCCATCCCAAAGCATGGGTGGCAGAGGCTGTAGTAAATCTCCTTTTCCAGAGTCTGAAGGTGGTTGTGAGGGGGGATACCAAAAGAGGTCCAGGCCACTGAACTAACAACTGGACGCAGGGACGCCTTTGCCTTGTCTAGTTTGTTACAGTTTCAACTAAATCTCAATACTTCCCAGTTGAAAAGTGATAACTCTATGCCTTCAAGAGGCCAAAGTCATCTTCAATTTGTAGTGTCTTGGCTTTATAAAACTTATTCACAGCCAGTTGCCAACAAGTATTGTTTCTATGAAATGGAGAGCTTTTGACCAGATGTAAAAGTGCTCCTTCAACAGAGCACCAAGTATGAAATCTTCAAGTGGCAAGAGTGAAACTTAACGAAACGCTCTACAAAACACGGTCTGCGAATAACATTGCAACTCAGCTACAAGAACTTACAATTAATTCCAAATAGAAAGTCTGCATTTTAGAACTTGTATGTACGCTAAGCACGAAGATTGTTGTAGGGATGCTACTAAAAATGTAGCACATTGTGAAGCTAACGACTGAGATGTTATGTCAATGCGATTATGGGGGCCTTGTCTATTTGAAACCAAGGAGCTGGCCTCGTCTTTATATTCTTCTTCTGATCAGTATTGGGTTCACCTCGGAGTTCATGGAGCATAAATCTCAAAACCCTTGGTTTCCAAGGCAGTGAGAGATTGTATATGACAAAACAACATTCATCCACAGAATAACAAAATGAAAAAATGAAAAAAAAATATCAAATTCACGGCAGATACTGCTTAGTTGTAGACAAACTAAAGTTGCGAGTGTGCAATTTGTGTTGTATCAAATGAAGCGCCGTTGTCTATGCAGGCACTACGTCCACATTTGCATATCAGTGGCTTTTTCAGTTACTTAAGATATTAATAGCCCTTATATCCCAAATCCCTGTAAGAAACCTACAACGGTCTCTCACCATTGTAAGCGAGGAGAGAGACTGCGCCTCTCTCCACATGTTTCGTGATGGGAGTTAAAATGCTCTTAGTGGCTTCAACCAGATCTTGCAAATGTGGATTTAGGTAGAGCATACCAGACAGTTTGGAGGACCTGGTTGTGTGTTCCACTCAAAATGGTGGAAAGGTTTAAGCGTTCAGAGGATGAGGGGTTCCCCAAGGCTCTGTGTGGTTAATTGACTGGTTGGTTGTAGCAGTGGTTGTAGTACCAGACTCCAGTTGTGTGGCTAGGAACACGGGTGGATCGCGATGTTCTCCTGTCGGTCAGTTCCCCCGGTGGTGGGGAGGTCTGAGGACAGGCTGAGGGATGAGGTCTTGCTGGTCAGGCAGGACAAAACGCTGCTGGCCACACTGCCATCCAGCAGCACACAACTGGAACCGTTACAGCCCTCACTGCAGAGAATAAAAGGTCAGAGAGAAACAGAAAGAAACAGAAAACATTATGAACCAAACATTTTGTATTATTGTACAGTACCAGTCAAAGGTTTGGACACACCTACTCATTCAAAAGGTTTTTATTTTTACTATTTTCTACATTGTAGAATAATAGCGAAGACATCAAAACTATGAAATAACACATATGGAATCATGTAGTAACCAAAAAATGTGTTAAACAAATCTAAATATTTTATATTTGAGATTCTTCAAAGTAGCCACCCTTTGCCTTGATGACAGCTTTGCACACTCTTGGCATTCTCTCAACCAGCTTCATGAATGGAATGAAGAAAAACCCTTGAATGAGAAGGCTAAAACTTTTGACTGGTTGAGCTTGAGAGGATGTGCAGAGAAGAATGGGAGAAACTCCCCAAATACAGGTGTGCCAAACTTGTAATACCCGAAATAAAAAAAATAAAAACAGTTTTTGCCTTGTCATTATGGGGTATTGTGTGTAGATTGATGAGGGGGGAAAAAATATTTAATCCATTTGAGAATAAGGCTGTAACCTAACAAAATGAGCGGGGGGGGGGGAAATCAAGGGGTCTGAATACTTTCTGAATGCTTCCATTCATTTTTGGTAACAGGGACCTTCAGACGAGTCTTGTGGGAGTCCTAGAGCAAAACAACCGACATGTACTGTACGTGTTTGTGAGAGACTCACTTTTCCACAGAGGGGTCATATATTCGTGTGTAGCCCAAATTGTTCCGACGCTACAGACAGAAGTTGGCAGACCGGCAGAGAACACCATCGTGTTTGTGAGAGTCTCACCTTTCCACAGATTGGTCATAATAGTTTAGGCCAAACCGTTCAAATGCTACAGACGTTTTTGTGAGAAGACGGACTTTCGGGATGTCTCATGGTCTGACAAACACCGCTCTAGCTCGGCCACCTTTCACTGCAGATGCGGAAGTGCGACATTGGCGGATGCGATGGATTGAGACACATCCAATGCAAAAAACTGGTTCTAGCTTAAACTGACGGATTTTGATGGGGATTTTTTATTATTATTATGCTAATTAGATTTCAGTGGGGCCCCGGAAATCAACTCTAGGGGGTTACGGGAGATTTATGGGGCAAACTAAACGGTTCCTTACGGCACAGCAGTTGAAATAAACTACTACTAGTCTCCCAATGTGCGGTTTACCTGAGAACCAACGAGTGCTCCTCTCTCTGCATTTTGTTCTCAGTGGGCTTCAGCTTGTATGCCCCGCTCCCATCATGAGACACATGGTTCTCCTGCAAGGGGACAATGGCACCACTGTCAGTTCACCACAATAGTGACTGGGAGACTGAAAGCTTGTACGTTTTGGAGTCTACATCAATATTGTCTTGGTAGAAAAGCTTTGAGGCTGCACCTGTTCGGCTCGCTTGTGTTTCACTCTTTGTCTTATAAGTGGGATAGCAGTAGGTGACATTAGCCCAGGGCTCCTACTGCCCTGCTCCTGTTCGCAAAGCCTTTTTAGAGATCAAAGCCCTCTCCTGCTTCAGTCTGTCGCTCTTTCTATCTATATTTGGCCATCTCTGTGCCCCCTTCTCTCTCTCACCAGGGCTATCTGGCGAGTCCTCTTGCCGATCTCCCTCTCCACATGGTGGAGCTCCAGGCTCAGCTGTTGGCTGGAGACGCTCCCCGACGACCACTCCCCCGGGCTGGGCTGGGCCGCCTGGGCAGTCTGCTTGTTGATCTGCCGATTGACCTGCTGGAGTTCCATCGTCAGCTGCTCCCTCTCCTGGACTGGCCTTTCACTGAGGTGGGCCTGAGGGGGCTGGGTGTACGGGGCAACACCCCATCCTGCACCGTTCCCATAGGGGTAGTCCGCTGTGGTGGACAACAAGAGCAGGTCAGACACTGACGAAATGGAGTAAACAGAGCAAAAAGCCTAAAAGGTGTGTATGTGTTCTCCCTGTACCTGTTGCAGCAGTGTGTTTGGGGCTGTTGGTCCCCTGTGAGGGGGTCACGGCCTGCCCTGGCCCGGCCATCTGGTAACCCGTCTTGGGGGTGCGGGAGATCACCCCGAAGCGTGACACGGTGGGCAGGGAGCCGAAGGGGATGATAGGGTCGTCGTCTCTGGCCTCGGCCGACCTGCGCTGGCCCTCTGCACCTTTCCCCTCAGTGTTCTACAAAACCCAGAGAGTTATTATGGTAACATTATAAGATGTTGCATAAAGAAAGTACAGACCCACTCCACTGAAACTGGAAAAACTGTAGTTGAAAGACTTTTGTGAGCTTAACCGTGTTCTGAATAAGTCACAGCACTATTTCTATAAGTGAGCTTTGATCAGTCAACAAGGACAACCAATAGAATAGTAAAACGCAAGATAACCATCTGTCCAACAACAAAAATGAAACATGACATTTTGGCCCTATTACAAGAGATGAGCTTTTGGAAAATGTTTTGAGCTTGGTCGAGCTTAAGATATTCAGATCTTTAAAAAGTGGTCAAGCTTTACACCAAAACAAACAGAATGAGATTAGATATTGATTGATGACTCACAATCCTCTCCATGCTGTCTTTAGACTTCCCCTCCTTGCTGCCAATGTAGGAGCCAATGGTGTCACATGACCAAGGAGAGTACTGGCTAGCGTAGTCTGGCTCACGGTACTTTGCAAACACTTGGGAGTTCTCCATGTACTGCTGTTGCTGACACACACAAACACACATTATTATTAGCTAACTCTTCCTTTAAGTGACTAACTGCTGCGGTAGTACGTGGGGCGAGATGCCACTGCGTACTACCATAGAAACACTAGACGAGTGTAGCCTCTTACCTCCTGTGTGTAGTTGGACTCGTAGGTGTGTGGCAGCGTGGGCGAGGGGGCAAAGGGTGGGGGAGTGACCTGCTTCCTGTCCTCCAACTGGGCCATGATCTCCTGGCGTCGGCGGTGCAGGTAGTCCAGAGTGGGAGTGGGCTGGGGCCGACTGTAATCCTCCTGTACAACAGTACATGTGGACACCTTTACTGTAGTGCACTTTTTGCAGCGTTGGAAATACATTTTTTTGCAGCGGATTTATCCTGGACTCTTATGATACATTCTTGACACTCCCGATATGTAAAATATATAAATATGTGTTTTTATTACGCACGCAAGACTGTACGCTAAATGGCATATCTTGTGATAATCGGCTGAGTCATGTCATTACTCAATCTGGATAACGCTGATGACTAAACTCCTAAAAAGTAATTGCATAGGTGTTTAGAGTTATGGATATTGTGATTTATAAAGAGCCTAGTACTGCAGACGTGTGCTTACCCGTGTGGCGTAGGGCCTCATGTGGCCGGGGTGGGGGCCAGTGGGCTGGTAACCTTCGGGAGGGTATCTTTCTCTGGAGGCCTCGTCCGCAGGCATGGAGGAGGGTTCCTCCCGGTGGGGATAGGTTTGTGGTGGTGGCGGCGGGTAGGAGGGGTGTCGACGGCCGTCGTAATGAGGGGGAGGTGGGTACCCATGGGGGTTGGCGTTGGAGAAGTGGGGACCCGAGGGCTGGGGGGGAGGGGGACACTCGTGCTCCTGTGGGTAGGTGCCGGGGTAGGGGGACTCCGGGTAGGTGGGCGTGGCCGGGTCGTTAGGGGGAGGGAGGTTCCGAACGTAGCGGGGCTGGGGAAGGTACTGGGAGGTCTGGTAGGGGTAAGAGGGGTTACCTGAGAGGACATAGAAGAGCGTGGCAACAGGATTGGTATTAGATAAGCACAATAGAACCACACTGGGAGATTTACAAGTCTAATTGATCCAAGAGAGAAACACTTCCTTTCATCAGCAGACGCGTCATAAGCTTGAGATACATAGGAAATCACAGGAAAAAGAGTGGTCTGTTCTGCCTTACCTGGGGGGTACTGGGTGGACTCGTACTGCATGGCTGATGGTGGTGCCCTGGGCTCAGGGGGGTAGAAATGTTCACCCTGCTGTGAGGGATACATGGGGGGCCCCCTGGGCACTGGCTTGTGCATGGCCAGGTGGTCCACTGCCATCCTGGGGTAGGCCATGGACCGATTGGGCACGGGATCCAGTCTGGAAAAGACAGAGAATTTCAGTGTGTGTGTGAGTACGTGTAACAGACGCTGTGTGTGTCCATCTACTCACAAGTCAGGGGGAGAGCCAGGGGCACTGTGGCTTCCCTGGGACTGGGGCTTCCGCATAATGGGCTCATAAGAGGGGTCGGCACCGCGGGAGATGAGCTGGGGCAGGGCGGAGCCTGTGACTGATGCCACCATGCCATTGGTCAGGCCCTTGTGGGCCAGCCCCTCCATCATCCCCACCTCCTCGGGCAATAGGCCTACCTCGTTGAGCTGCGTCAAGGATAGGCTGAGGGGCCGTCGGGCAGCCAGACGCTTGTTCATCTTACGATACCTTCAGAAAGAAGGAGAAATATGTGGTTAGTGAAAGAGGTTGACACCTGTGTCTGGCCTAATGATTGTTATCACACTATCAGAGCGGATCTGTGCAATGAACAATTGACATCAATACAAAATTCAAAGTTGAAAATCTGCCCAACGATCCCCATTGGGAGTGGCTCACGGTGGAATACTCACTTCTCTAGCTCGTCCTGAGAGTGGGCAAAGGTGCAGCTGGCTCCTCGAGGACAGCCCCCCTTCTGCTTCATGTCCCGACACATGTACGTCTTGTATTTACTGTGCTGGGGAGGCTGGGGAGGAGCCACCACAAGGGCATGTTAATAATGGAAAATACAAAAGGTGTTATTACTGTTAAGATCACAAACCAGCAGACAGTCATTGACTGCTATTATTAGCTTTAACAAGTATCAATCAATATTCAAACATTGGTCATATGCATTAGGCACCAAACAGAAGAAGAACACTGACAAACAGGAAGGGACTACCTGGAAAAAGAAAAACACTCCTTACGTTTTATGTTGCAAAACATTTCCCGTTGCGTGCCCTAATGAACACGACCCTGGTATTATCAATCATTTCAGCCCTATTCTACTGATATGCTTTGGGGGATTGAGCATCTAGATTCAGACCTGTTGCGTGTCGCTCCCCTTCTTGCTGTGGTTCTGGATGAAGTCCACCAGGCCGTGCACCACCGTTTTCACCGCCACCAAGCCCGTGTCCAGCAGCTCCCACGTGGGGGGTGGGGAGTCTAAGATGGAGGACAAGACGGGGTATTTTTTGGGGTCAAATGCATTATACTTGGAAGAGCACTGGGGACCCGGTCTAATAGGCCCTGTGAAAGTGATGACTTGCTTGCACAGCACAGTGTCGCTTACATTTTAAAAAACGCATACAATTTGGATTCCTTTTACTGATACATAACTTTTAAAGTGAGCGTGTTGAGGGCTTTTCACACTGCCGAGCCAAGCCAAACAAAACTGTACTGAGCGGACAGTGTGTACAGAAATGATCCGGGCCAGCACAGTTTGGTACGGGTCGGAACGATAGTTTGAAAAGGGTATTGATGTACTGTGAATGGACCAACCTGGGCTGGGGTCGATGTTGGCAAGCAGCTCCAGGTGTGGTCGCAGACGGTTCAGGTTGGCCGGGTCGCCTGTCCTCTGCAGGGCGATGGTCAGCTCCTGAACGCTTTGAGCAAACGACGCTGGTGTCTGCAACTGACACACACACAAAATCTCTGTTCAAATACACAGCAACACCACTAGGGCTCACATTTAAGTTACATCAAAATACACACACACTTCCTACGTACCTTGTCGATGATGGACTGCATGTGGGACTTGTGTGACTGGTCCCCGTAGAGCAGAGAGGACCACTGGTCAGGGGCGATGCGGAGGCCGCCCTCCATGGCGATCTGGACAATCTGGGAGTCATGTTCGCGCCGCAGTGCCTCGTATGTCCGGAACTCCTCCTTCAGCTGCATCAGGGACGAGTCCTCGTCTCGCTTGGTCACCTGAAGACACAGGGTGACAGACAGGACATCAGGGTTGTGTTCATTAGGCACCAATATGAAGAAAATGCACCGTTTTTTTTTTTACGGTTTCAGTTGTGTGCCCTAATGCAGTAGGCCCTGTAGAGGAGCTGCACCACGTGGCCTATGCTGGTCTTAGAACCATGTTTAGGTGTATGTTTGTAGGTAGTCAGACCTACCTTAAAGCAGGAGGCCCTGTAGAGGAGCTGCACCACGTGGCCTATGCTGGTCTTAGAGGCCTGGGGGAAGCGTGGCTCTAACCTTTGGACCACAAACAGCACCAAGACCTTCCTGGACAGAGCGGAGCCGTCCTCTAGAGCCAGCAGGACCAGCTTCAGAGCCTCCTCCTGCATCGCTACAACAACACATGCATAATATTTTCACATGCTTCCGATAGCATTCATTTTCTCAGTCGTTCAGGGCAGATGCAATTGAAACACTGTCATTTGGGCCGTGTGTGTGTATGTGAATGAGTGGCTTGCTCGCTATTTTGCCCGCCTGTGCTTGCGCTTCTGTCTGTTTGTTACCTGGGCCGAGAAACTGGCAGCCCCTTGCCCTGACTGCAGCCCACAGGTTGGAGGAGAGCTGCTGGGGGTTCTGGTGCTGCAGAATGAGCTCAGTGACTGTGCGCTCCCCCAGGGACCTGGCCGCCCGCGTGGCCCTTACCCGGCCCTCCTCCTCCACCAACTGACAGTGCACCAGGGTCACCAGCTTCCTCTGCATGGGCCGACTCAGAGAGCTTTGTGCACCGCTGGTGCTCAACCCTACACCCGGAGAGAGAAGAAGAGGAGTGTGAGAGAGCGAGAGAGAGAGAGAGCCTGAGGTTGTATCCATAGCAACTTACAACCAGTGCAACAGTAAGGGAGGAATTGTGAAACAGTTAAATACACGAGGATCAAAGCAAATGGATAAGGATGAAAGGAAAGTGTGAGGCTGTGAGGAGGGGGAGAGAGAAGAAGCACCATTCAATAGACTTGGGCAATACACTGTTTATACCGTATGCCAAGCTATTCCGAAATACAGTGCTGTGAAAAATAATTCTCTAGTTTTGCGTATTTTTTTATACTGAATGCTATCAGATCTTCAACCAAAACCTAATATTAGATAAAGGGAACAGATAACAACAATTACATACTTATTTTATTTATTTCATAAACAAAAGTAATGCAACACCCAATTCCCCTGTGTGAAAAAGTAACTGCCCCCTTACACTCAAAAACTGGCTGTTCCACCTTTAGCTGCAATGACCCTTCCTGTAGTTGTTAAACGCTTCCTGTAGTTGTTAATCAGGCTCTGACGTCTCTTCCATGCAGAACTGCTTTAACTCAGCGACATTTGTGGGCTTTCAAGCATGAACTGCTCGTTTCAAGTCCTGCCACAACATCTCAATTGGGATTAGGTCTGGACTTTGACTAGGCGGTTCTGCATGCAAGAGTGGGCCTTCATTTCTCCACAGCGCTGTGAGAGACTGATCAACAACTACCGGAAATATTTGGTTGCAGTCATTGTAGATACATGTGGGACAACCAGTTAGAGTGTAACGGGGAAATTACTTTTTCCACACAGGGGGATTGGGTGTTGCATAACTTTGTTAATTAAAAGTATACATTATTTTGTTATTTGTAAGGTTGAAGATCTGATAGTATCCAAAATAGAGAATCAGAAAGGAGGCAAATACTTCTTCACGGCACTGAACACTAGTGCACTAGAATAGAATGTGGATTGTCATGAGTGGATACAAAGGGAGAGTGGGTGAATCTGATGCTATTAAATATGATATGTTGAGAAATTAATGCAGGGTGAATAGAAGCTTTCCCCATAATTAATGAGCCATGGTTGTGACGGTGAGCAGGATGAGGCGGTGTCTGACTGACCTCTGCTGTTGCTCAGTGGTTTCAGGTACAGAGCCAGCTCCTCCACACAATCACTGGCTTCCTCATAGTGGGCTATGTCCTCTGGGCCCGTCAGCAAGGTGGTAGGCTGCCGCTTGGGCACCTGGGGAGAGAAAACAGACACACCATGGTCACAACACACACGTTTAAATATAGTTTCCATGTCCATTGTGTGTGTGTGTGTGTGTGTGTGTGTGTGTGTGTGTGTGTGTGTGTGTGTGTGTGTGTGTGTGTGTGTGTGTGCTGTCTCTTATACACATCTAGATGTGTATAAGAGACAGCTGCATATAAACGGACCGAATTTAAGGGACAAAAAAAAAGATATGCTATAGTAATGTTTTGATTAATAAAATGGTAAAGTGTACAACCATTTCAATGTGTGTATCCTAGTAGGCAGTAGGAACAAATCCTCTGATCAACCACTTGGTAGATGCAAGGTGGAGCATGTCTTGTCACAGGGCAAACCACACCAGTAATGGTGGTGCAGGGTTCAGACGTGATGAAAAAAAATCAAAATGGAGGATAGAGGATGTGATGGGGCCAAACATTCCTTCAGACCATTAAACAATCCGGAAGAGAAGCACTATCCTGCACACTTGCCTTCACAAACATCTGACACATGATCGAAAGAACAGTCTCTTGCAACTTGACACACAAGTGCAAATTACCACTGTCAAAAGAGTGGAGAGATGGAGGAATAGGGAGAGTTTCAACTAGAGGTCGGCCGATTAATGGTAGACACGCCTGGTCAAGCATCTATGCAGTATAAAACAGTGCAATGTAACAGCAATATTTAGACTTAGGGTTGCCACCCGTTTGATAAAATATGGAACGGTTCCGTATTTGACTGAAAGAAAAAACGTTTTGTTTTCGAAATGATAGTTTCCGAATTTGACCCTATTAATGACCAAAGGCTCGTATTTCTGTGTTTATTATTTTATAATTAAGTCTATGATTTGATATAGTAGTCTGACTGAGCGGTGGTAGACGGCAGCACGCTCGTAAGCATTCATTCAAACTTTACTGTGTTTGCCAGCACCTCTTAGCAATGCTTGAGTCACAGTGCTGTTTATGACTTCAAGCCTATCAACTCCTGAGATTAGGCTGGCAATACTAAAGTGCCTATTAGGACATCCAATAGTCAAAGGTATATGAAATACAAATGGTATAGAGAGAAATAGTCGACGCGTCATAATTCCTACAACCTAAAACTTCTTAACTGGGAATATTGAAGAACTGGGAACATTGAACCACAAGCTTTCATATGTTCTCAAGTTCTGAGCAAGGAACTTAAACATTAGCTTCTTTACATGGCATATATTGCACTTTTACTTTCTTCTCCAAAACTGTGTTTTTGCATTATTTAAACCAAATTGAGCGTGTTTCATTATTTATTTGAGACTAAATATATAATATCTATGTATTATATTAAGTTCAAATAAAAGTGTTAATTCAGTATTGTTGTAATTGTCATTATTACAAATATATATTAATAATCATCATAATCGGTCGACCTCTAGTGTCAACCTGGTCTCAGAGTATTTTGTATTATTCTGTACGTAAATCCGATACATTCCATTTAGTATGATATATTACGTTTCGTATGGTATGTATTCATTTGTGTATGCCCATCACCAATTTGAAATATGTTAAATTACAAATCGTATTATGTTACAAATTTGCAAAACGTATATATGTTACGAATTCTAGCTAGTCGAATAACATTAGCTTGCTTGTTAACGTTAGCTAGGGTAAGGGTTAGGGTTAAGTTTAGGAATTTGGTTAAATGATTAAGGTTAGGGTTTGGTGAAGGGTTAGCTAAAAGGGTTAAGGTTAGGGAAAGGGTTAGCTAAAAGGGTTAAGGTTAGGGGAAGGGTTAGCTAAAATGGTTACGGTCAGAGTTAGGGGAAGGATTAGCTAACATGCCAAGTAGTTGCAAAGTACCTAAAAAGTAGTAGAAAAGTTGATAACTAGGTAATGGATCTCTCGCCAGAGAGTGAAGTTTCCGTGAGTGCGCTCCTCCTTGACCCTAGTGCCGGTGGAGAGATGGGTTCATGCCAGAGTATGTCAGCGGTTGGAAATCCTGCTCATCACTCATGGAGTGGTGCTTGTGTACCGCTCCACATCCTTTCCAACCGCTCCGTTAAGAACCGCTCCATGCTCACAGGAAAATAAATGCCGCTCCGAATTAGCTCCATTCATTAAAATCACAATTTAACCAACACCCATCTATTTCTGTGACTATCTGGACCTTTTGGTTTTTAAGTATTGACACCAATCATATGATTTGAATGAAAAGTATTTGAATAAACATGAAAAGGTAAATGTAAGAACTGCACAATATCAAATAAGCTAAATGTCATTAAAACAGCATATAAACACTAAATAGGTCAGGAGCCAGACAGGGAGCCTAAGAAAATTATTTTGGCTATATTATTTCAAGGCTATAGTCTACAAAGAAATACATTGTGAAGCATTTGTGGGTGAAACACTAGGCTGGTACAACATTTCGTCGTATTAAATCATCAGTCTAAATTGCGCATATAGGCTGTGACTTACTTAAAATGAAGTACAAATTAAACGAAAGACGCCTTATTAGGCTCAGTGCCTTTGAATTCATTTTTAGAAACATGAGCATGGCCAGAGTCTGTGGCTTCAGGCTCATGCGATGGAGCCTGGAGATCAGACCAGCAGCGGAGAATATCCTCTCCACACTTGCATAGCCACTGGGGATGCTAAACACCCTTCGGGCCACTCTTGCCAGGATGAGTTAAATAACATTTTATTTATATTAGGAAGGTTTTCAGGCAAAATAACCCAATCAAAATGGAAAGCTCCTTGAAAGTGGGGAATATTCCAAGCCTATTGGGCCAAAGTCAATTATTATATACGGTTGAAGTCAGAAGTTTACATACAGTAAGGTTGGAGTCATTAAAACTTGTTTTTCAACCACTACACACATTTCTTGTTAACAAACTATAGTTTTGGCAAGTCGGTTAGGACATCGACTTTGTGTATGACACAATACATTTTCCCAACAATTGTTTACAGACAGATTATTTCACTGTATCACAATTGCAGTGGGTCAGAAGTTAACATACACTAAATTGACTGAGCTTTTAAACAGCTTGGAAAATTCCAGAAAATGATGTCATGGCTTTAAAAGGTTCAGAGAGACTAATTGACATCATTTGAGTCAATTGGGGGTGTACCTGTGGATGTATTTCAAGGCCTACCTTCAAACTCAGTGCCTCTTTGCTTGACATCATGGGAAAATCAAAAGAAATCAGCCAAGACCTCAGAAAAAAAAATTGCAGACCTCCACAAGTCTGGTTCATCCTTGGGAGCAATTTCCAAACGCTTGAAGGTACCACGTTCATCTGTACAAACAATAGTACGCAAGTATAAACACCATGGGACCACACAGCCGTCATACCGCTCAGGAAGGAGACGCGTTCTGTTCCCTAGAGACGAACGTACTTTGGTGCGAAAAGTGCATATCAATCCCAGAACAACAGCATTGACCTTGTGAAGATGCTGGAGGAAACAGGTACAAAAGTATCTATATCCACAGTAAAACAAGTCCTATATCGTCATAACCTGAAAGGCCACTCAGCAAGGAAGAAGCCACTGCTCCAAAACCGCCATAAAAAAGCCAGACTACGGTTTGCAACCGCACATGGGGACAAAGATCAAACTTTTTGGAGAAATGTCCTCTGGTCTGATGAAACAAAAATATAACTTTTTGTCCATAATGACCATCATTATGTTTGGAGGAAAAAGGGGGATGCTTGCAAGCCGAAGAACACCATCCCAACTGTGAAGCACGGGGGTGGCAGCATCATGTTGTGGAGGTGCTTTGCTGCAGAAGGGACTGGTGCACTTCACAAAATAGATGACATCATGAGGGAGGAAAATTATGTGGATATATTGAAGAAACATCTCAAGACATCAGTCAGGAAGTTAAAGCTTGGTCGCAAATGGGTCTTCCAAATGAACAATGACCCCAAGCATACTTTCAAAGTTGTGGCAAAATGGCTTAAGGCCAACAAAGTCAAGGTATTGGAGCGGCCATCGCAAAGCCCTGACCTCAATCCTATAGAAAATGTGGGCAGAACTTAAAAATCGTGTGCGAGCAAGGAGGCCTAAAAACCTGACTCAGTTACACCAGCTCTGTCAGGAGGAATGAGCCAAAATTCACCCAACGTATTGTGGGAAGCTTGGGGAAGGCTACACGAAACGTTTGACCCAAGTTAAACAATTTAAAGGCTATGCTACCAAATACTAATTGAGTGTATGTAAACTTCTGACCCTCTGGGAATGTGATGAAAGAAATAAAAGCTTAAATAAATCATTCTCTCAACTATTATTCTGACATTTCACATTCTTAAAATAAAGTGGTGATCCTAACTGACCTAAGATAGGGAATTTTTACTAGGATTAAATGTCAGGAATTGTGAAAAACTGTGTTTAAATGTATTTGGCTAAGGTGTATGTAAACTTCCGACTTCAACTGTATGTGTGGAATTATTTTGATTCAGAATGGCCCTCCCAAAAAACAACATCCGTAGCTTGCTCTCGAATAGCAAATAGAGGTTACGTGCCTGGTAGGCTACACCGGTTGTAAAGCGGATTAAATGTGCTTAAATTTAAGAACTGAGCAATCAATAGCTGCACGAGACCTCTTTTAAACTGTGTTTCCTCATGCGACTGGGCTTATAAGAACCCGTTTCACTAGGCTCTGTAGGCATTGGGCTCTCCAACTGTTCCAGGAGCTCTACGCCTATGCGTAGAGTTATTTGGCCACTTTAGTTGTGATACGAACCTTATCAAAACATCTAGGCGTATGGGCTCGGCTACGTGATGCATTCAACTATTTAAACAGCGTGCGCTGTTTCTTACCACACACTGGGCATCATTGATAATATTCTGACCCATCAGACTATTCTCAATTTAATCTTGTCAATAAATATACTAAATATTGTGTGTGAAATTAGTTTTGATTTAGAATGGGCTATTATCATGCACCTGTCAGAACAGGGGCAGGGGGGAAAAAAGACATGTAATCCGTATGCACTTGAATAGGGAATGGAGGTAGTTTTCATGCCAGCCAGGTAGGCTACTCCAGTTGTAAGCAATGTGCTTAGTGTTAGGAAAGTTTGAAAATAAATATAGTAGGCGTAGCCAATAGAAAGCTGATGGAATCTTCTTTTTAATAGAGGCCATCAACTCTGTTTTATCACACAATTGCATCACATAGCCTATAGAAATGTTGTGCAACATGGGCTTATAGGAACACTTATTTCATTCCATGCATCAACCAGCTATGCGGAGTTGGCTCTCGTTTTACAACAGGTGATCCCATCCCGCTCAAACTCAACGCCAGGGCTCTCATGAAGTGTTTGATTTGATTGCATTTGCATTGCTGTCAGAGTGATAAGAGGGACAATAGAGTGCTGAGTACCAGGCCATTAGTGACCGTCCGTTAGCAAGTTTGGTAGGCTACTAATGATGGTCATGACTCGGGACTTGCCAGTGTGGCACACCCTTTCCCTTTCTCCTTCCCCTCAATCCATCAGACCTCTGATGTTTGGCAGCTGTAAGAGGAGTCGTGCCGAGGGAGCAAATGAGTATCAGTGTTTGCTGAGTCATTGGGTTTGCCAAGGAAGAGGAACTCTGACACACACACACGTACGTCATCCCCCCTCCCAACATGACATGCAGGTCTCCACCAAGCACTCCCAGCTGCAGGAAAGTTCTAGATCATAATTTCAGCAAACCCTTAACCAGCCGCAGTTGCTGGCTGCGCCTGTAGCTGCTCTCATTTTGAAATCCAAAAGCCCCCCTTCTATTTATAGATATCTGTTAATGTGTACACATTGTGTAGGCCGACTTCTAGTGAATTCATTCATATCCCATGAGTACAAAGAGCAGGATCTGGACTGAGCACTGTGGAGAGTAGCAAAGGCAAGGAGTTAGCAGTAAGGCAGTGTTTTCTGTGTTACATAACATCTGTCACATACTACCTCTGCCAAAGCTATTTGGGCCATAATAACACGGTATTATACCTTGTCACATGGAGATAGTATGCTGAGTGCCTTCAACACAGGGCAAACCAGCACTTCACTTAAACACCCTATGGGAACTATTATTAACCGATGAGGAAGTGAGGCCAACTAGCATGCTGGTTGATTTATGAAACATGGTGGCACACCCTTTTACCAGAGTTTTTTTTTTGTTTAGCTACATCTCTTTTTGAAAAGTAATTGGACTCCAAACAAACAGCCTTCGAACTGGAGCTCAAAGGTTTGCTTTCAGTTTCTCTGCAAACTAGTGCAGTTTCATCCACACATACACACTCCCATTCTAAAAAGGCAAAATTTGCATTAAAAGGGGAAGGGGGTAAAACTTTTTCCAGTTTACTGCTGAGGGTGTAAGACTGCCTGTGTATTTGTTTTGGTTGAAGGGTAATACTTTTTAGCGTGTGTGTCTGGGTCAGTGTGTGTGTGTGTGTGTGTGTGTGTGTGTGTGTGTGCGCACGACATGTACAAGTGTCATTTAGTTCTCTTTCAGTCGACATCTCACTATTGGATACGCCCCTTGTGTCCTATTTGCAGAAACCTTATTCAATCACTCCTAATAGGCCAATCAGAACTTTGTAGGCGTGAACCCCGCATATCTATATAGCATCCGCAATGCTCACGCAACCCGACTTCAACTGTATATTAGTAAGCTATGTGTAAAGACAAGATTAAATTAAGAATATATTATCAAGTGCTTGTCAAATTGTGAATGAGAGACTGATGAACTGTGTGCAGCATGCGCAAGAAACAGAGCAGAGTGCATGCCTTTCATGGAACTTTTTTCAAATCATCATTAGACGCATCATGCAGAGCCTTAGAATGTATTAGAAATAGAAACATAGAGCCTAAGGTTTGTATCACTACTAAAGTTGCATGAATAACTCTAAACTAAGCATATATGAGGACCTGTTACTACTTTGGAAATTGTTTGGGGAAAATATACTTTATTCAGCTATGTTCAATTGTATTCTTCTTACTATAAAAAAAGATAAAATAATGCCACTGGAATTATAAGCAAATATTGTCTGTTAAATGAACTAGTGCAGGCCAAAGCCATATGGCATAGCCAGATCAGGGCCTAACATAAGATAAACACGTTTAGCATTTAACGGTCAATTACCATGAGACCGGCAGTTTTTTTGCATGACAATTACCAGATGATCAAATGTCATGACAGCTACAGCCATAAGTACCACAAGTGAAACCTAGAGGAACCTTTGACCACAACATCGGTGGGCTGATATCTAAAAATCAGAATGGCTGCCTCACAGTGTGCTGAGTCCCAGCCACGCGCTACGTTATCCTGCTTCAGGATCCATGTCAGCCTTCCACCTTTCATGTGTGCACTCTCTCCTTGCCCTTCCTTCTCGGTTGTGGTCTCTCTGGCCATCACTCCTTCTCGGAGGTTAATCTTTGTGACATTGTGACTAACAGTAGTTCTTCCTGTATCCCTTCGAATGCGTCACAGTAGCTAAATAAAACAACCGCTGGGGACAGTAAACATCTCATGACAGTTATTGTCCCTCATGTGCAACATTGGTTGAGTTATGAAAACACAGCCACATGTTTTTTTTGCCTAACCAGCAGCAAGCTAGTATCATGTTTCTGATAAAATCTCACAAATATGAAACAGTGGTATTGTAATGAGCAGTGGGGATTCACTGACCGTTTGTGCGTGACAGCTATTGATACATCAAACAGATATCATCTTGCAGAAACTGATAGCATGTGATAGATACTTCCTTTTTGTGGCCCTGAAAGGCAAACTGATAAATGGTTTTGACAATGTTCGGCTTCAATTTGTACAGGAAAAAAACTGACACAGTGCATTCAGAAAGTATTCAAACCCCTTGACTTTTTCCACATTTTGTTACATTATAGCCTTATTCTGAAATTGATCTTTTTTTTTTATCCTCAAATCTACACACAATAGCCCATAATGGAAAAAGCCAAAACAGGTTTTTAGAAACTTTGGTCAAAACCCCCCAGAAATACCTCATTTACATAACGGTTCAAATCCTTTGCTATGAGACTCGAAATTGAGCTCAGGCGCATCCTGGTACCATTGATCATTCTTGAGCTGTTTCTACAAGTTGATTGGAGTCCACCTGTGGTAAATACAATTGACTGGACATGATTTGGAAAGGCACACACGTCTATACAAAAGGGCCCTAGTTGACAGTGCATGGCAGAGCAAAAACCAAGCCATGAGGTCGAAGGAATTGTCCGTAGAGCTCAGAGACAGGATTGTGACGAGGCACAGATCTGGGGACACAGTGGCCTCCATCTTTCTTAAATGGAAGAAGTTTGGAACCACCAAGACTCTTCCTAGAGCTGGCGGCCCGGCCAAACTGAGCAATCGGGGGAGAAGGGCCTTGGTCAAGGAGGTTACCAAAAACCAGATGGTCACTGACAGAGCTCCAGAGTTCCTCTGTGGGGATGGGAGGACCTTCCAGAAGGACAACCATCTCTGCAGCACTCCATCAATCAGGCCTTTATGGTAGAATGGGCAGACGGAAGCTACTCCTCAGTAAAAGGCACATGACAGCCCGCTAGGAGTTTTCCAAAAGGCACCTAAAGGACTCTCAGACCATGAGAAACAATATTCTCTGGTCTAATGAAACCAAGATTGAACTCTTTGGCCTGAATGCCAAGCGTCACATCTGGAGGAAACCTGGCACCATCCCTACGGGGAAGCATGGTGGTGGCAGCATCATGCTGTGGGGATAATTTTCAGTGGCAGGGACTGGGAGACTAATCAGGATCGATGGAAAGATGAAAGGAGCAAAGTACAGAGAGATCCTTGATGAAAATCTGCTCCAGAGTGCTCAGGACCTGACTGGGGCGAAGGTTCAACTTCCAACAGGACAACAACCCTAAGCACACAGCCAAGACAACGCAGGAGTGGCTTCGGGACAAGTCTCTAAATGTCCTTGAGTGGCCCAGCCAGAGCCCGGACTTGAACCCAATCTAATATCTCTGGAGAGACCTGAAAATAGCTGTGCAGCGACGCTCCCCATCCAACCTGACAGAGCTTTAGAGGATCTGCAGAGAAGAATGGGAGAAACTCCCCAAATACAGGTGTGCCAACCTTGTAGACTCAAGTCTGTAACCGCTGTCAAAGCTGCTTCAAAGTACTGAGTAAAGGGTCTGAATACTTAAGTAAATGTTATATCAGTTCAGTTTTTGCAAAAAAATCTGAAAACCTGTTTTTGCTTTGTCATTATGGGGTATTGTGTGTAGATTGATGAGGGGAAAAAACTATTTCATCAATTTTAGAATAAGGCTGTAATGTAACAAAATGTGGAAAAGGTCAAGAGGTCTGAATACTTCCCGAATGCACTGTAGCTCTCCCATAAGACTCAAAATATGAACCCTTTAAGACTTAGGTACAACAGCCAGAATAAGATAAAGATAAAGACAAGTGAAAGTTATTTTGTCTCTAAATGTAATGGGAAAATTGCATTGACTGGCAGAATAAATCTGGCCCAATCCAGAATCGGGTAAATTGCTACTACACAACACCACTATTCCTGACACAAGACAAATGAAAGACACCAAATTCCCAAACCAGATATTTTGTTTGTCAGTCGTTAGTCATCACCAGTCCATGTATGAGCATAAACAATTGAGTACCGTTCCCACGCTACATTAACATAACCTACATTCACCTCACCAAGTGATACACAAACTGTCATTAGGAGAATAGGGGAGAGAATAAGGGGAGCAATTGTCCAATGCAAATGTGGGGTACTGTCCCAACAGTAACAATATTCATAATCTTATGAACGTGACATTGAGTGAGTACCTAGCCTACCATCTCATCTGAGTAGTACCTACCTAGCCTAGCCTCTCACCCGAGTAGCACCTACCTAGCCTGTCTCACCTGATTAGTACCCGAGTAGTACCTACCTAGCCTAGCATCTCATCTAAGTAGCACATACCTAGCCTAGACTATGTCTCACCTGTCCTCCCACCAGCTGCAATAGGGCAGTGTTGACAGGCAGCAGCTCGATGTCGGAAGCGATGGCCGTCTGGTCGAAGGGGCAGGCCTTGCGGTGCAGCTTGTTCAGGCACATCTTGCAGACGGTGTGTCCACAGCCCAGGCTGATGGGCTTGCGGACGCTCTCCTCGAACAGCTGGGTGCAGATGGGACACAGCAGGAATTCTGTCCATTGCGGCGCTTGTACAGGCATTGTAACCCACAGAGGTCACTAGGGGAAGCACGATGGCTTCGACAAACACCTGCCCTTTCAAATAAAAAGGTAGATCCTTCGGTGTGTTGGTGCGTTGCCACGTAGGGTGCGTTTTCTTTTCGAAAACAAAGTGACGCAAAAGATCTGACAAATTCCACTGGAATCAAAAACTCTTCTAAACATCAATTTTCTTCTAAATGTTCAGACATCATGAACATTCAGTACGTGGTATGACCTGAAAAGACAAAAGAGAGAACAGTCAACTGCATACACCAAACCCAAAGAGCAAACAGATTAATCCTGTGGGAAGAAAAAACATCCAAATTTGCTTAACTACCTAACTATGCTATGACCAGCTAAAAGCAGCAATGGTGCAGCAGATTCACCTGTCTGCCCTTTCAGTAAAGGACAAAACCAGCAGGACGTCAATGAGACTCCCCTGTTGTCTTCACTGAGGTCTGGGAGCGTTGGGGTATCCCCCAGCAGCAGTCATGTTCACTAAATGCCAGCAGGCTGATGAGTTACTTACAATGGCTATTTTAAGACCGTTCCTCTGTCCAATAAAAAGCGCTCATCTGAAAACAGGAAGTTTGGGGCTTCAATGGGCAGAGACTGCTTCTTGTTGCTGTATACGAACAGGTTACCGTAAGTGAATAGCCACATTTCAGCTGCAAAAGTGAAACCCTAGGCTAGATGTTATACCATTATTGATGCGTAACGAGTGGAAAGAAACATAATTTCGACTGTCTCATCGCATACCAAAGGGAGTTTCACATGATTAATATTAGGTAAACCTTATGCAACGTGAGCATGACTATCCGGAAACAACCAAACGATTCACTCCAATAAAACATTGTCTTTATGTAATCACGTGCCGAACTATGATTCACTTCACAAGCATGTCTGAGCCTGTAGACAGAAAAACACTTCTGCTGCTATGTTGCTGTGACCCCATTAGTGCGTATCAACTCCTCTTTTCCACTAGAAATGATTTGAATATCAAGATAGATGCCAATACAAAAGTCTGCTGTGTAAACCTCTCTTATACAAGCAGTGCTCTCAAACGCACCGAAACAAGACAACCCCACCAAAATAAAAGACTCACCACAAGAAGGTATGGATGATATGACGAAAATGCATCTGTTGCAACATGAGTGGACAGACAGAGAGGCTAAATCACTTCTTAGTTTGTTGCGGATTTCCAGAGTATAAGATAGTCTACTCCATGATGCTGGTACTGGTTAGCTAGTCTGCAGAGATAGAAACACTATGCGCCTAGTGTTGCCACTTTCTCACCTGACATGTGACTACAATGAGGAAGAGGTTCTCAGTTGATTTATGCTCCCGGAAGCAAAAACAAACCAAACAAAATAGTCATTAGAATTTGCCTAAAGCCTGCACTTATCCTTGTATCTGATTCAAGATGGACGTGTGTAACATGCAAATGATCTCTTTTGTTCAAATACGTGCCCGTGCCACCGCCGGCCCGTCACTAAGGCATAATTTGGTCTTGTGGCCAGTGTCAAAAAAGTCACAACCGATGTCTTCGACCTGAACAAGGATTTCACAGGATGAAAATAGCCAGAGGGGTGTACTCAGTGGGTGAGTTACCAATCAGAGTAGGGCTGTGGCGAAGGTAGCAACATACGCCACATGAAATAGGAGCAGGAAACACCCTCACGGTGATGCTGAGGTGAGTGGCCCAGGATGTGAGAGTGTGTTAAGCCTGGGAATTGGCTGTAACAGGTGACAACGGAACAACAGGGGCTTTTCCTCAGTCAGTGTTTGACAGACAGCGGGAGAGTACCCTTTTATAAATTCAACTACATACTAATCTACACCGAGAAGAGAAATATTCCTATGTGTTTCTGGGAAGGCTGATGGACATTGAGGTCACTGCCTGGGACTGCTCTGGTTCCACTCAAAATGCAGTAGCAGAAGGCCATCTGTCATTTCCTGTAATACTTCTGGACAAAACAAAATGGTGTAATAGGTAGGCTATGTCTGCATGTGATCTAACAACACAAGACCTAATAGATAAGTGAATGCAGTGCAGCCTTGTCCATAAACTACAACTACTTGAAATAGAGCAATTGAAGGAAAGGGGATACCTAGTTAGTTGCACAACTGAATCCGTTCAACCAAAATGTGTCGCATTTAACACAACCTGAATCAGATAGGTGTGGGGGGGCTGCCTTAAATCGACATCATCGGCGCACAGGGAGCAGTTGTTGTTGGGGGTTAACTGCCTTGCTCAAGTGCAGAACGGCAGATTTGTCCACCTTTCTGGCTCAGGGATTCGAAACAGCGAACTTTCGGTTACTGGCCTCTTAACACTCTTAACCGCTAGGCTACCTGCCGCCCTTTGAGGTCAACTTCCACACAAATCTTCCGTTGACATCAATAGTTAGGTTTCCATCGTATATGCAACAGATTATCATGCAAATATTATAAAGTCCACTTTATTTTTTAATATGCACATTTTCCCACTAGAGGTTTGTTTCCACCAAGCTGACTTGCTGCGGATACAAGGCTGTGTGATGACGTAAAGTTAGTACACATTAAAAAAATGAATAAAAAACAAAATGCAATGCGTTTCTATAGCATTTTTCACTATATCGATGGTTTTGTCACACAAACTGTTGCAATAAATGGCAAACTTGTCCAATCTGGTTTTCACGTAGGCAACAGTTCGCTGATAAAGTGGACACTGGATAGGTTAGGTTATATGATGAGTTGGATAAGAGCAAGATCATGTGTATTTGTTAATTGGCAGCTAAGCACTGATCATCATGTTACTAGCCTACAAATGAACACCCTTGATATTTATTGGAACGGAGCATCAAGCTCATCACCGTGCACTTTCACCACCCTGTGAAGTTCATTATTATCTGTAGCATCTGTAGCCTAATAAACTGGGCATGCTTTTTCAAGTCGTAGTGGTAGGACCACACAACATAGCACTGCCTGACTGCAAATTTACCTCAACATGGTTATTCTATCAACAATTGTGCAGAAAATAGCTTCCACCACAATTTGTCACATAATTCAGTTTACGGACACAAAAAGATCCCACCACGTCGAACGAACAAATAGTCTGTCAACATTTATACAATTGTATCGACACTTCCTGATTCCATCACCGTGGGCGTGATTTGTTGTTGTTGTTGGTATGACTTTACTCACATAAAAACTGGACACTGGAAACGTGGTTACTGTAAGATCAGGCACAATAGTTTGAATTACGTGGACGTGAATTACGTGGAAAGACGTTTACGTCTTTCACCCTCATCGCAGACTGATGCGACACATCCTGCAGCGACTTCTAGCCTAGACAAAATACAGCCTCTGTCTTCGCTATGACTCCTTCACCAAAGTGAGGTTACAATTACATGACTAAATTTACACCCAACTCACCCTGACCGTCTGGCTGTTATAGCCTGGCCTAGCCTGGTGTGGTTACATTTCACACAGTATTTAGGCCAGACCCTTTTACTCACATCTAACTTACGCAATTGTGCATGTTCAAAATGCCATGTAAATCATGATGTGAAACTGACAGTTTAATGTTGACTAGCTATCCTAATTGCTGGTCCCTTTATAACGTTCCCTTTATAGCCAATTTCAACTAGACAGGCTACCGGTGTAGAACTCTGTGATTTGCTATCCGGCTGACTGTATTCTATCAGTCCCAAACAAAGTCAAGTAAGGCCTAGGCCTAAATCATAGTGGAAACTGTGGCCACTGCAGACATACAGTCATGATGAGGATGCAGATGCAAACACTCACAGCTAGCAAGCCATTTTTTTGCCATGACTCATAATAGCTAACACTAAGGAACTGCATATACACTAAGGAACTGCATATACAGTCTTACGCAACCACTACTCACAGGCCTAATTACCCTACCCTACACTACACTAAATTAATTCAATCCAGACCAGTATCTGTGATGCATTTTACAATTTTATCATCAAAGCCACAATTTTTCCAGGAATATGTAAAAAGCACTAGAAGTAACAAGTAGTTGCATTTTTGTTTTGTTTCACTGTTCACTCTGGTTATGCGGTTGGGATATTTTAATACAACAACCTGGGAACTCAGTTTGAATAACATGGGCACTTACTCTGTTTTCCACTTTCACAGCAGTAAGATCAAATGTTAAGTTGTTAGGCCTCTGAAAAGGTATTAGTTAAAAGCATTTAAACATAGCAAGCAAATATATCACTACGGTGCAATGGAAACAATGCAAGAGTAGCTAGCTAGTTACTGAGTTACTTCAAAGTAGGCTAGTTAACGTTACTAGCTAGCTAAAAAGGTACCCATCGCAACATTTGGCAAAAGCCCATATAACCTATCTATTTGACTAGTTATAACGCTGTGTCTATCTAGCCCGTTCGATCTAGTTAGCTTTAGCAGAAATACTAGCTACAGAGAACTTGCTAAGGGTAGGTAGTAATGCAAATTAAGTGGACACATGTAAACGTTAGCTAGGATAGCTAACTAACGTAGCTAAGTTACGAGCAAGCTAACGTTAACGTATTGACACAGCCAACCAGTTAGGTAGCTAGCTAGTAATCACAAATACAAATAAAATGAGTATTTTATATACTTCATGCACCTAAGGTCCTCAATAAACCATGAAAAATATCTAGCTCAACAGCTAGATTGGACGGCTAGCCCGGTTAATTAGCTAACGTTAGCTTAGCTGCTAGCATAGCTAAACGTAAATTTGCCGCAAAAATAAAACATGTCGAACATAAACCTTAGCTAGCCAACGTTAGCTGTTTATAGCTAACGTAGTCCCAGCGGCAGAATATACTTACAATTTCCAATAAAATGCCATCAATCTTCAGCTGTTTCTATGATAATATTGTTGTATTTCCTCGGTGTAGCTGGAGCCTGGCAGTAACGAGCAAGCTAGTTACTATCTTTTAGGTAGGGTGTGTGTCAGACAGCACACAGAACAGTTAGGAAAGGTGCAAGACCTGAGAAAAAAATAGTAACACATAGGCAGGTTACTATAACACAATTTCTAAAAGGAAAAGGTTGCACATTTGCTTTACTCTAATTTACATAATAAAAACATTTGCACATGCATATCACTTTTGTTGTACAGAATATTTTGCTGGAAGTTGCACTGATTGGTTATTGAACGAGCCATGTATAGTCCATCCCAGCCTCCACAAAGCATATCACTTGTTGAACAGAATATTTTGCTGGAAGGTGCACTGATTGGTTATTGAAAGAGCCATGTACAGTCCATCCCAGCCTCAACAAAGCATAGTCATATGTTGGCATATGACTGTTAGACTGCACTGTTACATGCTCAAAGTTATTAAAATGTATCAAATACAATGATTTTACTGTTTAACCAATTGGAGAGAACTTGCTTTGTGCATAGGCCTACCCTGTTTATGTTGACCATCTGCAGCACACACAACAGCTACTGTTATTTTATTGTTGCTCCTTAATTACTTGTTATTTTTCTTATTTTTTATTTATTTTATTTTAGTAAATACTTTCTTAACACTTTTTTTCTTAAAACTGCATTGTTGGTTAAGGGCTTGTAAGTAAGCGTTTCACTGTAAGGTCTATCTATGCCTGTTGTTTTCGGCACATGTGACAAATACAATTTTATCTGATTTGACAACTGGGAGGAATGTCATTCAAGACATCAAACAACTGCCTCTGGACTATTGCAGATTTGACCATAGAGATAGCTGACTTGCCTAGTTCAAATATTTTTTCCAATATACACAGTGCATTCGGAACGTATTCAGACCCCTTGACTTTTCCCACATTGTTACTTTAACCTTATTCTTCAATGGATGAAAAAAAAATCTCTCAATCTACACACAATACCCCGTAATGACAAAGCAAAAACTGTTTTTTCATTTATTTTCGCAAAAAAAAAACACAAACACATTTACATGAGTATTTAGACGATTTTCGCAGTACTTTTTTGAAGCACCTTTTTGCGAGTCATTACAGCCTCGAGTCTTTCTTGGATATGACGCTACAGTGTTGGCACACCCATATTTTGAGAGTTTCTCACATTCTTCTCTGCAGATCCTGTCAAGCTCTGTCAAGTTGGATGGGGAGCATCGCTGCACAGCTATTTTCTCCAGAGATGTTAGATCGGGTTCAAGTCCGGGCTCTGGCTGGGCCACTCAAGGGACATTCAGAGACTTGTCCCGAAGCCACCTCTGTGTGGTCTTGGCTGTGTGCTTAGGGTTGTTGTCCTGTTTGGAGGTGAACTCTCCCAGCCCCTGCCGCTGAAAAACATTGATTTGACCATGCCTCACTGTAGGGATGGTGCCAGGTTTCGTCCAGACGTGACGCTTGGCAATCAGGCCAAAGAGTTCAATCTTGGTTTCATCAGACCAGAGAATCTTGTTTCTCATGGTATGAGAGTCCTTTAGGTGCCTTTTGGCAAACTCCAAGCTGGCTGTCATCTGCCTTTTACTGAGGGGTGGCTTCCGTCTGTCCAGTCTACCATAAAGGCCTGATTGATGGAATGCTGCAGAGATGGTTGTCCTTCGGGAAGGTTCTCCCATCTCCACAGAGGAACTCTGGAGCTCTGTCAGAGGGACCATCGGGTTCTTGGTCACCTCCCTGACCAAGACCCTTCTCCCACGATTGCTCAGTTTGGACGTCCGCCAGCTCTAGGAAGAGTTTTGGTGGTTCCATACTTCTTCCATTTAAGAAGGGAGGCCACTGTGTTCTTGGGTACCTTCAATGCTGCAGAAATGTTTTGTTACCCTTCCCCAGATCTGTGCCTCGACACAATCCTGTGGGACCTTATATAGACATGTGTGTGCCTTTCCAAATCATGTCCAATCAATCAAATTTACCACAGGTGGACTCCAATCAAGTTGTAGAAACATCTCAAGGATGATCAACGGAACCATGCATCTGAGCTCAATTTCGATTCTCAAGGCAAAGGGTCTGAATACTTCTGTAAATAAGCCATTTCTGTTGTTTTTTTTGCTTTGTCATTATGGGGTATTGTGTGTTGTTTGATAACTGGTCTGTGGAGCTACTGAAATAACAAGAGCAGATAAGAGAGAATAACTTTACAACTGTTAACTCAAAATAAGAGCTTGTCAAGCTGTTTATAATGATGGATAGATACTGCCTATTGTTGTAAAAAATCGAATCAAATGGCTACCCAGACTATTTGCATTGCCCCCCCCCCCCGCCCCCCCACACACTTCTACGCTGCTGCTATCCTCTGTTATTATCTATGCATAGTCACTTTACAGTTTTTCTCAATCGCTTTGTCTCAATTCTCGATTGAGAATACTTTTTTTCAAAACAAATAACTTCAATCTCTGAAAATTTTCTTTTTTTGTTCACACAAGATTTGAATTTCTTATTCATTTAAGCAAATTGCGTGTTTTGGCACATGTGTCTAAAAGAGTAAGTACAATTGTCTACAATTTGCACAATGACTACATGCACATGACTTGCTGATTAAAACTGATGAGTTGATTCTCAGTGAAATGATCATACTCTTCACAACTTCTAAACATTCCTATCATCGTGTGAGCCGTCACATGCAAAATGATCCATTCAATGATCAAAATCAGTCAGACATACATGTATATGCCATACATATCTATGACATGGAATGGTTGTGATGTCTGCTAAATTGGCAAATTACCTGCCAGGTGACATAGTAATGAAATAGGAATCACAATCTTACCAATCAACCAATCAAGTTTGGAAGCATATGTACGGAGCTTGCCCACAGCACAATCACTATCATTTTTGAACATGGAGGAACATCACAACCCTGAACAGCAGCTACATGCACGTGGAGGAGAAAGAAGAAGATGTGTAAGAATGCGTGGTGGTGGTGTTGGGTAGTGGTGGTGGTGATGGTGATGGTGGTGGTGTTAGGGGAAGACATAATAGAGGAAGAGGCAGAAGGCAAAGAATAAGAGTCCCTGATGAAATCAGAGCCACAAGTGTGGACCATGTCATAAACCATGGTCTTACAATGGAAGAGGCTGGTCGGCGAGTACAGCCTAATGTAAACAGGTCCACAGCGTCATCAATTGTGCAAACATTCTGTAGGGAAAAGAGGTAAATATGTACTCGTCCTTTCATTTTGTTACAGCATTTAATTCACAACAATACATCCACTATTGTAAAGGTAAATCCAAGTCTGAAAATCACAATGTACCGTAAGGTATATATTCAGAATATACAGTAATACAGTAATACAGTAATACAGCACAATTTGAATAGAATATACTATCTGCAACATGAACTATTTGTGAATTCTACATCAAATCATAATGTAATCAAATGACTATGAAACAACTCCACAAGGTGCCATTTGAAAGGAATAGTGACAGAGTAAAGGAGCTGCTTTACCAGTATGTCCAGGTAAACCATTGGTGTGTTTACTGTACTTCAATGAGGCCTGTATATACTTCTTGAAGTTGTAGATACCCATAAGAACACAAAACATTTCTACTTTACTAAACTGTCTGATTCTAGAATAGGCTATGTAAAACTAACTTTATATTTTGTTTCTGTGTTACTATATAGAGAACAATGGAGCTGGAAGGACATGAAATGGTCCACATTCTTTTTTTGTGTGGAAGAGACTCGGTTCAATCTGGCCAAATTGCAGGAGACGTGGCCACAATCTCATTGGACACCGAGCCACAATTGACACACCAGGCCAACGTGGAGGCAATATTACAATGTGTGCTGCCATTTCTGAGAATGGTGTGAGAACACATATTCCACACATTGGGTCCTATAACACCCAACTTCTCCTGGCCTTCCTAAATACACTTTACAGAGATGTAACTGTGTGGGATAATGTAAGCTTCCACCGAACCAACATTGTTAGGGAATGGTTTGCTGCACTTGAAAGGATAACAATGGACTTCCTTCCACCATCCTCCCCATTCCTGAATCGGAAAGAATTGTTTTTTTCATCATGGAGGTGGAAAGTATATGGCATGGTCCACAAGATCAGATGTCTCTGTTAGATGCCATGAATGCTGCTTGTGAGGACATCACAGGCGATCATTGCAGGGGATGGTTGTGCCACGCAAGGAGATTTTCCCCCCGGTGCATCGCAAGGGAAAACATCAGATGTGATGTTAATTAAAATCTCTAGCCAGACCAACAAGAGCGACAGGATGTCCAGCAAGAAGATGGGAACTTGTAGTGTTACGTACTGTGAGGAGATACAATTTATAGTTGTTTTACAGAAGTACCGCAGGTTTTTTCATTGTTGTTAAATTTTTTGCATGGATGTCATTTTGCGGTAATTTTTCTGTTCACTGTATATGACTTTACATGTAAGAAATATGTAAAAATGGACAGGCAAATGTGAATTTTCTGTTTACATGTAACACATTGCTACAAAACTAAATGTACTGTATACATACAAATGTGCATATCCCTTTTTTGTGTACTACAGTATTGTACAGTATTGACTTTTCCCAGTAAACTTTTCCCTACTGTTGAAATCGGTAACTACAAAGCTCAGTGTGATACACAATAGCATTCAGCTAGACACAACTGACATTCTTGTACAGTGCAGTAAGTGTCAACAAAAAAATAGAACAAAACTGAAATTTGTATATAACAAACATTTCCAGGGTTGACTGCCATGGTGAAAAAACATCTAAACATTTTGAGCAGTACGGCTCACACGATGACAAAAAAACATTTCATTTTGGTGGCATTGGCCAATTTACTGACACAATAACTTGGTTTTGAAGTATGAATTAAATGTTCTGGGTGAGTTACTACATTTTGCAGACATGCAATAGAGTTGTGATGTCCCATAAAACAGTTGTGACAATTGCACTTACAGTTTAGTTAAGACTGTTTTAAAAAATGAGCCAAAGCGATTGAGAAACTGTAACACTACCTACATGTACATATTACCTCAATTACCCTGACACCGGTGCACACGGACTCTTCACCGGTACACCCGGTACTTTCATCTCATACTTTTTTAGGGTATTTTCTTAAAACTGCATTGTTGGTTCAGGGCTTGTAAGTAAGCATTTCACTGTAAGGTCAACACCTGTTGTATTCGTCGCATGTGACATAACATTTGATTTGACTGGTCATGCATGCATTCCTTGAAAGCATCAACACCAACCAGTGGCTAAACGGGATCTTTCTGATTAGGGTCTGCGGAGCTACTGAAATAACAAGAGCAGATAAGAGAGAAACTTTACAACTGTTAACTCAATAAGAGGTTGTCAAGCTGTTTATACTTCAACATGTCATGCATGCATTCCTTGAAAGCGTTAAAACCAACCGGCGGCTAAACGGGATCTTTTGACAAATTCAGGAATCCAATTCCCATTTAGGTCTCGTTAACTCCTTGATGGCTGCTTTTTTTCTTTACTCCCTGAGATATAGATGAACAATACATTTCAATGTTGTAAACAGAATGACACTGTGTGATAATCTGGTAGGCCTAACACTAGACATCGCCATCTGGGTCTCCAATTCCTCAGCAAGTTCTCTTGCTTCTTGACGGCCATCCAGCTCAGATGATGCTCTATTCTCTGAAGCCATTGTCTCCACTTCATGAAAGGTAAAACAAATAAATACACAAAATCTAAACATAATATGCAGCACGTTGTATAAGCATACATTGAGGGAAATAACATAAAAAACATATGTATCAATCCCCAATAAGTGGATTTTGTGTACAATCTTTATAGAAAATAATGTTTTCACTTACATGGCGGCAGTAGGTATGTGGCCAGTTGAAACATACAGACAGACAGAGAGAGACACAGACAGGCAGACAGACAGACATAAAGATAGATAGATAGATAGATAGATAGATAGATAGATAGATAGATAGATAGATAGATAGATAGATAGATAGATAGATAGATAGATAGATAGATAGATATACATGTAGATAGACATGTAGATAGATAGATAGATTTGGCTGGTAAAATATGGGGGGTGATCAATGACAGATCGAAAATGCAATGCTTAAATGTTAAAAAGGAATGTGAAAATGATATTTGCATTTTTCTTTTCACATCAGTTAAAATTCTATTAGAAAATGGATAATTGAAAATTACCAATGGTAAACAGAAATTCTAAGTAAAAATTATAAATGGTAAACCAAAAAAGCCAAATGGTAAACAGAAAATCTGTAAATGCAACGTTCAAAATCAAATTGAAAGTCATGTTTTTTGTTTTCCAACTACCCAATCAAGAATTTTCTTTTTTCAATTTCCATTTCCATTTTCTAAGTGTATGCAAATTGCTTCTTGGATGTGTGAACCATGAGAGCAACACCACACCCCAGTAGTAGGACATTCTAGCAGACTCTCTGTACATTGATTTTAGACTAGTGTAACTAGTGCTTCGGTGACCACGTGCATGTGATGAGTAACATTATTTAGTGTTGAGTAACTTTGCCTGAAAAGAGAAACATGTAATTGCCTAGGTTGCTTAGCAGGCTAAAATGTTATTCTGGTGTGCAGGACACCAGGTACGAACCCCATGTGTAAAAATAGTCTAAAATCAAGGCATAGAGAGTGTGATATGACTATGATGTAACACTGCATGTTGGTGTTTTTTTTCTTCAGGTTCACGCCTACAGGAAACCATTTGCATATACTGCGAAAATAGAAAGTGCTAAATTGGGCAGTTGGAAAATTAAAGTAGTCACTTTCCATATCACTTTACACATTGCATTGACCCTTTTCTGTCAACCATTTGCCATTTTCTGTTTACCATTTATCATTTTCATTTAGAATTTCCATTTACCGTTTCCAATTTTCAATTAGCCATTTTGGATTTTAATTTGAACAATTAAATTTCATTGTGGCATGAATCATGGATTTATTTTATAAAAGTTTTATCTGTTTTTTGTAGAACCATCTGTAACTGGACACAGACGTTTATACACTATATGACCAATAGTATGCGGACAGCTGCTCGTCGAACATCTCATTCCAAAATCATGGGCATTAATATGGACATGGTCCCCCCTTTGCTGCTAAAACAGCCTCCACTATTCTGGGAAGGCTTTGCACTAGATGTTGGAACATTGCTGCGGGGAATTGCTTCCATTCAGCCCCAATATCATTACTGAGGTCAGGCACTGATGTTGGGCGATTGGGCTTTGCTCTCAGTCGGCCTTCAAATTCATCCCAAAGGTGTTAGAGTGGGTTGAGGTCAGGGCTCTGTGCAGGCCAGTCAAGTTCTTCCATTCCGATCTCGACAAACCATTTCTGTATGGACTCCGTTTTGTGCTGGGGGCATTGTCATGCTGAAACAGGGAAGTGCCTTCCCCAAACTGTTACCACAAAGTTGGAAGCACAGAATCATCTAGAATGTCATTGAATGCTGTAGAGTTAAGAATTCCCTTCGCTGGAACTAAGGGGCCTAGCCCAAACCATGAAAAAGAGCACCAGATCATTAGTCCTCCTCCACCAAACTTTACAGTTGGCACTATGCTTTGCGGCAGGTAGCTTTCACCTGGCATCTGCCAAACCCAGATTTATCCTTCAGACTGTCAGATGGTGAAGAGCAATTCATTACTCCTGAGAACGTATTTCCACTGCTCCAGAGTCCAATGGCGGCGAGCTTTACACCACTCCAGCTGACGCTTGGCATTGCGCATGGTGATCTCATGAAGCTCCCAATGAACAGTTCTTGTGCTGACGTTTGGAACTTGGTAGTCAGTGTTGCAACCCGAGAACAGATACGATTCTTACATGCTTCAGCACTCGGCGGTCCCGTTCTATGAGCTGCCTAAATAGTGACACCTACTGGTATATGAGGGGTTGTGCATTACAGTGAGAACACTTCTACCATCCAAATGCCTACTTTGATGTAACCTGCTTACCATTGAAAATACTCATTTGCGTAGACTACCTAAATAACATTGAATAGTTGAAAGTAAGTCTTACACAAGCTGTATGTGAAAGTAAATTCATAGTGAGGTTGGTTTGATGAAGGCTATATAAACATCTGATTTGCCCGACAAAGGACACCATCATTTCAACATGTAGCTAGGTATACTATCGTTCATCCATGGTTGACTGGATCGTTGGAAGTTTAGAAATAGTTACCATTAGCCCTATAAATAGGATGCTAAATCCATGATATTAATAATACACCTTTATGTTTAGATATTGTCTTGTATATGAAGGATGGTTAGTTGATTTCAAATGTAATTTACAAGTTATTAATATGTTGGATTCACGTCTGCATCTCAACCAAAAATCTAAGTTGAAGAATAGGACTAAATCAAATCAAACTTTATTTAAAGTGCATTTAAAGTTTGATTTGATATAGTCCTATTCTTTAACTTAGATTTTTGTTTGAGATGGAGCTGTGAATCCAACATATTAATAACTTGTAGATTACATTTGAAATCAACTAACCATCCTTCATATACAAGACAATATCTAAACATAAAAGTGGATTATTAATATATGGACAGTATATATACTCAATTTTATGAATAACATATATCCAAACGTTAAAGTTTATTATTAACATAATGGCATCCTAATTATACGGCTAGTGGTAACTACTTCTAAACCACCAAAGATCCAATCAACCATGCATCATGTTGAAATGATGGTGTCCTTTGGGCAAGTCAGATGTCAATGTAGCCTACATAAACCCAACCTTACTTTGAATTTACTTTCACATACAGCTTGTACAAGAACAGTTAGAGGAGTTACTTTCAACTAGTCAATGTTTCGGTAGTCTACCCAAATGAGTATGGAAGCTGATTAATGTCTAAATGTTGACATGATAGCTCAGCTGAATGAAGCACAGCTTGTTTCCAGATGTAGGCATCTGGATGGTAGACTTGTTATGGCTGAAGGGCATTACCCCTCATAAACCAGTAGGAGTCAATGTTGGCTTCTAATTTTATTACAATATACGTCTTTATTTAGGTTGATAGCATGACATTGAAACAATGACATTGATTAAAACGTACCATCTTACTATCAACATTGAAACAAGGTCAAATAAAATGTCTAATTAAATATAAAATTCAACATAATATCAACCACCCAATATATATATATATATATATATATATATATATATGTACAGTGGCTTCGAAAAGTATTCAGACCCCTTGACTTTTCCCACATTTTGTTACGTTACAGCCACACAATACCCCATAATGACAAAGCGAAAACAGGATTTTAGAAATGTTTGCAAATTTATTACAAATAAAAAACAAGAATACCTTATTTACATAACTATTCGGAACCATTGCTATGAGACTCAAAATTGAGTCCAGGTGCAGCCTGTTTCCATTGATAATCCTTGAGATGTTTCTACAACTTGATTGGAGTCCACCTGTGGTAAATTCAATTGATTGGACATGTTTTGGAAAGGCACACACCTTTCTAAATCAATCAAGTTTATTTTCAAGTTTATTTTATCAAGTTTATTTTATATAGCCCTTCGTACATCAGCTAATATCTCGAAGTACTGTACAGAAACCCAGCCTAAAACCCCAAACAGCAAGTAATGCAGGTGTAGAAGCACGGTGGCTAGGAAAAACTCCCTAGAAAGGCCAAAACCTAGGAAGAAACCTAGAGAGGAACCAGGCTATGAGGGGTGGCCAGTCCTCTTCTGGCTGTGCCGGGTGGAGATTATAACAGAACTATGCCAAGATGTTCAAAATGTTCATAAGTGACAAGCATGGTCAAATAATAATCATGAATAATTTTCAGTTGGCTTTTCATAGCCGATCATTAAGAGTTGAAAACAGCAGGTCTGGGACAGGTGGCGGTTCCATAACCGCAGGCAGAACAGTTGAAACTGGAATAGCAGCAAGGCCAGGTGGACTGGGGACAGCAAGGAGTCATCATGCCCGGTAGTCCTGACGTATGGTCCTAGGGCTCAGGTCCTCCGAGAGAGAGAAAGAAAGAGAGAAGGATAAGTTGGTCCCATAAATAAGGTCCCACAGTTGACGGTGCATGTCATAGCAAAAACCAAGCCATAGAGATTCTCTGTTCTGATGAAACCAAGACTGAACTCTTTGGCCTGAATGTCAAGTGTCATGTCTGGAGGAAACCTGGCACCATTCCTACGGTGAAGCACGGTGAATGGCAACATCATGCTGTGTGGATGTTTCCCACAATTCTATGTGGAATTTTCAACATATACATAGTTCTGATGATTATGTTGAAATTAGATTGATGTAACAACCTGTTAGCAGTGATGGAAAAAGTACCCAATTGTCATACTTTAGTAAAAGTATAGATACCTTAATAGAAAGTTACTCAAGTAAAGTCACCCAGTAAAATACTACTTGAATAAAAGTCTAAAAGTATTTGGTTCAAAATGTACTTAAGTATCAAAAGTAAATGTAATTTCTAAAATATACTTAAGTATCAAAAGTAAAAGTATGAATCATTTAAAATTCCTTCTATTAAGCAAAGCAGGCGGCACCATTTTATTGTTTTTAAAATGTATCAAAAGCCAGGGGCGCAATCCAACATTCAGACATCATTTACAAAAGATGCATTTGTGTTCAGTGAGTCCGCCTGATCAGAGGCAGGAGGGATGACCATGTGTTGTCTCGATAAGTGTGTGAATTGCACCCTTTTCCTGTCCTGCTAAGCATTCAAAATGTAATGAGTACTTTTGGGTGTCAGGTTAAATGTATGGAGTAAAAAGTACATTCTTTTTTTTAGGAATGTAGCAAAGTAAAAGTTGTCAAAAATATAAATAGTAAAGTAAAGTACAGATACCCAAAAAATATATTTAAGTAGTACTTTAAAGTAATTTTTCTTAAGTACTTTTACACCACTGCATGTTAGTCAGGTTAAATCAATGTAATTAAGTTTAAGTTTTACCCTAACTTCAAAGTTTACAAAGCTGGTTGAAATGAGATGAAAACAGTAACGGTTGATGATTTTTTTTCAAATCCAATGTATTTTCTGTATTTCCACAATATGTTGACAAATTACGTTTTTTTAAAGTGTTCCGGAGTTGAGAATATTAGAGGCATATCCAGAGACCAAAAAGCTGAACAGATAACCTCTAAGATTTTCAGGAGGGGGAATTGCATTGAATCAAATTATTAATTTACAATTATTTAACACCAGTAAGCGAGGGGTGCCCTAGTGATGTTGATTATGTCATGATATCAATTATGCCTCAACATCAGATGTGGGGTATCACCTTTGGGGTCTGAATTCAGTGGTACAATATTCAAACAAAACTGCAAGAGGAGAATTCTTTGATTAGAACTTAATGTCAACATATAATTCTAATTCTTATCATATCAATGTCACAAAGGTTAAATGATTTGGAATGTTTACCGTTACCATGCAAACCTGTTTGTTAGTTCCAATTCTAAATTTTTAATGTAAAATTCTCATTATCCTTTTTGAAAATGAAGGCGGCAATTAAAAAATGGTTTCGAGGTTGGTGTTTTTTTTGCTTTGTGTGCTGCTGTAGCACCAACGAGACCAAAACCAGGACAAGAAATGGAAGAAAACAGAAAAACAAAGAGACTGAATTTATTGAATTGACTGACCTTGGGAAAAACACTTCAGTCAATGGATCATGCAAACGATCTGGCACAACAAAGAATGAAGCACCTGAGACATTGAAAAATGACACTCCAACATCAACAAGCAGCAAGATCTCAAATAATACCTTGAACAAAGAGTCACCTGGTCACCTTTCTGTTGAGGACTGTACTGCCCAGCCTTTTAACCCAACCAACCATTCTCCGCAAAAGGAGAGTCCACTTATTCTCCAGTCTAGTCCATTGCTAGATTGCACAGCTGATCATTGGCCATACTTCCCTCCAAACCTCCTGCCCTCACCACCCCTGGAGAAAAAAACAACCATGACCGAGATCTTTGGAGATCTCGCTCTGCTCCAGCCTGGTCAGTCCATGGGAGATGCCTGCAACACTTCAGACATTAGGTAAATATCATTACAGCTAATACTGCATTAAGGCACTTGTATGATCTTTTAATTTAATGACCCAACAGAATTCAATAGTTCTGATTTCCCTTGATGACTAGAAACAAGGTCCCATACTGTACAAGAGTTAGCTACAGCACATACAGTTTGGAACCAGACCAGGAACAAGGTGTTGTCATGCTGTGTGTATCCTATAGAGCGGAAGAACCTCGTTGTCTGGAGGTTATGAAGAACCTGACAGGCCTGTGGGGCAGCAGTGTGCAACACCAGCCTCATCCGACTTCACCAGCCAATCACCTCAGCCCCGCCCTGAGCCAGTATCTGGACTCCACCATTACACCGATGATCTTTGACCTCCAGAAACTGGGCCTGACCTCTGATTTCATGGAGGTGCCTGAGGAGATGCTGTTTATGGAGGTGTGGGACCTCGGTGAGGGCGCAGGGGACCAGCGCTATAAGGCCAAGTGGGAAATTACCGGGACGCACGGCATTGTGCTAGACGAGGGCACCTGGCTGCAGAACGATGACAACTGGTGAAACCACACATGAAAGACTATCCTGTTGGGTGAACAATTATCTTCACCTCACGATTCATAAGTGTGTGAATACATTAAAATACTATTCTTGCATTCCTTTTCTTAAATCCCTCCAACATGCATTACTAAATGGAAGAGAAAAAACATAGATCTGATGGAGAAAGAAAAATCTGTGACAGGTGCAGGTATAGGATGACTATATCTGAGCTAAACTCTTACTCTGTGCCGACATGCTGTTAGCATGTGATTAACCACATTTTCCATTGAGCCCAGGATAGTCCATTCCCCCCACAACATTGTCTTTATCCAGGAGCCCAGCTCTAGCACAGATTTGCAACATTTCACAATTGAAGTCACTAGTATTTGTCTGTTTATTCTAGATATGCCTGTTGTGTGACATGGCAGATATTTTGACGAGCGGTGAGGTTAACAGTGGGAAGTCTATGTCAGAGGGGTGTGAAATTACTTCAGGGATAGAAGGCTGGGTTGGGACTATAGAGGGCTAACTAAATAGAACACTAAAATGGAAATTCACAAAAGAAAACCATCTGTAGAAAAAGTACAAACTTATATGAATCAGGTACATATTTATTGAGTCAATTTTAAATAGAAAGTTCAAGTTGAGACACTTGAAATAATGCTTGAGGCATTTCATGTACAAACACACAAGAAAAACAATATAGCATGAAGGAAACTTAAGATATTTACAACATAAAAAAAAGTAAAAGTAAAATTTGGCGTGAATGTTTCACCATGTAATCAGACAAAAAACAACATTGACTATAAATATGTACACATCAATTACCAGGAGATTGAGTATAGTGGTTATCAATAAACAGCCAAAACGTAAATTGAATAGCTTTTACAATGGTTCAAACAATTGGCATCCATTGCATGTTGAAAATCAAAAGCACTTTAAATTAAAATTGATAAAATGACCTGGCTGCCACCATTGAAGAGCTAAATCATGACACTACACCCAAGTGGTAGTAGAAGAAAGACAAGAATTTTGCTCATAAGACAAAGAGCACTGTCGTGATTTGCTAACAGTCTCTGTACATCAGTGGTCACAAACAAATGTATACATTACAATGAGCACCATGAAGAGGCATTAAAAAAAACTAAATGTGTAAACAAAAATGTATGGAAGCGTTTAAAAACCTCTTACTAAGGAAACAAGCAAACTGACAAATCCCAATGGATTTCGACAATACATTTCATTTGTCATTTTGAGTTCCCTTTACATTAGTTGCCGTGGTCCTTTAGAAGAGTTTCGGCAGTTGGCGAAGTCTACTTAGGTCCAAGAAATTTCCCATCGATCCTTCTGGTTGAGGACACTCCCTCTGCATTTCTCCTAAAGATGGCCGCCAATTGGCGCCATTCTCCTTCTCCAAACTGTGTTTGGCGCCGCGGGCCAAAAGCTGCATTTTAGGACGCAAGTCTCTGAGTAGCTGGCTTTGAGAGTCTGCATGCAGCGCCTGGGGGTTGACAGGGTCGGAGTGGGGCAACTCGTTGGTGATGTTTTTCAGAACCCTCACTCTTTGCCCTTCTTGTTCCTGTTGAACATGGAACTGTACAGTGTATCCTATCTCCGATAGCTCCTCCTCACTCCCGCTCCCCTCCTCTATCAGCCCGTACCTCTTCATGTACTTGCGGGTAGCAAAGGACATGTTGCTCGGAGACAGAATACTGCTCAGTCCCATGGCGCTCTTCTCCGTTGGGGGCTTCTCTGAGAGCAGTGTGCAGGGGCTGAGCCTGGGAAGGGCCTTGGGGGGCTGCTGCCCTCCCCCTACAGAGAGCCTGGAGAGTTGCTGGTCGCTCAGGTATCGGAGGGCAATGGCGTTGGCCTCCAGGCTGAGATCCACGCTGCCGCCCCACATGCTGGTCCCCGTCGACTCTGGGAGGGTCAGTCTGCTGATGACCGCCTCTGGGTTGATGCCGGCCAGGGTACTGGGGAGAAGGAAACGGGAGCTGCATTTAAAATCAAAGTTACAGGAACACCTTCTGCATAAGGTAATGATGTCGAACTTACATGAGAATCAGCCACTGTAGTAGCCCCTATTGTAATGTTAGAATGGCTGTAACCATAATCAAGGATGGGAAAAGTACCCAATTGTCATACTTGAGTAAAAGTAAAAGATACCTTAATGGAAAATGACAAGTAAAAGTGAAAGTCACCCAGTAAAATACTACTTGAGTAAAAGTTGAAGTATTTAGTTGTAAATATACTTAAGTATCAAAAGTAAAATGGAATTGCTAAAATATCATTATCAAAAGTAAAAGATTTCAAGTTCCTTTTATTAGGCAAACCAGATGGCACCATTCTCTTGTTTTTTTAAATTTTATTTACAGAAAGCCAAGAGCACACCAACACTCAGACATAATTTACAAACGAAGCATGTGTTTAGTGAGCCGCCAGATTAGAGGCAGGGATAACCAGGGATTTTCTCTTGATAATTGGACCGTTTTCCTGTCCTGCCAAGCATTCAAAATGTAACGAGTACTTTTGGGTGTCAGGGAAAATGTATGGCGTAAAAATAAATTATTTTCTTTAGGAATGCAAACTGGACAGTTTTATCTCAATCTTCATTCAAAGACTCAATCATGGACACTCTTACTTACAGTTGTGGCTGCTTTGTGTGATGTATTGTTGTCTCCACCGTCTTTCCCTTTGTGCTGTTGTCTGTGCCCAATAATGTTTGTACCATGTTGTGCTGCTGCCATGTGTTGCTACCATGCTGTGTTGTCATATTCTGCTGCCTTGCCATCTTAGGTCTCTCTTTAGGTAGTGTTGTGGAGTCTCTTGTCGTGTCCTATATTTTTTTTCATTTTTAATCCCAGCCCCTGTTCCCGCAGGAGGCCTTTTGGTAGGTCGTCATTGTAAATAAGAATGTTCTGAACTGGCCTAGTTAAATAAAATAAATAGTGAAGTACATATACACCAAAAAACTACTTAAGTCGTACTTTAAAGTATTTTTACACCACTGATAATAACAGGTCCATTTTCGGTGACTGAAACTTCCTTCCCAGTCCTACTGCTAGGTGCTACTATTGTTATACCATAAGACTGCTACATCTATGACCTATGTGCAAAGATAGTCAAGTAAACCTGAAACGTCAAGGCAAACACACCTGGCACTCTCTACAGAGCTGCGCCTGGTCTTGCCCCCGGGGTCAGCAGAGTCCAGGTCCACGTTGACCCCTAGCTGCTGCAGCTGGCGCAGCGTGGCGTGGAGCACCTGGTCCCTTCCTTTTGGCTGCTCCTCTCCTTTGGGCTCCGGCCTCCGGGAGTTGACGGGAACAGGGCTAGGGGACGACTGCTGGGACTGACAGTGGGACACTTGTCTAGGGGACAAGCTGTGGCTCTCTTGCCGTGGGTACGAGGTCCTTTGGTCTTCTTCCTCATCGACCTCCTCGTTCACTGATCCCTGGAGGCGGCTGTTCACTTGGCCCTGTGGAAGGATGAAGAATGTCAGATCTTGATTGGTAAAAGCGCTTTTCATACGTTTAGTTCCAAGCGACAGATAGTCAAAAAGGGATCTCACAGGACGGAGGCTGGCCACATAACATGTTGGATTAAGCGTTTCACTGCAATACTAGATTCTGTTGAAACATTCCCCCAAAATAAAGCATACCAGAATGAAAGACGGTGCAAATACAAACACATAGACTAATCACTTGGAGCCGTGCTCATAAGTGTTTTTCTGTTGACATACATGGAGAAAGTGCCTATAAAAGATGACTCTTACCAGTAGATCCTGATAAAACCGCTGATCATCCTCCATCGCCCTGGGCTCCTCACTCTTGGTGCCGTCTCTCTGTGGAGACTGGGACTGGTAGTACATGCTGGCACTCTCCCCCAACACTGGACTCTGGAAAGAACAGTCTCCAAATGCTGACTGAGTCCTGCAGGAAATGCACAAAAAACACACGCGGTTCATACTACGGTAAAGATAAATTCACTGAAATGGCCACGAGGTGGCACCAGTGTTCAGATGGTGAGCCGTCACAGTTGGTGAGATCACACGTCTGATGCCAGTTGTGAGTGCTCACCCTATCGTGGATATTTTCACATCACCCATGTTCTCATGGCTGGGTTTCAGATTGAAACTTTCTCTATTCCTTTCAATCATTAAAGCCTCATTCTTGTGAAATGAAGGGAGTAAAATGGTGTCAACTCCCCTTTCAGAGTTCTTGGTGGTGAACTACGACCATTACTTTCTTGCATTCTTCCAGTCAATTCAAATCGAGGGCTGGGCCAATGTAAAAAAAAATCTTTATTTTTTTTAAGCGCTCAGTTTGAAATGCAGCCAACCGTTTGCTTACCTCTGGTGCGTTGACTGGTTGGCTGGTGAGCCTGGCACCCGTCCCTCCCTGACCCCGCTCTCTTCTTCCGAGCCACCTATGTGCCTGCGGTGGGTAAGGTTGGCATTGCCAGAGCTCCGACTACAGGAGGCCCTGCTGCCATCAGGAGCGCCAGGCCCTCTGTGCCACTCTGGCTGTGGGCGCTCCTCGTCATCGCGAGCGGGGGCATCGACTGGGACGCCCCAGAACAGACTGGCACCTGCAGAGGGAAGAGATGAAGTTAGTTGACTAAGGGTGCGTTCGTAAATTCACTCTGGCTATCTAGTCCAATTTCAGAGCACTCTCGTCTGAGTGTGCCAGAGGGCAGAAAAATGAATTTACGAACGCGCAACACCTGCTGAAAATTACCGGGGTCAGTAATATAAACGTAAAAAAATTGCCGTAATTCAATTGTTGCCAGCAGCACAGTTAGTCACTAACTCTCTAGATAACCAGCTCTGCTAGGGCAAGACAAATGGTCAGAGGGAGTTTCTCTCATTTGTGGCTGGAAGTAGCTAGCCAACTTTAGCCAGTTAGCTTGGGTGCTTGACTGCCGTTGTGAGGAACACTCGGATCAACCCTACTCCTCGGCCAGAGCGTCCAGTGGGTGCTCCGAACAAAACACAATTTTTGAACGGACAATCTGACAACGCTCTGAATTTACGAACGCCCAGAACGCACTCTGGCACACAAGAGTGAATTTACGAACACACCCTATATGGTATAGTAAACAACAACAAAAAACTCCAAGACAGTTACACAACAAAAGAGTAATCATAGGTGTATTGATACTGGTTAGTCCGAATTCACTTTTTCAATTCAGGAGACTTGGAGAGAAAAGAAAAGGCCATGTTCTCAGTAGATCTCAAATGAACCATAAGTGAGAAATACGATTTTCAGTGTTTCTGGAGACTAGAGCGTCACACTGTCTCGCAAAAACGAGTGACAGGCGTAGTATTGGATCAAAATGCAGTGATAGACAAACTATGACTATCCACCATGTATAAGCAGTGATGAATGACTCCAGTACCTGTGCCTACAGCGATGCTAACACTTCTCTTGGTCTGTTGTCCAGGGGAGGTCTGTGTCTGGATGACTGCCTGCTCAGTGGATGGAGATGAGCTCCCTCTTTTCCCTTGGGCCTCAAGTAGCTTCTGGATCTGAAACAGGGTAAGAAAGGTTGAGAACCCCTGTTCTAAAGCTTTAAGATTGTGTCATTTGATACATTGTCTGATATCCACAATGACACCGTGGAGAACCTGACCTGGGCCTGCAGTAACTTGAGCTGCCGGTCTTGGTCCACCAGGATTCTATAGGCGTCAGAGGCTAGGAGGTTCACAGGCCCGTCCAGGGGAGAGAGAGAGGGGGTTGCCTGGGCCTGGCAACACTGGTTCTGACAGGCGGGGGCTAGCGGCTCCAAGCGGCCCCTGGGAGAGCAGGGCCCCTGAGGGGGGAAGTGGTGTGTGGTGGGGGGGCCCCCGGTGAGGCACGCTGGGCTGTAGTGAAGGTTTGTTTGGTGAGAGGTGAGGGGGTTACTATCAGAGTTAGAGCAGAAGTGCCCACCCGGGGTCCCTGAGGCCCCCTGCCAGTGGTTGGGGTGGTACAAGGGAGTATGGTCATGTTGTTGGAAGGAGCAGCACCCGCAAGGCTGGTTCAAGTTGGGGTTGGGGGTGCTGTGGAAGTGCTTGGGATGGACTGGGGGCTGTTGGTGAGTGGGCATGAGGGCTGGGGTTGGGGGGGGACCAGGGCTGTGCCTGGGGATGGGTTGTGGAGAGTTTCCAACGGGGGAGGCCCCTCTGTAAGAGGGGCGACCTGGGGTTTGGTGGAACTGCCTGGCCTGATGGACTGATCCGTTAGGAGAGGAGTCAGTCTTTGGAGAGGAGGAGGATGAAGTAGAGGCAGATGCCGTCTTCCCGAACTGCGGAGGGGCTGATTTCCTGCTGGAGGAGGGGGGCCAGAGCGGTGGTGGCTGCTGCCCAGGGGTGCGGGAAGCTCTTCTGCTGCCTTTGCCCTGGGAAGCCATGGCAGGGGTCAGGGGCCTTCTAATGGCAGGGGGGCCCCCGAGGATGGTGGGACCCTGGCCTGGGGGTCTGGCAGCCCAGGGGTGGAGCTGGTGGGAGGGAGGGGCACTTCCTCTGTGCTGCAGAGCTGGGAGGGGAAGATGAGGGCGACCAATGGTTTTTCCATCCAGGAAACTGCCGTCCATCACTAGAGAGAGCTCCGGCACAGAGGGGTGGACCTGCTTGGTCTGAAACAAAAAGGAATAAAATTTACAACAAACCCTAAAGTATAAATAGACTACCGTAATTTCCGGACTACAAGCCGCTACTTTTCCCCACGCTTTGAACCTCGCGGCTTATACAGTGACGCGGCTAATTTATGGATTTTTCCCGCTTTCACAAGATTCATGCCGCCAAAAAACTGAGCACCGTCACATAATGTGACGTAAATCGAGCGCGTTCAAACTTCATCATTCTGATTACGGTAGTKATTTTGTCACCCTCATCATGGCAAAGACACGGAGAAATGCATATGATGCAGCTTTCAAGTTGAAGGCGATCGATCTGGCTGTTGGAAAAGGAAATAGAGCTGCMMCACGGGAGCTTGGCCTTAATGAGTCGATGATAAGACGTTGGAAACAGCAGCGTGAGGAACTGACTCAGTGCAAAAAGACAACAAAAGCTTTCAGAGGGAAGAAAAGCAGATGGCCCGAACTAGAAAATGAGCTTGAAGACTGATTCCTGGGGGCACAACAAAGTATTTGCAGCCACTCGACATCAGTGTAAATCGTGCATTTAAGGTGGCGCTCCGTGTTCAGTGGGAGGCTTGGATGACAAGTGGGGAGAAATCCTTCACTAAAACGGGCCGCATGCGAAGAGCAACTTATGGTCAAGTCTGCCAGTGGGTCCTGACAGCGTGGAGCATTGTCAAAAAATCCACTATCATCAACGGGTTTCGAAAGGCTGGACTGCTGCGTGTTGAAGAGGGCAGCATGAGCTCAGCGGGGAATTTGCCTCCGGATGAAAGTGACGAGAGCGACAATGAAAACGATCCAACATCGGATGAAGCAATTCTGAGGCTATTCAACTCCGACACCGAAGGAGATGACTTCAGTGGTTTCAGTGCACAGGAGGAGGAAGATAGTGACCAATGACTTTCTTGGTAGGCTACTGTTTACTGCTATTTTTTTTAAATTGTTACAAGCCGTGTTTCGTTTAAAGGCTGTGTAAAGTTCATTTGTTTCAATGTACCGGTAGGTACCGGTAGGCACCTGCGGCTTAGACATGTGCGGCTTATTTATGTACAAAATACATATATATTTTTTTTAATTCAGTGGGTGCGGCTTATATTCAGGTGCGCTTAATAGTCCAGAATTACGGTATGTGCTTCAAATGACAAATAGAGCAACCTCCTCTGGTTACAGCATAGATACAGCATTCCAAAGAGAGGGAAAGAAAGAAGAAAAAAAGGAAGGAGACCGAAAGGAGACAGAGACACCGAGAGAACTGACCTGCTGGGTGAGAGGGTGTGGGTTTGGGGAGGGCCTGGGGGAGAGGTCCTCATCCTCCACTCCAGAGTCATGGTCGCTGATTGACAGCCTGTCCTGCGGAGAGGCTGCCACTGACGCAGGGCTGAGGGAGAGAAGAGGACAGACACCGTCAAACACTGGTGTGCCCATTGTCTAATGACGTCTAATCTACCACACAGCAATTCCTGTGAAGTCATAAAATCCTGTTAGAGGATCGTTCTCATGAGTTTAGTTAGTATTTAATAACAAATTACTAATGATTGTCACCCAACACAGACAAAAAGCCACCACACAGACAGACAGCATTGAGTCCCAATCCACTGCTCCAGTCGAGGTAATATTGTTACAGCAGATGCTTGAGAGAAGAGCTTTTATACCTTGTTAAGGAGACACGGGACACCAGTTCCCTGAAGAACTCAGCCTCACGGTTCTGGGTCTCGGCACTGAGCTCAAACTTCAGAGTACGGCCCTCGGACACCTCTACATTCTGCACAGACAAGGAACAAAAGAAAATCAAGTCTAATTTTGACGTGGATTATCCACCATGTATAAATTATGTAACCGCCATCCTTAACACCTGCCAGCTTAACTCGCAAGCCAGCTGCACCAACGTGTCAGAGGAAACATCGTTCAACTGGCGACAGTCTGCAGGCACCCGGTCCGCCACAAGGAGACGCTAGGGCGCGATGAGCCAAATAAAGCCCCCCCTGGCCAAACCCTCCCCTAACACGTACGATGGTGGGCCAATTGTGCGCCTCCTATGGGAGTTCCAGCCACGGCCGGTTGTGGCACAGCCCGGGAATGAACCCGGGTCTGTAGTAACGCTTCTAGCATTGTGATGCAGTGCCTTAGACCGCTGCGCCAATCAGGAAGCCCATAAATTACTATTGTTGTAATAGTGGGTAAAGGCCACAAGAGGGCTGTTCATACTACTAAGCTGAGCCAAAACAAGCTGAACTGCACCAACCTCCTTATGCATCGACAATAGTTGTTGGAACCATGTTGGTAAGCTCAATGTGAAAGGGAAATGGCCGAGCATGGTTCAGGTTGGAACGATAGAGTGAGTCAGGCATAAGTGTGCCTACCTTGTAGAGAGTGAGTGACTCGGTGCTGGTGAGCAGTTGAAAGGTCATGTCCTGCTGCTGCCCACTGCAAGGCTGAACCTGGTAGAACTCTGGCTCCCTGTGGGTCAGTGAGTACAGCACCACAAGGAACGCACCGCCCTCAGACATCACCCTGGAACTCAACAATAAATCAGGGGTGTGTTCATTAAAACATTTTGAAGAGAGAAGGTAGCCCAACTGAACCAATAAGAAAACTGATTGACGTATTCCATTGAAGTGCAACGGTGTGAAAATGTAACATTGCAGATAGAAATCTCATGAAGAGCTGTCTGACAAATCCCTATTCTACACATGTACAGTGCATTCGGGAAGTATTCAGACCTCGACTTTCTCCACATTTTGTTACGTTACAGCCCTATTCTAAAATGGATTACATTGATGAGGGGGGGGGACAATATTCACACACAATACCCCATATCAACAAAGCAAAAGCAAGTTTAGACATTTTTGCAAATATATTGAAACACAGATATATCACATTTACATAAGTATTCAGACCCTTTACATAGTACTTTATTGAAGCCCCTTTGGCAGAGATTACAGCCTTGAGTATGACACTATAAGCTTGGCACCCTTGTATTTGGGGAGTTTCTCCCATTCTTCTTTGCAGATCCTCTCAAGCTGTTCGGTTGGATGGGGAGCATTGCTGCACAGCTGTTTTCAGGTCTCTCCAGAGATGTTTGATCGGGTTCAAGTCCGAGCTCTGGCTGGCCCATTCACGGACATTCAGAGACTTGTCCCAAAGCCACTCCTGCGTGGTCTTGGCTGTGTACTTAGGGTCGTTGTCCTGTTGGAAAGTTTACCTTCACCCCAGTCAGGACCTGAGCGCTCTAGAGCAGGTTTTCATCAAGGATCTTTCTGTACTTTGCTCCGTTCATCTCTCCCCTCAATCCTGACTAGTCACCCAGTCCCTGCCGCTGAAAAACATCTTCACCGCATGATGCCGCCGCCGCCACCACCATGCTTCACCATAGGGATGGTGTCAGGTTTCCTCCAGCTGTGACGCTTGGCAATCAGGCCAAAGAGATCAATCTTGGTTTCATCAGACCAGAGAATCTGGTTTCTCTCAGTCAGAGTAATTTAGGTGCCTTTTGGCAAACTCCAAGCGGGCTGTCATGTGCCTTTCACTGAGGAGTGGCTTCCGTCTGGACACTACCATAAAGGCCTGATTGGTAGAGTGCTGCAGAGATGGGTGTCCTTCTGGAAGGTTCTCCCATCTCAACAGAGGAACTCTGGAGCTCTTTCAGAGTGACCATAAGGTTCTTGTTCAACTCCCTGACCAAGGCCCTTCTCTCCTGATTGCTCAATTTTGCCGGGCAGCCAGCTCTAGGAAGAGTCTTGTGCCTCGACATAATCCTGTCTCGGAGCTCTACGGACAATTCCTTCGATAAGGTATCCATTAGTTATTTGTAATAAATTAGCAAAAAACTCTAAAAACCTGTTTTCGCTTTGTCATTATGGGGTATTGTGTGTAGATTGATGAGTGAAGAAAATGATATAATCCATTTTAGAATAAGGCTGTAATGTAACAAAATGTGGAAAATGTCAAGGGGTCTGAATACCTTCATGAATAAGCACCGATGAACTAAAAATAAATATTTCATGATTTGGAAAAAAACATCTTAAGCATAGAAACCATAACAACTCAAACATTTGTAATAATTTAAACATTTGAAATAAGTTAAGGCTTATTCATGAACGTTATAACAAAGTGCCTAGCCTGCAGGCCCACATCAGTTGTGCTTCAACAAACTTGTGTGTTCGTTGCTGTATGTATGGGATAACAACCATAAAACAGTTGGCTACAGCACAGAGTATGGAGCCAGGCTACCTTCAGGTAAGTGAGAAATGACAGTCAAAGTGCTATTTGCAATATGTGAACAGATGGGCATCACACTCACTTGTCATGGAGGGAGGAGCTGAACAGGTACCTCAGACACCACGCCCACACCTGGGGGTTGTAGATGTGGGTGACCCCACTCAACCATCTGCCACAGACAACACCACAAGCACATCAACCAAACTGTACACTACTGCTAATGAGGTGGCACACACACGCCCCCCAACAGCTTGACTACTATAAGGAAGGATAAATCCTTTTGTGGATCAGATTATCTCCAATGAATGGAGGCCCCCCCCCCCCCCCCGCCCATCCAAAATAATAACATATGTTGGCCGAAAAATGTTATGTCAATGGAGGGCATTCTCACACTCCGACCAGTGGAAGAGTGTAGGCCTTCGGGTCAGACTCCAGTAGTAGCAGCAGTTTCCGGGTTTGATCCATGGTCAGAAAGCTGGAAAAAAATGTAGACCAGAGGCATTAATTAATTAATAACACAGCGATAAAATAAATGATTGGCATGACTTGTTTATAATGTTATTCCATGTTATGGCCTTAATCCTTACCCTTGTTTGCGGCTGGCACTGCTGTGTAGCGGCTGGGTGAGGCTGGCCGGGCTGCTCAGGTTCCTGGCCAAGGCGGTGGGGATGATGGGCACGGGCCGGACAGGCACAGCGTCCAGCGTGTTGCCGGGGGCTGCGGCGGCCCAGCGCAGGGAGAAGCCCAGGCTGTCACCTTGCTGGAAGCAGCTGAGGTGGGCTCGTAGGGCCAGCAGCTTAGACAGGTCCAGGGACTCCCGGCTGCTGCAGCAGTGCTGGAGCATCTGAACAGGTAGGGTGGGAGGGAGGATGGCGACATGGTTTAGGGCTGTTTAAGTTGGGCACATTCCATGGTCGCAGTTCCAGGGCACTGGATTAATGGTTTCCCCTGGTGGCACTAACTTTTTCAGTTCTATTGGTGGCACCAGCCCATGATTTGGTCGCATAAAAAAATATATATATTTGGCAGCACCATGGAATAGGAAAATGAGTAGTGATCTTATAAAGTCATACACAATGCTTTATTAAAAGTGTAATAGATTACTGAGATGGTATTCAATAAATAAGTTATGACTTCTAACATGTCCAAACAGGAAGGCACGATTCAAGATATTGATATGCAACCAAATTCATGTCAATTACGCTAATATTGTTGTAATTTACTGTCAAAATAGGGCTACAGAATATTATTTTTTGTTCATTAGAGGTGAATTTGCCTTCATCTTTATGTGCACTAATATTATATACAGGCCTAATTAAATTGGTGCCAATTCACCAGCTGCGGAAGTGGGACGTCAAAACACATTAGCTAGATCGCTAATTTTAAAGTGGGTCGTTCGAGCCCTGAATACTGATTGGCTGATATGAGCCATATATCACGGGTATGACGCAAAACTACTTGTTCTAATTACTAGGGCTGACCCCATTTAGTCAACTGCTCGATTGTTTGGTTGATAGGCTGTTGTTCGACAAAGACTTCTTTAGCCGAGCATATAGCCCCAAAAAAAAATCATGGCGTACAAGACACCGGTCTGATTCGCGCATGGGGATGGCACAGTCCATCACTAAAACATGTCCAACTGAAATTGTACATGGTTATACTACATAACACTAATCAAAATTAGATTATTTTATAACAGATGCACTTCCTCCCGCGTTGGATAGTGGTCGCTGTCCACATTTGTGAAACATCAGCACATTGTTGAATTGCCGCTGTTTCCTAGACCATGTTTCTATGTGCATAATAGCAAAGTTACCCAGCATATTGGTGTTGAGAACAATGTGGCAGAGGCAGCAGTGGAGTTAGGAGATGAGAAAACAGCCCCTGCCTTAATTGTCTAAGAATAGCAAGGAGAGGAAACCAACTTAAATACACTGAACAAAAATATAAAAACACAACATGTAAAGTGGTGGTCCCATGTTTCATGAGCTAAAATAAAAGATCCCAGAAATTGTCCATCTATTCCTCGTAGGGTAAGTTGAATACCCCTGCACTGGAGTATCTTTTCATTAGAATGGATCATCTGTAGAATAATGCACTTTACGGTTTAACCAAAGCATGGCTTTATCTGCCCCCCAAAAATGGTTGTTTTGATTGAGGTGACCAGGTAGAAAGTGCAGCTTGCACCAATTTGACCAATTAAAAGTTTAACTCACAGGCAAATCAAGCTAAACGTGACTAAATGGTCACAGTCTGGAGCCCTGGGTTCAGTAATTAGCAACACCTGTTGCTGACAGGTTGCAATAACTGCCAACTTAGGAGTAGAGGGAGTATGCTCCTTCTGTTATCCTGGCAACAGAAAAGGTGGGCCATCTCGTTAGGCAGTTAAGAGGGTGGGTTGAACTTAACGTACAGTTGGGACCAATGTAAATTCCAGTTAGAATAAACAGCATTAGGTAAGAAAATACGGAAAGTATTTTCGGCAGTGGTTAGAGCGTTGGGCCAGTAACCGAAAGGTTGCTAGATCGAATCCCCGAGCTGACAAGGTAAAAATATGTCGTTCTGCCCCTGAACAAGGCAGATAACCCACTGGTCCTAGGCTGTCATTGTAAATAAGAATTTGTTTTGAACTGACTTGCCTAGTTAAATAAGTGTTAAAAAAAACAAGTGTATGGTTATTGCTCGTATTCTGGTAAGCATAACCTTCATTTCATATCATCCTCATAAAACCTCCAACTTCATCATATTATTCATACAATACAGTGTTCTATGAGTGATTAGGACATTTACTTTCAGTGCAGACATGAGCATATTCATGTTACCTTAAAAGAGATGTGGAAGCCTTCTGCCGAGTGAACCATGGTGTCTGTAGCAGAGACCCCCTGGGTTTCCAGCACACAGGGCACCAGGACGTCCCCGGGCATCAGGGCAGTGGGCACCTTTCCAGAGGAGCCAGGCTGCCCCCGGCCCGGGTCGAACCGGTCAAGTGTTAAAGTCACACCTTCTTCATCTTGGAGAAAGAGTGGAGAGAACGGAGGTACAAGGGGCAGTTTAAATATAAAATAGTCAAACTTAAGAGTACTTACTTAGCAAGCATATCCAATCAATCATTATCATGAGTATAAAATAATTATTTTCCATCTAAAAACCTGTTTGCTCTTTAACTACAATTATTTTTCAATATTTGTCATGAAAAAATGAATACTTCTCACCAGAATCCACAGCAATAGTCCCCAGCAAGTAACAGCTGAACTCAGGCTTGTTACTCTGTCGAGCATGGCGGTGGGCCAAGCGAAGAGTTTTCTCCACAAGAAGTAGCCGGGGATTTCTGTTCAATAGAAAACAGGTTTTCAAGCAGTGAAGGCAGAACATGACCAAATAACAATCACAGGTTGTGTTTCAATAGTCTCCCTTGTTTCCTTTCAACTGAACTGATTGGAGAGAATTAAGCAGATGAAAGCAAGCCCGACATATTGCTTACACCGGCCAAGATTTCTCAAATCAGTACAGACGATGGGCTGGAGATGAGAAAGCCACTGTGTACTACTGTGCTGCATTTTAAGTAGTCACTGTCAAAAAGAACCCAGTAGACTACCTGTAATAGGAGAGGTGGAGGCTAACCACATCCCCATTAGGTGTGGGGTCCCATAGGGCCACTTTGGATTTGGGGAAGGTGAGGGCAGCAAGCGCATTCTCTGGTGACCTGTGGCATGGTTAACAATGTCAAATACTGTCAGACAAACTTCCAAGTGCGAATTGTTATTGTATTGGAATTATTAGGAAATAAATGAGAAATGTACCAGGTTTGATATATGCAAAGGAAACATGTACATACCTTGTTGCCATCTTCAGATTATCTGGTTTGTAAACATTGTCCAAGACGTGAGAAGGCAAGCCTTTCAAATTCACCTGAACACTCTTCTGTGGACAGGAAAGGCGTTGTTCTGTCAACAAGAACTGGCTATGACTTTGAGGCAAACACTTTGACATCGTTATGTCAAGGCCAAACACCGGATAAAATCTAAATGTGTGTGCATGACACCATGCACCTTTTCAAGCAATTAACTGACACAAAGACTAGCGTTACTAGCTGGCAACGTAACATTAGCTAGCTACTGCAGCTAGCTAGTTAAAGGACTTTAGCCACCTGGCAAGTTTAGAAAATGGCATAGCTAACGTTACTGTAACTACCTAGCTAACGTTAGCGTTCGCTCAAACACCCCGTTACCTATGTCAGTCCAATTTGTGACCATAGCACATACAGTAATATTGTTCACCAAACGTAGCCAGTTAACTAACTAGCTATCTTATGGGTTCGCGTGCCACCGAGTCGTGATGGCTGGCTGAAATGTTCGGAGAACTGTCTTCAAACCGCTGTCCTCAACTAAGACTTCCTCGGCAACAACATCAAAGCAGTCATATCCGCGGTATATCCACACTTTCTCGGTCTTGTTTCGTTAATAGTTTTACTTCACCTGGCAGCAACGTAGCGTCGCATCGAATTAATCACTTTCCGCATTGCTAGCTAAACGTTCCTTGCGATAAGTCAAATGTAATTGATTATGGCGCTGTTTCCAGGTTCCAATGGCGGGGCATAAAATCCAGCCAATAGAATGCTCCGTTTCATGGCTGCCATGGCTCCTATCAGAGGAGCTGACAATATCACCCGCTCAGCCCATCCAGTCCTTTTATCGTAATGGCGATGCAGTACACGAGCCTTGTTGAGGTTGCAAAGAATATGAAATAGCGATAATGCTATGCTACACTGTACATCAAGTTTTGCAACGATGAGCTACGTTTTGATACTGATAACCATTTGAATTAAACAAAAACAAAAACACAAGGGGGCGCAATTTTACCAGATTATACAGTAATAAATACAGGCATTTTCCTATGCCACAGACATCCCATCTTTATTGACAGAAGCACAGCAGGCAAACAAAATTACTATGCCACATCAAAACAACCACAAACATCAGTATCATTTTCAAACCTAATCTTTCATGATACTTTTAATTTGTAGATATTACAAGTCACAGAAGGGCTTTTCCAACATGACCACCATTCACAGATGCACAGTGATGCTCCATTCCGCTTGAAGGCTTGTCATGATGATATTCAGAAAAGAGTAATGTAATATTGACTTTGCACTAGAGCTTGGTCTGACAGAACTTAGGCTGTTACAGAACTGGTCGTAAGTAAAATCCTGCTCCCCTGTACACCCAAACATCAGCTGAGATCAGCAAGGGGTTGGACATGACATCACCACACATTTGACTCAGTAGAACTCATTTTGACCCTGATAGAAATAATCTCTAGTCCGTCCATGCCTCATTCACTCATGCTGGCTGAGACCAATGGGTTCCAGGTTGAAGTGATTGCAACAGCGTCTAGCCAATGGCTGGCCGTCATGGATTCATTTTGCCCCAATCCATTTCAGTTCAGAGGAGATTAACAATCCAAACCAATTGTTGATATGCAGAGAGAGACTGTGTGACAGAGAGCGGGGGACAGAAAGGAGTACTGTGAGGAATGTCACATATGAAGATGATTGAGGTACCCCATTCTGTTTAGTGAGATATTGGGGAATTTAGACAGTCATGGAGCCTGAGGATTTGAACCTGCATCTCATCAGGGAAATCAGCGCACTGAAGAAATGCATAAAGAGGTAACTTCTCACTTTTTCACATTATTAACTGGGATGTATTTTATGTTTCACTTTGATATTTTACTCTAGCATTTGGCCTAAATTGCTCAGTGAGTATAAAGAGTATAGTTGATGATTGTTGGGATCCAGAACACCTGTTGTCATCAATGTGTAATGAAAAAGTAAGGATTTGAGAGGTCAGGTTTGGAACAATGTGAGGGGATCCTAGATCTGTGCTCAGGGTCAATGACTTCTTCAGTCTTGATGAAAAGCTCAGATATCAGAGGCATCCTCGACTGTCTACTCCCATAGTCATTTTAAGGCTGTCAGATGCATACAGTTATGTCTGGCTAGCAAGGCTTTTAATATAATCTCTGCAAGGCACTGCAATTCTGCTTTTCCTTGAAACCCCCACAATCTGAAAAGCAGTGTTTCAACATTAAAGCTTCAGACACTGTCGACTACTTTTTCTCTGGCTAAACTAGACTATTGCTCCAGCCCACTGGCAGAAATGAGCTCATAGTCTTGCGTTACTCAGAGAACCCTGTCAACTGAGGAAATACAGGCATAAACTGTTGCTTTAAAAAAATACTTAGATAGTTGCCATTACACTACCAGTCCGGTACTCAGACTGACAGTGTGTAAACAAACACCAGACACATATGTTGGCTTTATCCCAAGGTGGAGATTCGTCTTTGGGCCATACTTACAGTACTTATGAGGCATAGACATAGTCCTGGGCCAATTCATGGTGGTCCTAGATGTGTATGTTACAAATGGGAGTTACAGCACAATGGAGGTCTTGTTCAAAAGGAGGAAGGGGTGGATTGAGCAAATCACATTTCAGGTCTGAAAATAGGGTAATTTTTTGGGGGGGAAGGAGAGACATTTTTCATAAGGTTGTGAGTTTGTGATACATTCCTCAGTTTCCGAGCTTGACTTTCTCAGGTCTGGGTACTTGGATCTAGCTTGGCTGACGCGACCCACTTGACCACTCAGCGAGGGCAGAGCTGTGACTCACTGATCTGGATAGGAGGTTGTTTGTTAATGCGATATTCGATTAGAAATTGAGCAGACTCATTGATTGGTTCTCTCAAATGTTTTTTTCCCCCTGGGGGGGTTGACACTTCTTGTTGTTTTGATTTGAAAATCCAACAGTTGTAATGGATGTGTGTGGATGTGTGTGGATGTGCCTGTGAGTGTTTGAGCAGTGGAGGCTGCTGAGGGGAGGACAGCTCATAATAATGGCTGAAATGGAGTGTAATGGCTGGAATGGAGTGAATGGAATGGTATCAACCAACGCATCGTAAAGACAACATCAAAACAGTCTCTCCAGACTCTGAAGTCAGGAGGACTTCCAGTTAGACTAACTTGGATCTAGCAGTGTATGAAGTTAAATATCTTCCCCAATGTTTCCGATTATTATGGCCCTGTTTTAAAACAGGCCTGGGAGACCTTGGGGATTCAAAAATTCCCCCTGAAAGAAAAATAAACATGAGAACGCAATTATTATCTAGTGAACCTTTTTGCACATTAAAAGATATCTTTAAATTTCAAAGTATTCCTTTATTATTTTTATCTGACAATCAGTAACATATGAGGTGGAGGGCAGAGAGTGACGAATCAACCGAGTCCAAATCAAGAATCAACAAAGAAAATTCCTGAGCCAGCTGGAATATGAGCCTGGAGACTAGTGCATTTCCTCTGCTCTCTGCATTTAAGATTCCTTTGCTACCTTTCTTTTTCTTTTTCTCTCTCTCTCTCTCTCTTGCTCTCTCTCTCTCTCTCTCTTGCTCTCTCTCTCTCTCGCTCTCTCTCTCTCTCTCTCTCAAATTCAAGGGTAAAGTTACTAGACTCCACCCACAGCGGGCGGAGTTTCAGACCCTCCACCAATAGAGCTACCCTTGTGTTGCATTTAAGAATTTCTGTGTCCAATCCTCTACCAGCTGCTCAAGACTGTCTCCCGAAGCAACCCTGAGGTTTCCACACATGTGGATCACCTTTTACAGTCAGTTGCTGCCCACTGCCTGCTGTAGATGTTTTACCAGAGGAAGGAGGGGAGAGGAACTGGATACTTGGCAGTAGGGACTGTTGAGGGGAGGAGAAGGTTGGTGAAACTCCCAGATTTGTGTACTTAAAGGGAGAGTGAGTGCTCAGTGGAGACGAGACCCACACGTGAACTGCCCCAACACAGCTGGAGAAGGACAGAAAGGGAGGGAGGGAGGGAGGGAAGGGGAAGGTTGTTTCAAAATAGAAGGCGTCGCTGAAATAACAGTGAGAAGATTTTGGGCTGAGCTTTCACAGATTTTAGGATGGCATTTGGGAGAGGAGGCCAGAGCAGGCAGAGCTACCTCAGTCTCTTAACACCAATGGAGGGAGAGAGGTAAGAACTTTTCCTCTTCACACTCTCAGGGACTATTCTCTCTCTTACCTAAACAAAGGAAGAAACCAGCTATAATTATTTCAATGACAATTGGAACTTAGGCATTCAATGTATGTTATTGATCATTGCATCTGGAGTGTCATCTATTGTCCGAATTCAAATACAGGCAGGAGAGGCCAAAATCTATTACATCCTTTGTGGCCACCATATTTGCATGTGAATTCGAAACCTAGTAGCATTTCAGTAGAGGTGAGGTCGGCCGAGGAGATTCCGATACATTTCCGTATTCTAAAACAGCCCCTTATAGAACAAACCCAGTCTCGCAGAAGCAATTGGTTTCCTTCTCCCCTTAGTCTCACATGTTGACCTTGTTGCATTGCGGTTCAGTGACTGCAGGCATTTCAACACAAGCTCAGTGGTTGTGAAGTGCAATGTTGGTGTGGAAGTGTAGCCCATAACCTCTAGCATGCTCTCTGCGTCCCCTAGTCACTCCCTGGAATTTGGAGACAGCAGCTGCATTCCTGACTGAATCTGTGATGATTAAAACCCTACGGCGTAGTATCCATTTCACGAAGTCTCTCTGAGTGCTGATCTAGGATCAAGTCCCCCCCCCCCTCCTCCGTGTAATATTATTAATTATGATCAAAAGGGGAAAACTGATTCTAGATCAGCACTCGTACTCTGAGGCAATTTGTGAATATGGGCTCTGGTCTTTCTTGAGAGGCAGTAGAGAGTTGCTGGCCTGCTGGAGGTATTTTGCAGGGCTCTGGCAGTGCTCCTCCTTGCACAAAGGCGGAGGTAGCGGTCCTGCTGCTGGGTTGTTGCCCTCCTAGGCCTCCTCCACGTCTCCTGATGTATGGCCTGTCTCCTGGTAGCGCCTCCATGCTCTGGACACTACGCTGACAGACACAGCAAACCTTCTTGCCACAGCTCGCATTGATGTGCCATCCTGGATGAGCTGCACTACCTGAGCCACTTGTGTGGGTTGTAGACTCCTTCTCATGCTACCACTAGAGTGAAAGCACCGCCAGCATTCAAAAGTGACCAAAACATCAGCCAGGAAGCATAGGAACTGAGAAGTGGTCTGTGGTCACAACCTGCAGAACCACTCCTTTATTGGGGTGTCTTGCTATTGCCTATAATTTCAACCTTTTGTCATTCCATTTGCACAACAGCATGTGAAATTTATTGTCAATCAGTGTTGCTTCCTAAGTGGACAGTTTGATTTCACAAGAATGTGATTGACTTGGAGTTACATTGTGTTGTTTAAGTGTTCCCTTTATTTTTTTGAGCAGTGTATTTCCCAACCATTTTCCATCCCAAAAAATTGGAATAAACAGAGGCCTTGATTTCTGGTCAAACAGATGGAAAGGGGGTCTTAATCATCTAGCATAAAAAGTCTTAAAAGGTATTATAAATACAGAAAAACACAATAATGTTGAGGCAAAGACCCCTGCCAACTAATATCAACACTTATATTTAGTTTTGCGGAAATTATTGGCCTTCTGTATAGTTTTAAAGGGGCAATCAGCAGTTGCTACGTCTTTTTGTGTACCCATTGATTCTTGTAGAATATAACTTATAAATGCCTCATGAGCTTAGTTCAACATTCGTACCCCATCAGAACCCCAAATATAAGCTTGTTTTACTCCAATACATGTGAACAAACACTATACCCTCTAAACATGGTTAAAACTATAATTTTGATATCATGGATGGTCAGTCCTTGCATTAATGGCTCTGTCTTTGAATTTGAGAGTGGTTACATTTCTCCAGTCCCATCCCTCAGATTTGTTCAGAAACAGAGGCTGGTACAACGCTTTGTTATTGGTTCTACTGCTGATTGCCGCTTTAAGAAATATTACTGCAGATATATACAGAAATTCAAAAAATCCTATGTGTAGCACCTTTAAGATATATACGTGTATCACCTTTTACAGTCAATTGCAGCTTTAATAAATATTGCCTAGTGTCTTGTCATTCTGTTACCAAAAACCAACATATCTTTAAAGGCGCTACACCTAGAATTTCTCCCCTATGTGGAAGCTAGATGAATTGCAACAGCACTAGGCTGCATTCAAAACAAATTTCCCGTTCCCCTGCATCCTATTTCCTCGAAACATGACTACTCGCGCTTGATCCTTTTACTTTCGGTTTAGGTTCACCAGCTTCAAACCGCTTGAAAAAACTATATTTTTTGTTATTGAAAATATATTTCACATCGATTTAGATGGTACAATGATATCCTACACTTTTCAGTGCTTGTTTTCTCACATAAACTGAAATTGAGCGAACAGTGTAGAATTTTAGCAGCCATGAAATGACAGAGCAATTTCTACATTGGCTGCTTGACCCAATTTCCAGTAGATAACATAGCCACAAAGTCAAAACAGCTTTCCTATTTTGAACACAGATGCCGCTCTGGCGGGAGAAATCAAGAGGTTAATATCACAGCCAAACACAACACTGGCGGGTAAGTAATATTGTGAAACACTATCATTCCAATATTACTGGAGATATATTATGGACATTTTCTCAAATTACAATACAAAAATTCAATGTGTAGCACCTTTAACATATTTTTGAATTTCTCTCCATCATGAGGAGGGAGGGTAATCAAAGTTCACAGAAGTAACAAGTAAAGGTAGACCAACCAAGTTGTTATATTGTTATTAATAACAATTTGGTTTGATTTATTAAGTGATTAAAACATGTCATTCTGTTAAATCGGTAACAGAATGACTGCAACTCAATTTGCTACAATGGGAATTTATAGTATTCACAAACCACAGTTGGGTCTCCCGCTACTGTCCTCCCTTCCACTGGCATAATGTTACGTTCAACTCATAACTGTTTTTTTCTTCTCTTTCTGTCGTCTGGTGGTTAAAGCAAGAGTGTTTAAACAGTCTGGACAACCCCTCCCTCTCTCTCCCTGTCTCTCTTCTCTCGCTCTCCAGTTAATTTCACCTCTCCCGGTTCTTACTGACACCTACCCATGAGCCCCCTCTCTTTCCATTTCCTGTAACCAGCCCTCTCACCCACTGAGCACCAACCGACACCGGATGTCCATGTATGTTTGGTCAGTCCAAATCTGAACCAATCATAGATATCTGTTTCACAAGTTTGGACAGCACCGTACAGTAGAGCATGGTACATTAGATTTAAGTACAGTAGAGCACACTAGAGTACAGTATAAGTTATTGTATTGTACTGTACTGAACTCTACTCTACTGTGCTGTACTGTACAGAGTTGTATGGTTTGTATAACTTTGCAATCAATGGTTTTTGTTTGGCATACTTTTGTGAAAAATCAGAGTCAGCATCGATCTGTTTCCGTGGAATTACCTATAACACATTTTTTCCTGGTGTTGTTGTACTGTGCTATGTGGTATCCTACAGTATAGCCTTGTGGCTTTGTGTAGGGTCCTTCTGTCAAGCTTCCCTAATTCTTCCCTTTCCCTTGATGACTCTCGCTCTCTCTCTCTACACTATATTAAATTAAATAGGTAAATAATAGTGAGTGTGGTTAAGTATGGGGATGTTTGTGGGTACTTAACAGTTGAGGCTTGTGGGTGGTGTTAACTTGGCAGGGAACCTTCCTTATTAAGCACACACTAATTTAAATCAAATTAGTTTCTCTACATAGCCCCTCACGGGGAAACCTTTTACATCTGTGTAAACCTCCTTCACCTGGTTTCTCAGTCATAGGGGTAATACAGTGGACTCCAAGTTGTTTTGGCTCCGTTCTCCAGTACTTTGGATTTGAAATGATAGAAAAGTATTGGGACAAATTCACTTATGTGTATTAAAGTACTTTTAAAACATACTGTATAAGTGAATTTGTCCCAGTACTTATGGTCCCCTAAAATGGGGGGAACTATGTACAAAAAGTGCTGTAATCTCTAAATTGTTGGATGAAAATACCCTCAAATGAAAGCTGACAGTCTGCACGTTAACCTCGTAGTAATTCAATCAAATCAATCAAATGTATTTATAAAGCCCTTCTTACATCAGCTGATGTCACAAAGTGCTGTACAGAAACCCAGCCTGAAAACCCAAACAGCAAGCAATGCAGGTGTAGAAGCACGGTGGCTAGGAAAAACTCTCTAGGAAGGAACCTAGAGAGGAACCAGGCTATGAGGGGTGGCCAGTCCTCTTCTGGCTGTGCCGGGTGGAGATTATAACAGAACATGGCCAAGATGTTCAAATGTTTATAGATGACCAGCAGGGTCAAATAATAATAATCACAGTGGTTGTAGAGGGTGCAACAGGTCAGCACCTCAGGAGTAAATGTCAGTTGGCTTTTCATAGCCGATCATTCAGAGTATCTCTACCGCTCCTGCTGTCTCTAGAGAGTTGAAAACAGCAGGTCTGGGACAGGTAGCACGTCCGGTGAACAGGTCAGGGTTCCATAGCCGCAGGCAGAACAGTTGAAACTGGAGCAGCAGCATGACCTGGTGGACTGGGGATAGCAAGGAGTCATCAGGCCAGGTAGTCCTGAGGCATGGTCCTAGGGCTCAGGTCCTCCGAAAGAAAGAGAGAAAAGAGAGAGAGAATTAGAGATGGCATATGTAAATTCACACAGGACACCAGATAAGACAGGATAAACACTCCAGATATAACAGACTGACCCTAGCCCCCCGACACATAAACTATTACAGCATAAATACTGGAGGCTGAGACAGGGGGAGTAATTGTATCATTTCACAACCAAAGTGCTGGAGTACAGGGCAAAAACAACAACAAAAATGTGTCACTGTCCCAATACTTTTGGAGCTCACTGTATATATTGTCAGGTAACAGGACTGTGTTTTTCTCTAATGTGAGCACACTGTCTCGTGAGCTGTCAGTGTTTGCAGGCTACCTGCGTCTTGAGAAGCATAGTACTGATAGGGATTGTTTGGTGAACCTGGATTAAATTTCATGAAGTCACCTTGCTAACATTAATAAACACTCCTGTGGACTGAATACCTATATACTGTACACTGAGTGCACAAAACATTATGAACACCTGCTCTTTCCATGACATAGACCACGTGTCCAACTCATACCAAGAAGGGCCGAGTGTCTGCGGGTTTTCGTTCCTACCTTGTTCTTGATTGATTAATTAAGGACACTAATTAGCAAGGAACTCCCCTGACCTCCTTGTCTGAGGCTGAATTGAAAGGAAAAAACAAAAACCAGCAGACACTAGACCCATCCACGGAATGTGTTTGACACCCCTGACATAGACTGACCAGGTGAACCCACGTGAACGCTATGATCCTTTATTGATGTCACTTGTTAAATCAGTGTAGACGAAGGGGAGGAAACAGGTCAAAGAAGGATTTTTAAGCCCTGAGACAATTGAGATGTGGATTGTGTATGTGTGCGATTCAGAGGGTAAATGGGCAAGACAAAAGATTTAAGTGCCTTTGAACGGGGTATGGTAGTAGGTGCCAGGCACACCGGTTTGTGTCAAGAATTGCAACGCTGCTGTGTTTTTCACACTCAACAGTTTCCCCTGTGTATCAAGAATGATCCACCACTCAATAACTCAATATTTGGAAGGTGTTCTTAATGTTTTGTACACTCGGTGTATGGTTACAGAGAAAGGTAGCTGAATATGGGTATGGTGAGTAGCAAGTCATTTATGGGCCCAGAAAATTTGACATGCCTCTCAGTCCCTTTTCTCATTGGATAAACTAACCCGAGTTGTTATTGAAAGCTAACACAGCAACGGACACTGTATTTATCAGAACCCAGGAGGATATCAGAACATAAGGATGAAATGTTCTGTACAAGTGGCCCCAGCCATTGAGGCCCTCATACTGTTGAGAAATCCTGCCTAGTGTTTTATCAAATATTACTGCAGAAAATTATTTTAAAATGTAGTGGTTGCAACACCGTTGACCTCTACCCAGTAATAATAGGATTGAGATGTTTGTTGATGTGTATCTAATTCTGTTTGGCTTTGAGTTAGAGTTAGAGGTCTCCTGTGGATTTGAGGCTGCATAGTAAGTGAGAAAAACAAGCTGTGAATGCCAATAGAGAACACTCCTCGAGTTAAGAGAACATTTGTCAATCTCTTTTGGAAAGGGGTACTGTAAAACGTGTTTTCTATAGCTTTGAGTGCTACATAATTTACCTCAATACGACACATTACTCTATTTGATTTCTCTTTTCCCAAAACCTTTCCACAGTTTCTGGGATGGCAGTCACAATTCACACTGTTCATGTAGTCTACGTGGTAGTTATCCATTGCTCTGGTCTGTTTGTGACATCCTTTATTGGTTGCTGGAGGACCTCTTAAAAGATGCTAGCTAGCCTTTGTGCCGCCATTGTTTTACCCCTTTGCGGCAAAGTGGTGTCCTCAACGTGAATATCAGAGAGGGTTGCCAAAGTAATTAGCTGCCAGGCAATGTTGTACGTCTGCCCACCTTGTTACTTAACAGAAAGGCCCGGTCTTTCTTAACCTCTAACAAACCTTGTACAAAGCCACAAAGGACTTCTCTTTTTCCTGTTTATCTCCTTTTTAATGAGGGACAAGTAGGTTTCTCTTAGGTTGTATGCCTTTTTGGATTCTAACTTGATTTAACATTTATTTGTCATGTACATATGATTTTGAAAGGCATTTAGAGAAACTACCATTTCATGCGTCCTTAAAATGACAATTGTTTATAAAATATTTATTTGCTCGCTTAAGCAACCGCAATATTCTTAGTCCCTCTTTTAAGTGCGCAAAAAAGGAAAATAACACCAAAATCCCTTCTATCTCTTCTCTTGTCTCCTTCACAGCTCTGGCGCTCCCCTGACTGTGTGATGTAGCCATAGCAGACTCCTTTCTCCCCATGCCCTGCGTGCCACAGAGGGCCAAGCCCTAGACCCTGCAACCTGGCATGGAAGACCAACCCTCCTCCAGCCCCAGCCTGGAGCCTGCCACCTCAACTCCTACCCCCACCTCGCCCCCCCCTTTCCCCCTTAGCCAGCTCCTGTTCCAGCAGCAACCCGGGCCCCCGGGCTCAGCTGTGTCGGCCCTGCAGTCCAAGGTCAAGGCCCTGTCTGAACGCAACAAGGCTACAGGGAGGGAGGCTTTCAAGGCAGGCATGGATAAGAAGGCCTTTCCTGTGTCTTCTTCCCTATTTGGTCCTGTCCTGGTGAGCTGGGGCTCAAGTAGTAGCGACGACGATGCAGAATCCCAGGGTTCCACGCTCCACCCAGTGGTGCCAGACAGCCTGATGGAGGGGGTGGGGACGGGTGGGTTGAACTTCAGCCTGCTTGCGCTCCCACATGGGCTGGTTGAGGGCTCCAGCCTGGAGAACCTGTCTGATGGTAGCGCCAACTCTAGTCCCCTTGCGGATAATGTTAGCGCCGCTAATGCGGCTAAACCCTGTGTCCCTCTCAAGGGGTTCTGGAAGGCCACCAGGCCCGAAACGCTACTGCTGAACGGAGACGCTCCTCAGGCCCCAGACAGGCCTTTGGCCGGGTTCCCTGGGGGCCAGCAGAGGAAAGCCAGGGCCCACGGCGGGGTGGGCAGGGAGCTGCTACGCCGTGACAGCCTGGAGGGTCTGAGGCGGTGTATGGGCGAACTGGGGCCCCAGGGGCCAATGGGGGGCCTGTGGAGGGCTGACAGCCTGGAGAGTCTGTGCAGCAGTGGGAGTGCCATATCTCTAGCAGAGAGAGTGGAGATGAATCGGGGCGTCCTCAAGCAGATGCTGAACAAGAGCCAGGGACCAGAGCCAGGGAGCCTCAGGCCTCTGCTCTCTGGAGCCTCGGCCCTCTGCTCTCTGGAGAGGGAGCAGAATGCCGAGGAGGTGACCCAGTGCAATGGGAGAGGTACAGTAAAGAACTAAAAGTGTGAGAAAAAATTGTCAATAATCCACTGACTGGCTTTCTTGATGTCTATAGTATTCTCTCTGGTATGCAATCTGGTTTCCACTCAGGTTATGGATGTGTCACTGCAACCTTAAAGGTCCTAAATGATGTCACCATTGCCCTTGATTCTAAGTAATGTTGTTCTGCTATTTTTATTGACTTGCCCAAAGCTTTAGATACGGTAGACCATTCCATTCTCGTGGGCCGGCTAAGGAGTATTGGTGTCTCTGAGGGGTCTTTGGCCTGGTTTGCTAACTACCTCTCTCAAAGAGTTTATAAAGTGTATAAAGTCCGAACATCTGCTGTCTCAGCCACTGCCTGTCACCAAGTGAGTATCCCCAAGGCTCAATCCTAGGCCCCTACGCTCTTATCAATTTACATCAACAACATAGCTCAGGCAGTAGGAAGCTCTCCCCGCAGGAGGCCTTTTTGCCTTTTGGTAGGCTTCATTGTAAGTAAGAATTTGTTCTTAAACTGACTTGCCTACGCCACCCACTAGACCTAAAACCATGTATTTTAGCGAAATGTGTGAGCGGTGGTGCAGCTCGGGGTTAGGGTGATAACCGTAGTAAAATCACAGCGTGTAGACCCCTTAATCCTCAATGATGTAAAGGGGTTTATCCGAGAAGGATCTGCTCTATTAGAGTAGAGTACATTTCCCCAACACTCAGTTCATATTCAACACATAGCTCATGGTCAAAGTGTGTGAAGAGTTGAAAAAGCGTCAACATAAAGTGATAAAGTTTTTAAAAAATGACAATGGAAAGTAGAGAGAAACCCTTGAGAGGAGAAGGAGGGCGGGGAGGTAACAGGCTATTTCTGACTGTTGACCAGATGTTTATTGAATGTAATGCCTGTCTAATTGCGACTGTCTCACAAACAGAAGTTGTCTTCCGCCTGTGGGTTGCTCTGTCCCTCACTCTCATGGGCTCAAATATCCACAGTGCTAAATGAATCATGCTTTGTATAATACAAAGGGAAAAGTAAACAAATAGTTAAACTTAATACGGTTCTTTCCTATTTTTTGCTCATTATTTTTTATTGTAGTTTCCAGAGAAATAAGGAAATCAACGCCATTTCAATACTGAAGGGAAATTATACTTAAGTCTGCCTGGTTACAGTGTCTATTTATGTCCCTATAGGTTTCATTGCACTGAATGACAGTGACTGGGATTCAGGAATCTCCCTCCAAGACAGCGAGCACAGCCAAAGGTACAGTAGAACCTCCTGGAGAGCTACTGGGTATGCAGCCTTTTGCTCCAGCCCTGCTTTAAAACACCTGATCATTGTGTTAGAGTAAAGCTGGAACAAAACCCGCGCACCCAGTGGCTTTACACTATAGCTTAAATATGAATGTATCACAAACAAATGTCATTTGGGTACCCAAACCCCCAACCTAAATACTGTCGCTCTAATACATCTAGAAGATACATCAGATGCTTTCACGACACGAGCAAACACCAATGACCCTACTGCTTTGCTCTTGTATCTCTCCGTGTTAGAGCCCCAAGCTGCAATTAGTGACAGGGACACAGTGTTTATAACAGCTGTTACTAAAAGCTCCACCCTCATCACCAAAGAGGATTATGATCATATCTCTCTTCTCTGTACCCAGTCACAGACTCAACACAAGAGAAAGGCTTTCTGGTGAAGCACCTAGTATTTGAAACGCACTCATTTGTTTCCCCATTGAGTGCCTGTTAAGCAGGTGTCGTGTTGAAATTGAATGGGCAGCTGTGTGGTTAAAGCTCTGAGCACTGTGGGTAATTGTGTTTTTGGTGTTGGGAAAATGTTCACATGTCTGTAACCCCGCTAACAGATAGGTCTACAGGCAAAGGGACTGCTTCACAGTCCCTCGTTCCCACATTCACAAATACACACACATAAACACAAGCAAAGGCAAACAAGATAAAAGCTTATGAAAAGATACACTCTCTCACACACACACACACACACACACACACACAAAAGCTCATTGATTCACACACACCCCTTGTCAGCCTAATTAGTAGTGACTGCCTGCTCGGCCTAATCCCCTTCTCTATGAGTGTCTCTCCCGCACAGGCGCTGACGTGTGCCTCTCTACCATCTCTCCTCCTCCTCCCCCTAACCCCCCTGCCTGTGTGTGTGTGTGTGCGGCCCGATAGGGCCTTTGTGTCCAGCGAGGACCTGCCGCTGAGTCCGCGCCATGAGCAGGCCAAGCGGCTCCTGGAGAGAGCCCGCATGAAGGCCCGGTCCTTCCCACTCAAGGCTGACCACACCATCCTACCCGTCCAGAGGGACAACCCGTAAGTCTGCTGCTCTGCAAGTGGGTGTGTTTATGTGTGTGTGTTTGAGGGTCGTCTGTGTGTGTGTGTGTCTGTTTACCAGCAGAGCTTAGCTGTAGCAGACACCTGTAGCATCATAGCCAACCAAACGAGACCAAAGAAGAAAGCGTTTTTAGTTATTTTCTCTCTCCTTTTCTTCCCTTCTGTTTGGTGGGACCCAGCAGGGCCTGTGAATCTCTGTAGGCTTTTGTGCCGGAGCAACCGGACGGCTGTCTTGTGTTTGGCCGGTTAAAGTGTGCTGCGCCTCACTCTCATCTGTTTACTGACAGTGTTCAGCGTAGCAAGCTGCGACAGGTGTTAGTGATATGACATATATTGGATTTACTGCTTTAAATGTAGCATTGCTCACGCATGTTCTATTTACAGTGCCCTCTATTCATTTTTAAATGCCGATATGTCACATATGGGTCACACTTTAGTTACACAGATGCTACATTATGTAGTACTATGTATGTAATATTTACATTTATCTAACTAGTAACTACACAATAACTATACAATATGTAGTTGCAGTTTCCATGTACAGCCGGGTAAATAGTTCTAGCAAAAGTACCTATAGAGCATGTGTATGTCATTAGCCAACTTAACGTAAAGCATTGGCCTATATCTCAAATAGTAGTTTTCGGAAAACTATAGTAGTAATTATGGTGGCGATACAGTTATAATAGTAGTAGCAATGGTTGTGGTAAACGTCAATATGTAAATACACACTTTTCTATTGCTCTAATTTCAAGGCTTTTTAATTAAGTGTATTATAATAATAATAATATTGGTTTAGGGCAGGCACGGGCGGATTCAGCTGTGAGCTGATTTTTGTTGTTGTTGTTAAGCAGATGGTCGGGGAGCTGGAACATACAGTACCAGTCAAAAGTTTGGATACCTTTTTCTTTATTTTGACTATTTTCTACATTTTAGAATAATACATGATTCCATATGTGTTATTTCATAGTTTTGATGTCCTACCTATTATTCTACAATGTAGAAAATAGTAAAAATAAAGAAATCCCTTGAATGAGTAGGTGTGTCCAAACTTTTGCCTGGTACTGTATATATAAATAATTTGTACACTGCAAATTGACTGCAAGAAGCCCAAACATATATATATATATATATAGTATTTGACAAAAACAGAATCATTTCAAGCCTTGAGTACATCTGTTTATGCGTGGGAACAGATTGGTAACAGATTTCCTAAATTAAAATCACTTTCAGCTGATTTGTTGGGGATTTTACAGTCTTATGTCCAACAACGCAAATGATATAAAAGCAATTCTAAAAGGAAAATGAGGGGGGGCACATAAATTTAACCACGAGCAGAATATGGCCCACGGGCCACCTATTGGGGAATTGGTTTAGGGCATTGGGTTAGGGCATTGGGTTATCTTGGTTGCTATGTCAGGTTCTCTCTCTCTCCTCTCTCCTCTCTCTCTCTTACACACAAGTCTATTTCCACAATACGCATTACGCAATCCAGCTGGAATTATACACTTCCCCAATCTCAATCCTAATATCATGGTCCGGGAGCAGTGATTACTGATTACCTCAGCACATTCACTCTGAGCAAGGCAGGATGTTCCCTCATACAGCTGTCAATCAACAGACAGCATCAACATTCGCTCCAGATTATAATGATTGGATGGGACTTTTTGGATACCGACCAACCACTATGTAATAATGCCCCCCCCCCCCCCAATGACAACCAACTATTATCTCAAAATCCTTCCAATTGGAAGCGATTTGAATTGATGTGATTGCGGCGACATAAGTTGTCTTGTTTATTCTTTGGATAAGAACAATTAATTTGGTGTTTTCTTTGTTGGGTCTGATTTTAATTTGAAAATATCTCTGGTTTGGAGGGAGCTTCCTGGTTGTGATTTGATGCTTGATAAGACTGATTACCTCTAATGCTTCGCTACACATCTTCCAGCTGTTACCCTCAGACCCCCCCCCCCCACACACACACACACACCAACCACACAATCCCAGGGGTAGAAACCCAGTGTGTGAGGAGTACATACAAGGAAAGCACAGTACAATACTCCCCTCAGCTCCCCAGAGAAATCTTAGCCAGTCATGCAGTATCGTGTTCCCCACCATCCAACAGTGTGGGCTCACAACTGTCAATCACTTTGTTTCCATGGACATTTTTCCAAATGCATTTCTCATTTACATTTATAGATGAAGTTGTATATGAACAATAGCGTAAATAAATACACTCTCTCTTGGATATGACTCAAGATAGCTGTCCATTATTGTGGTAACAGAGGCTATGTGATTGGATACAGACAGAGAGGACGGCCATACTGGGGATGACCTTTCCCTTAGCGAGAGTTGGGAATGTAGCGGCTGGGACAGACAGGGGCCAGAACATAGATAAGAATCCCACAGGCATCCAACCAATCCTCTGTGTTAGGAGGAAAAATGCTGAATGCTTCTTTATGGGGTTTCAGTCTTTTTTTCGGGTTAGGGTTTGTGTGTGGGTTACCTTACCACAGTGGTGCCAGTGTGTTTGTGTGTCCTTTTGGATGTGTGTGTGTGCATCCATCCACAGGGAGCAGCTGTTGACGTCTGGAGCTGCCTTGCACCGGGCTCCGCTGGCGGGGAAGGACGGCCAGTCGGTGTCGTCAGCGACGGTTCCTGCAGTTACCTCGTTCTCGGGAAACCTCAGTGACTCCTCCAGCAGCGACTCGGCCTGTGGCCCCCGCCGACGTCCCGGCCAATCACCGACGCGGGTCCGCTTCGAGGACGAATCGGAGAAAGACGCGGAGGTGCGTTACTTGGAGAGGCTCCGTCAGAGAAGGAGGGCGGGTGAGAGGGCCCAGGGTCTTCTTATATCCAAGCCCAATCTCTCTTCCTATGTCAACGGGCGGAGGGAAACTGATCCAGGAACTGGAACAGTGATCGAGCGAGGGCACAAGAAGGCCCACAGGGCACAGGAAGGCCACTTAACCTTTGACAGCCATTTCAAATCCGTGGTGGCACAAGAGGAGGCGCTTAACAGGCAGTGCAACTCATGCGGAACGTTCCTTGAAGGAGGGGTCCTGAACCCAAACCTCCATCCGAACCTTTCATCCCTGAACCTGAACCTCCATCAGAACCCTTCACCCCCAATAGGGCAGAACTACCCGGTGAACAGAGAGGGGGAGGAGAAGGTGCTGATGCCTTGCTGGGTGGCTCCCAGCGAGCCCAGCCGGACAGTTCGTACCGAGCTGATCAAGGAGACATACATTGGGAAGGTAACCCCTGGCGATGTGGCAGATAGCGAAGGGACGGGCCACGGCTCGGTGGGAGAGACGGATAGCAGCAGTGGTGGTGGTGGAGGTGGTGGGAGTGTTCGAGTGTCAACAATGAAGGTGAAGAGGAGGAGTAGGAGAGGTGAGCTTTTGGGCACCAATGGGCAAGGAGCACCCAACACGATGCCACCAACGCCACCAGCACCCAGGCCCAATCACAGCTTGGCGCCGATGAGCTCAACCAATGGTATTGTGGCGGTGCCACCCAACCCGTACCCCATTGAGCAACCAGAGTCAAAGGTGGTGGGTTTTCCCACTCACTCCCCTGCACCCCCAGATGAACTCATAAACAGTCCCCCGTGCCTCAAGGGCGCCCCCTTTCCCCCTTCCCCAACGCCCATCAAATCAGCTCTGAAATCAGGACCCAAGAGCCGGCCCAATAGCCAGCGAGTGGTCAAACTCATGCCTTCACCACAGTACCGCCTTTTGCCCCAGAACTCCTTGGAGGACCAAGGGAGAGGGGCCGCGCCTAGCCCCCAGAACAAGCACTCTGTCGGAGGGAACTTCGTGGAGTATGGTTCCTCTTTGGGGCTGACTTCCAGCACCGACACAATGATGCCCTGTATCAGGCCTGCCTCCCTGCTGAAGACCTCTCCATCGCCAGCTAGGACAGCAGCAGAGAAGATGGGGGACCCTGCGGCACCAGGTCAGCTTCAAATACACACACACACAGACACACCTAACACTAATTCTACCCTTAACCCTAAATCCCCTAGAAATAACATTTATCCTTGTGGAGACTAACAAAATGTCCCCAGTTGGTCAACATTTTTGGTTTACTAGAAGTCCCCACAAGTATAGTTAAACACGTCCATTGCAATGTACAAGCACAGACACACACACACACACTATAAAGTAGAGAGCCCTACACTCCCACACACACACGCACACACACAAACACACACCCTAACTTCTGTACTGTGGGATCAGGGCCCCAGGTTTCCACTCTAGAAACACACTTTCCACTGTGCTCAGAAGAACCAAAGTGCGGCCCGGAAAGACAAGACGGCCCCATAGAGAAGTTAAATAAATAAAAAATCCTCATTAGACACTAGTCACCTTTAGTCACCTTTGAATTATTACATGTTTTATTTGATTTCCTATCACTCACGTCCCAAGATATTAACATTTTATGTTCATCCTCTGACGTTACGAGTCCAGCTGGCCAGGGGAAGTGCCGGTTGGTATATTTACCTGTCCACATGCATGGCACGCTCTGGCAGAGTTCCCGGAGCATGTTCGCGCGATACTGCTGTCTGTCCAGTGTGCACTGAGTGCTAGTGTGCAGGCGTAGTAAAACTGGAAATAGAAAAATGGCAGCAACCACGAAACAGCGTACGCCAACTCGAGAAGATTATGTTAAAAACAATGGGCGTCCATCTTGGACGCTGTCTCGAGTTAAATTATAAATAATAATATCTATTGCATTTAGCATATGCTTTTGTCTAAAGCGATTTACAGTCATGTGTGAATACATTTTACGTATGGGTGGTCCCGGGAATCGAACCAACAACTCTGGCGGGGAAAGCGCCAACTGAGTCATACAGGCATAGTTCATATCTTTTTTTTACCGTAATTTAACTAGGCAAGTCAGTTAAAGAACAAATTCTTATTTACGATGACGGCCTACCCCGGACGACGCTGGGCCAATTGTCCGCCGCCCTATGGGACTCCAAATCACAGCAGGTTGTGATGCAGCCTGGAATCGAACTAGGGTCTGTAGTGACGGCTCTAGCACTGAGATGCAGTGCCTTAGACCACTGTGCCACTCGGGAGCCCTAATATACTGTACCTATACTATATACTGCACCTCAGTGTGTGGGACAGCGGATCGGTGAGAATGACATCATGTGTTGCTAATATTCACAGCTCATCTGAATGGCAGAAGTCAAAGGTGACGCCATGATCTACATATCAATGGGCGGTGATGGTAAATGCCTTGTTGAGAGCAAAGGAGGTGAATTCCAATGCAGTCGATTTATTCACTACCATCAGACAACCTTTAAGAATAGTTGTTAAAGGGATAAAAATGGGATAAAAAAATTGTATCCACGAGTTCATCTGACTCTGGGGAGGTATATAAAGGGCCTCACTGCCAAAATCTCAAAGTATTCCTTTAAAAATAAAGATTAGACCTGAACTGTACCTGAATACTGACACAGACTCTGATCACAGTCACCATTGACTAAAATAGTCTAAACAGTATAAGGTACGGGCATCTCAGAGGAAAATTACTTTATTTTTTAATTTTTTAAAATATGTTTTCAGTCGTACTCTAGTTCCCTAGTGGCCATTGGTAAATGCACAGCCTCATGGGTAATTAAGTCCATGCTGCTTGTGTCAGTGATGTGTCAGCTTGCATCCATACGTGTGTGTGTGTGTGTGTGTGTGTGTGTGTGCGTGTGTGTGTGCCCAGGTCCCAGCAGGGATTTTGCAGTCAGCACATACACACATCCCCCAGCCCTGTAATCCCACCGAGGCCTGTTCGCCCCGTTTCCACCGGCTGGATGATTGGATATGTGAAGCATCTGATTGTTCCCACTGTGGCCTCTGTCTCTCTCACTCTCCCTGTCTCTGTCTATTTCTCTGTTTATGTCTCTCTCTTTTGTCTCTCTGTCTTTCTCTGTATCTCTCTGACGCTTTCTCCCCTCCTGTCTCTAATTCTCGCTCTGTCTCTATGCATTATGAGAAATACTCAACATTCCCCCCAAAAAAATATATGTAGCTAGAAATTCATGTTTCACAAACAACATTCTACAAAAAATGTATCATATCACATGCAAATGTCTCAGTGCTAATAAGGCTCTAACTCCGGAGTGTCAAACTCATTTTGACCCTCAGGCCACATTCTGTCTTCCTTGAGGTCTGGAGGGCTGCACTTAAAATTCATTATATTTTCTGGACGTTAATTATATAGTGCTCTATCCATCGCTTTTGGAATTTCCGATGCTCCCTGACTGTCAGCTTTCGTTTCGCTGACTGTAAGCAAATGACAGAGTGTAAGAACTAGAAATGTACACTGACTATACCAAGCATTAGGAACACCTTCCTAATATTGAAGTCTCTTCACTCTCTCCTCTAGAAGTGGAGCAGCATCATCCAGGGATGGGAGAGCTCTGTCTTGAAGGAACCAGCCTCATTACCCCGCCCCCGTACCGCTCTGGGGGTGATGTACAGGTCAGGGGACCAATGAGAGCAGAGCATCAAAGGGAGGACAGCCCTAGTCCAACTCAGTGAGTATTGGTACCTCTCTCCACCACACTCTTATGCTTAGTTCCAAACTGACCCGAAGCCTGTATGATTAGGTTCTTCATGTAGATCGTAAAGGATTACCTTGCCCTCTGGTAGGCTTGGTGGAATTCTTTGAGCATTATTTCTCCCATCTTTAGTTCTTTCAGATCAAGGTTAAATCGAGAGTTCGGAGCTGGGCTAGAACTCATAGCTGAGTCACTAATATCACTGTTTGTATATGGCTGAATTTGGCATGAAAGCACTTCAGGCCTGCTCATCACAGTACCTTGATTAGTTGAATTACTGTAGAAGTGTTAGGCTGGAACAAAGCACACTCTTAAGAGTTGCCCACACCTGCCCTAGGTGGAGGTTTGACCCAAAATGAACATCTGTCCCTCTCCCTAATACCTTTCCGAGATAAATGTTAAAGAAAGCTAGTTTTAGATTCCCAGATTATGTTCCATTTTACCAAGCTATCATCTAATTTGGAACTCTGCCTGCCTGCCTGCCAGCCTGCCAGTCTTAGCCCATAGCCATTATTAGTCTTCCACAGACTGTTTTTATAGAAACTAGGTCAAACAAGGTGGTTTTAGAGTGGTGGTGCAGACATAGATAGAGCACTTCCTCAGTTGAAGCCTTTTTAACTCAACACTGACCTCTTCTGACCAAATAGTAGTAAGTGAATGGATACACATTGCTCATATATGGCTCCTGTGTCAGAGGCGTTAAGAGTTAGTTCTTTCCATTTTCCTGAATGATTTGATTCGGACATAATTTCTAAAAGGTTTTTCCAATCAAATTAAATTAAGTATTTATAATGGAAAAGTATAATGGAAATGAACCAAGCTTTGACCTAACCAGAGTGCTTTCATGATGTCCAGGCTGCACCTTTCTTTTGTTTACGGACTGACTGCGGGTGTGAATTTTCTGGAACCCTCTTGCCAATAGCTAAAGGGCTGAAGGTTCTGCGCATGTCTGAGATTCTCTACTTTACGCACAGTCTCTGCTCTACTCGTTCGGCTGCCCAGAGAACAGGCTACATACAGTATTTAGGTGATGAATGGAGAATGGTGCTCATTCAATGTCTGCAAGATCACATAATGATAGTATTCTACATAACAGAACCGAATATAATAGCATAGTATAAGGTTAATGTAAGGCAAACACCACCTCATTTCTTATGGGATTTTAGGATGATTGGGCGAATGGTCAACTTTTTCAACAAAACACTGGTATGCTACAGTTTGTTAACACCCTCTGCTCTAAGATTCACTCACTGTACATAATTCAAAACAACACTACATAACTAAGAAGATCTACAGTGGGTATAGAAAGTCACCACCCCCTTTCAAAATGTTCACCTTTTGTTTCCTTACAGCCTGAAATGAAAACACATGGAATTAGACCATTCTGGCTTTATTTACACAGAGTAACCCACAATATCCAAGTGAGATTTTTTTTTTAAAGCTCTGAAATGAATTACAAGTAAAACAGTAAAATACCGTATTTTAGGTATAACCAACCACCTTCCAGATCACAAATCAAGCTAATTTGCTTCCATCTGTGATCAATTGTAGTGACTTTGATTAGTTCAGAATAAAAGCAGTTGTTCATTAAGAACTCCACTATTTAGTAGTGAAATTCAAAGCAAATAATCCACTATGGAAAGTTGTGGAAAGGCACCAAGTCAGGGGATGAATATAAAAAGATTTCAAAGGCTTTGTCTATCCCTCGGCGCACAGTTAAGACCATTATTAAGAAGTGGTTAAGTCGTATGGCACCACCCAGACCCTGCATAAATCAGGCCGTCCCTCCAAACTGGATGATTGGGAAAGGAGGAGGCTGATCAGAGAGGCTACCAAGAAGCCAATGACGACTTTGAAGGAGCTTCAAGCCTTTATGGCAAAGACTGGTCAATGTGTGTGATCACAATATCACAAGCGGTCCACAAATCTGGCCTCTATGGGAGGGTGGCAAGGAATAAAAACACTTTACATCTTCCCACCCAAAGAACACCATGCCTACAGTAAAGCACGGCGGTGGCAGCATCCTGTTGTGGGGGTGTTTCTTTTCAGCAGGGACTGGAGCACTTGTCAGGATAGAATGGAAAATGGACAGTGCAAAATACCGACTGATTCTTGAGGAGAACCTGCAGCCCTCTGTCAGGAAGTTGAAAACGGGAAGATGGTTCACGTTTCAACATGACAACGGCCCAAAGCAAACCGCCAAAGCAACTGTACAGTGGCTGAAAGACAAGAAGGTTAATGTCTTTGAGTGGCCTAGTCAGAGCCCCGACCTAAATCCCATCGAGAATCTGTGGAATGACTTGAAGAGTGCAGTCCATGAGCGGTCACCAAGCAATTTGACTGAGCTTGAACAATTCTGCAAGGAAGAATGGGCAAATATTGCACAGTCTAGGTGTGAAAAGTTAGTAGAGACGTATTCAAAGAGACTCGTGGCTGTAATTCAAGCAAAAGGTGGTTCCACCGAGTAATAACTCAGGGTGTTCACTTATCCAAATAGGGTATTTTACTGTTTTAATTGTAATTAATTTTCAGACATTTTTTTTCTTCTCACTTTGATATTGTGGGTTACTCTGTGTAAATAAATAAAGCTGTGGAAAAAGTCTGATTTTATGTGTTTTCATTTCAGGCTGTAAAGCAACTAAAGGTGAACATTTTAAAAAGGGGTGGTGACTTTCTATACCCACTGTAAATGCATATTCCCATGAAACTGATTGAGATTAAACGGTTAACATGCAGATGCTGCATGGATGTTTCACCAGTAAAACTTGAACTGACTGTAAGAACTAAATTTACTTTCACGATTGACAGTGAGGGTGACCACAAATGTGTCCGTAAAATGTGTCCGTAGAGGGAAAGAAACATGCGCAGAATGTGATATGGATCTTTAGCTCTGTGGAAGAGGGTTCCAGGGGAAGGGACGGGGCCGGAACAGGGTGGTAACATTCAGATCTACAGCCTCTGCCTTTTTGTTTTTTTTGTGGCGTTGCTCATGTCTCTTTCTTTCTTTTCACAGGAGGGTACGCGCAGAGACAGAGCAGCGGGAGGGCAGGTCCAAGCTCTCTCTGCGTCGTTTCTTCTCCGCCATCGGCCTAAACGGAGTGGGGAAGCTGGGTAAAGGGCGCTCCAGTAGCATGGAGCAGCTTAGCTTCCAGCCCCGTGGCCTCCCCGCGGCCTCTCCTGGCCCCACCCCCGGTCCCAGCCTCGGCACCCCCAAGTGCCCAGACCCCAGCCAGCTGAGGAAAGCACCTTCGCTCCAATCCCTACGCATGGTGAGAGAATACCTTCCTTTGTCATGTCAAACGTATCTTTTGAATTATAGGGAATTCTATGGATTTGAACCGTGCTTGTAGTCTGAGAGAGTGCCACTTTGTCTGTCAAACTCTGCTTAATCTATAAGAATATTGAGAGTTTAGTTGATTGCAACATGATGAATAGAAAAGTGTGTAATAAAAGTATAAATATACATGATTTCACACACAACTATGCTATAAAGAGTATATTTGGTAACATTATGCTTTATGAAGAAATCTAAACGCACCAATATTGTGGAAGCTGACAGGGTTACTGTCATGTTCATTTCTCACCACCAGGGGTCCCCCTTTATGCAGCTGAGGAAATCGTCATCAGTCCAGAATTTACAGTCGTCAAAGAAGAAAGATCGCTCCAGTGCATACACACCTGGAGACCAACCCAGCAGCCCTGCTCTCAGGTACAACAGAAACAGACATGCACCCACACAACATTAGAGCTATAGCATCAGCAACATACACATTGGCAACTGTTACAGTAATGTAAGGTCATCTAACATCCAACTATCTGTCACGGTTTAAAGCTTGCACACTGATCTAATATTATGAATGAAGTCAACGTCGATCCTTCCTGATAGGAGATTACAATGCTGGCATGTGCTCAAGTCTCCGTTGATATCATATCTCTGGTATGCATGGACGGCTGCCGTGTGTGTTGTGTAACCGAATAGTTTCCATTTACTGGGTCTGAGGGGGTGTACGGAGTGGAGAGATAAAAATAGAGTGAAAGTGGTGGTGCTGCCCAAAAAAAAGACATGGAACCCAGTAGATTATCGCAACATCACATCATGATGGACTTGGAAAGGTGGCTGGGAGCAGTGGGGAAATTGAACACGGACTGTTCGGGTGATGTTGTTGACACTGCCTGTGCGTGCGTGTGTGTATGTCTACATGAGTGCACCGGCAGCTGATCCAGGAGAGACCAGAAACGAGGACATTCTAGCCTCAGCCTTGCGCTTAGATAGCCTTCCTCGAGAGGCAGTCAGAAACCTGATAGGCTAGGGACATGACAGCCGTGCTATATATGGACCGAGCTACGTGGCTCTCTGGGAAGTGGGCTGGGGAGGGGCTTCTGCCATAAAGACCTTAATGTAGGGAGCAGACCCCCCCCCCCCCCCCCCCCCCTGCACGCCATGACTTCATTATGTACATTATAAAACGGGAAATGGCACAAGGCAGCACACTTTCCTTTGTCTCTCCATTGACCTTCATTGCTTATTACTGAAATAAAATTGCATGTTTGCCGTAGGATGACATAATGTGGAAATGCGTCAGTATACCTTGATTGAAACCCTAATGGCCATACTGAGCGTGATTAATCTATACAACTAGATTACATGCGTACATCCAGTGGTATTGCAGAGGTGGTCTTAGGTCAAAGAAATCTTAATGAAGATCTAAGGGTCGACCTATTATTCAGGAAACCACCTGGGAGCGTAGATTGCAATGTCCGTTCTCCAAACTCTGCATGGCGACATCTGAGCCTGTGTCAAAGACTGCAATGTTTGGATTTTGTGGTCAGGAATGAATATTTATTCCATGCTACAAATGGTGCCCCATATGTGTCACCGCAACGCTGCTGTCCTGTCTTTCCAGTAGGGGATTTCAGAGGGCTCTGAGTGTGGAGGATGTGGGCTGCCCTAGCGGGGTGCGCTCTGTGGGGAGGGTGGCCCAAGCCTTCCCTGATGGGACCCTCCTGCTGGAGCTTAGCAGACCCCCCAACGGACCATTTGGCTTCCTCATCTCCCGGGGCAAAGGACGACCAGACTCGGGTACATAAGGACAGGAGAGCTTGGCTCTGCCTGGCCTGGCCTCATATCTGTTTGTGCTGTTACCAACTTCTATGGTCATTGTCTCGCCATTGGTCTGGACCAGGCTAGGCCATGAACAGAAACAGTTTGGTACCAGGCTAGGATTTGCCCTGTTGTTTTGGTTGTCTTTTCTAATGTAGTCTTCTGTAATCATGTGCTGTTTATTAGAATGTCCCCCTTCTGTGTGCTGGAGGTGTGTTTTTCAGCATCTTCTTACTTCTCTCCTGTCCTGCAGTTGAATGTCTAGTGTTGTATTCCTTTCCTGTTTGTGTGTTAGTAATGTATGTGCCCTGTGTGTGTGTGTTAGGCCATGTTTTCCTCTCCTGTGTCCTAAGGTTGTGTTTTATATTAGTTTGTGTGTGTGTGTGTGTGTGCTCCCCTATGATCCTACCGGTGTAAATGTGTGTAACCAGTAAGGCGTATGTGTCGGTAGTGATACTCCTCTCCTGTGGTATCACTACTATTGCCTGTCCGTGTGTTATAAATAAGGTGTGAAAATGTGTGTGTGGTCTTACCAGCAACACGCTCCTGTACTTTATCCTGTCTGTCTTGTAGGTGTGTACGTGGAGGAGATGGGCGACAGCAGCACAGAGAAGCTGTACGCGGGGCTGTTGGGAGTGGGAGACGAGCTGCTGGAGGTGAACGGTGAGAAGGTGGCTGGTCTCAGTCTGGACCTGGTGACATGCCTAATGACCCAGGACAACATAGCCTCTATCCGCGTGCTCCGACACAGGAGACTCCCCCCTCCTCGTTAGGCAACCTGAGGACCGCCGGTTACAGTGGAGACACCATGGCAACCGGCAATGCCATGGAAACCGGCAATGTCATGGCAACCACAGACGCCATGGCAACCATTGACGCCACAGCAACCACAAACCCCATTGGAACCTGGGGTGTTGGGGGTATGACAGAGGGACAGTGTGTGTGATCGGCTTTATGACTGTGGCTGTTTCTATGCCTGCTTGCTTTGACAGTAGCAATAATGTCCTCTCTCTAAATAGAGCATTATTCTTCTGAAGACACATCAAGATGTTTGACACGATTGGCTCTCCTATATGGGTCACATGGAGTTGCTATAAGAGCAGGAGCTGTCTCATGTTTCCTCATGTCCTGTTATGTTTCCTCATGTTGTGTTGTGTTTTTTCCTTGAGTTCTTTGGCGTCAGGTGCTCCTTACCTTACCTCTTTTTAAAACACAGCAGTACAAAACATTTTCTTTTATCATTACAGGTAATGCACAAAGGTTTCAACAGCTCACACATCAATAATACAGTCTAGTAGGAGATCCTCTGTTAAATACCTCATAACAATCTCCTACAGTATTATTCCATGCATCTTTATGCAATTAAATCATGTTTTTATTGTGGTTATTGGTTTAGTCAGAAACCAGATCTGGATTTGTGTGGATTAGCAACAGAGATGCCATGAAGCATCTCAAAAGTGATACCATTTAAACAAACCTAGCAGTTTGCAGTCTCTTCGAGTCCAAGATGCTAATTTTGCCTAGCCAGCCTTGTGGAGTGAATGGAACTATGGGACATAATCCTCACTGAAAAAAAAGACAGAGTTTTTCAGTCTTGGACTAGTAACAAACGGACGTCTTGGATATGAACTGAAGCACTATGGAGATGAAGTACTCTGGATAGCACAGAGTAGATGAAGTCTTACAAGAAATGAAGGAGTCGATGTCTTGAGTTCGGAAGTCTAGTCAAGAATAAGTCACATTTCTCTATAGTCTCTTCCAATGGTGTGTCCTGTTTACTGCAATAGCTACAAGGAACTAGCCCGGGTGCCAGTCTAGCTGTGCTTTAACCAGCTTGTCTTTGACCATGTTTGTGTTGTTGAATGCAGAAAAAGTCAGGCACGCAGGCTAAAAAGGTACGACTTACTCCAAAGAATGGGATGAGAATAAGGTGTCACAACTATCTACATTTTGTCAATTGTCACAGTAATAACGAACTTGAAAATGACAGCGTTTCAAAACCCAACACGCATGGCCTCAAACGTACATTTTGTTTGTCTTCCTCGGTCCTAGTGGATCAACAACACTATCCATGCCGTCTTGATTGTACCGAAGGATCATCCACTTTCCTCTCTGCTTGTGTCCGTTTGCCAAACAAAGTAGAATCAATATTTGTTTACATTTTACAATATAAATGCGCAGTACCCAAATAGGATTAAGTTCCCCTATCAATCAGAAGGTCACGGTTGTGACTGAAAAGCATCCACTTTTATCAGTAGCCTGGTCCCAGATCTGTTAATACCGTCTTGACAACTCATACGGTCATTGTCACGCCTGATCTGGGACCAGGCTATCTTATCATCAGTCCGTTTATTAGGTCATTCCTGGTTGGTTTTCAGTCACCCTGATGTTGTCAGTCAGGGTTTTGAATTTAGGATTTGTCAGGCAGTGGAAAAAGTCCTTTCCAATGCTGCTGATAGTTTTTTTGTTAATGTCATTACAAGACTGCATTGTACACAAAGCAATAACTGCCAAAGTGTTTGGTTGATTGTCTAAAGAAAGACATTGTAAAACCATAAGGTCAAACCATTGGGTTGTAAACGATGAGAAAGTAGATCCGAGAAGTTGATGATGAGAATTCAGACAGACCCATTCGGAAAATGTGTAGTAAATTATTTGGACCTTTCAACAGTAAACACGTGGTACTAGAGGTCATTACATGCGTGTGACCGTGACGATAGGAAAGTATCGACATTTGAGGAGTCATTCCACATCCTTCATCAGTATTAAAGTGTGCACAGAACAGAGACTTTTCACTGTCATTCAATATATGTATTTTCTTATTTATTTATATCTGGTTCAAATAAAAGAATGTGAACTACCCGCGTTCTTTCATGCCTTGAATCGGAACATACAATCACTTCTCATTTAATATTGCCCTATTCAAATTACACACAATCTGATATATCAGCATGGTCTGACATGAAGTGTCCTCCTCAATGCCTACACCATCCAAACCCGGACGACGCTGGCCCAATTGTGCGCCGCCGTATGGGCCTCCCAATCACGGCCGGTTGTGCTACAGCCTGGATTTGAACCAGGGTGTCTGTAGTGACATCTCTTGCGCTGAGATGCAGTGCCTTAGACCGCTGCGCCACTCGGGAGCATCTTCACAGCGTCTACAAATCTCATGGCCGTATAGATTTCTCAATGGAGTCATCTTTCACCGCTTGAGTCAGTGGCCTCTTTGCCTTTTAGAAAGAGAGATGAAAGAGGGATGAATGGAGGAAGAGGAGACAGGTGTGTAAAGTAGCCAGGGCTTCATGTGGTTTGAAGAAAGGTGTTAGAGTGGTCAATACCTTGCCCCCAAAATCCCTCTGATAACATGGAGTTAGTATATCACCACCACCACTCACACCCTGTCAGACCTCAAACCATCAAGTAGATAGAATATATATATATATACACTATATGACCTACAGTATGTGGACACCTGCTCGTCAAACATCTCATTCCAAAATAATTTGCTTCTCTAACAGCCTCCAATATTCTGGGAAGGCTTTCCACTAGATGTTGGAACATTGCTGCAGGGACTTGATTCCATTCAGCCACGAGCATTCGTGAGGTAAAGCACTGATTTTGGATGATTAGGCGCGGCTCGCAGTCAGCGTTCGAATTCATCCCAAAGGTGTTCGATGGGGTTGAGGTCAGAGCTCTATGCAGGCCAGTCAAGTTCTTCCACGCCGATCTCGACCAACCATTTCTGTATGGACCTCGCTTTGTGCACACGGGCATTGTCATGCTAAAACAGGAAAGGGTCATCCCTAAACTGTTGCCACAAAGTTGGAAGCACAGAATTGTCTAGAATGTTGTATGCTATTGCGTTAAGATATCCCTTCACTGGAACTAAGGGGCCTAGTCCAAACCATGAAAAACAGCCCCAGATCATTATTCCTCCTCCACCAAACTGTACAGTTGGCACTATGCATTTGGGCAGGTAGCGTTCTTCTGGCATCCGTTGGACTGCCAGATAGTGAAGTGTGATTCATTACTCCAGAGATTGCAGGGCAGAAATTTGATTAACTAACTTGTTGGAAAGGTGGTATCCTATGACGGTGCCACGTTGAAAGTCGCTGAGCTCTTCAGTAAAGCCACTCTACTGCCAATGTTTGTCTATGGAGATTGCATGGCTGTGTGCTCTAAATTATACACCTGTCAGCAACAGTGTAAATAGAATGCTGACTTATTGTGACTCATTGGATTTGTCCATTTAGAATTCAGCAAAGGAAACAACTCGACCGACTCTCTCTTGTATGTCAATATTCACAATGTCAGAGCCCCCAGCCTGCCTTGCAAAGCCACTGACACCAGCTGTCTAGAGGGGCTGGGTGAAACCCCTCCTCCTTCTCCTCTCTATGGGAGCGTGTGCTCAGCTGGCCCCTATCTCCATCTTTTGGGGAACAAGACAGAGGAGCAGGGAACCTGCACCATGCACCTGCGCTCCACCAAGTACACCAACCCCCTCCAGTCTTTTGGACACCCCCTACCTGTGTGCTCCTACCAGAAGTGGGACCAAGTAACTATTATTCGAGTCACAAGCAAGTCTCAAGTCACAAGTTCCAAGTCTCAAGTAACATGGTTCAAATCTCAAGTTACAAGGTCCAAGTCGAACCCAAAGTAGAACGGGTCTAGTCTTGAGTCAAGTCCAGGTCGTGCATTCTTAGAGCAAGTCAAGTCAATAAAAAAAATAACCTATACATACAATGACTTGTTCAACTACAAATTGAGACCTTGGGACTAGAAGCTTCTATCTGACATTTTAGTAAAAAATGAGTTAGTCACATGTATCTTTAGATGGTTCTTCATATGTCTGTAAAGTTCTATTTTTGAAAAAGTAAATTTTAAGTAAAAAAATTGAACAACTATAAAGTTATATCTACATAAACCCATTTGAACTTGGCACTATAAGGTTATATCTGTAATCCAATCACAAGCCTGAACAAATACAGACGGACCAATCAGAACACGTCTTTGCCATCTCCCTCTAAGTATGGTCTAGGCTAGTCTAGCCAGCAATAATGGCAGGCAAGCAACAACAAAAAACACTGTCAGAAATCTTAAAGTAAATGATGTCAAATCGTTGTTCAGTGATGACATGACCATAATGACCATAATCAATTTCTTAATGTATTTGATAATGTGTTCTGACTCTATTTTGGTAAAATAGTGTTATTCTATCATGTATGTATTCAAATAGCTACAGTCTTCTTAAAAACTGAACATGTCTAATTGAGAAGAGCCAAATAAAACCCTATGACTGAACCTAGATTGACATTTCAGAGCCATACGGCTCTATCTGCAATTGCACCCCCTTAAAAAACGAATTTACAAATGTCTCAAGATTGGAAACACAGGTACCTTTAAGCTGAGGAACTTAATGGGTTATGAACAAACAATTCACTACAAAACAGTTCTGAGATCTGGGATGTGAAAACTGATGTTCAATATCTCAGAACTATGCTTAGTGCAGATAGAGCCTCATAGTCTCAAGGTCCCAACATCTGAAATGTGTCTATTTATTGAGACTACCAGACAGACCCTTTCATTATTTTGTCTACAACACATGTTTATGATGTAATAATTTATTTTGACAACAAATTCCAAATGCAAGCTTCATAACTCCATTATCAACTTCCAAAAGACCAGTAGGCCTATGCTAGAAATTGTTGCGTGATGCCCCATTGCTGGTGAGCATGCAAAATAAACAGTTCATATTCTTGATCACCAAACTATTTTTGGAGCTGCATACAGTGCATTCGGGAAGTATTCCCCTTTGACTTTTCTCCCCTTTTTGTCACGTTAGTCTTATTTTAAAATTGATGACATTTTTTTTTCTTAATCAATCTACCCCCCCCCCCCCCTGCGCTACTGTAAGTAAACTAACCTGTTTTGATTGACAGTTTGCTGGTCCAATCAAAGGCCGAGGGTGCGTTTTACTAGCCAATTTGTTGTCCAGTGGCAAAATGTTACAAAATCTGGCCAGATAATTTGAAGTCATCAGTCTCAAGTCTAAATCGAGTCTTGAGGCTCCAAGGCAAGTCTCAAGTTTTATTTTCTATGAAGTCATCAAATTTGTGACTCTTGTCTACACCTCTGGCTCCTACTGTACACACACAAACACAACACATGTTCACATAGCCAGGCACATATGAATGCACACACACACATTCAGCAATTTCCCTCTTCTTTTTATATGGATATTTGCACATCATATTAGTGACTTCTAAACATCCCCTCATAGCAGTCTCCATCCCTTCCTGGATCCTATGAAGCTCCTTGCCCTTAGTGGTACATGGGGGTGTAAACATCACAATGGCAGGAGGAAAACATATGGCGTCAGCGTTATATTATACTTGTCTGGCTTCATGAAAACCATTGTCTTTCCAAAAGATACTGAGTGTTGTATTCAGGGTTGAGGGCTGTTTGTGTAGGGTACCCAGGTGTAGATGACTAATCATTTCCTCTCCAGACAAAGGAAAAACAAGGAGGGGAAACATGAGAGGAAAGGGCCATCTGTCATTTGACCTGAGTTCAACCACTGCTCAGTGGTGTTCAACGAGAAGCTCTCTGCTGGCTGTCTGAATCAATAGACAACGTCTCAAACTTAAACTGCCACTGCTGGCCGACAGCTGGCCCCACTGACATTAACCCCAGCTCCCATTTTCCTCTTACAACCATAACTTACCTCCTATTCAACCAAGATATCCCAGGAAAATATGGAGCCACTTGGAGTAGAAGGGTTGTGATCGGGACACCATCGTATATCTAGAAATCAGGATTTGATTCATCAGGAAGAATCACATTCCTGAGTAGGAACACGGTCAGATAATTTATTATCCCTCTAAATGGTTAAGATCAGGTAAGGTTATTCTGATTCTAGATCTGTGACTAGTACCAATTTCCATCTTGGGCTAGGCCTATATACCCTTTAAAAAAAGAGTAAAATCAAGCAAATTGAGCACATCATTTTATTGGAATGAGCTGAAACAGAGTGAATCTTTGCAGCATCCTGCTTGTCAGTTTTATTTTCAGGACTCTTCAGCTACAGACGCTCAGCCATGATGACATGGAGGTCAAGGGGAACAGTTCAAGGGTAAAAAGTATTTTCATACACTCCAGGAGCATGAACACACAGTTGTTTCACACAAACAAAAACACACCATGACTTACAATGCCATGGACTGTACACAATCTCCACAAACATCTCGTCCACCTGTCACCCATCACTGTCACCAGTGACTTGGTTGCGCAATAAGTACAGTATTTAATGCTAAAGGTACTTTGTATCGTAATACAGCATTGCAAAAGGATTCGCAAAGTTTACACACACTTTGCTTTTGTGATGGTACATAATTGTCTAGGTCACCGTCATGCTTCAAATTGTCCATAACCTGAAATAAATGCAAATATTGTAAACTCCAAGTCAAACTCTTCCTACCAGACATAACACTTCTGATAAGTGAAAACATAAGTAAACTGAGAAACAAATTGTTAAAATGTTTTCTACCTCAAATGACACTGTAAATACAGTATTTCATTTCTAGTACAGTGAACGTGTAGTGTTAACTCATAAAAGACAAACCATACACATACAATATATTTTGCTAACTTTATAAGACCTTTGAAAGGAGTGTTTTCAGAACTTTTGAGAGTCACAGGTTGTGTTTACACAGGCAGTCCAATTAAGATTTTTTTGCTCTACCAATTGGTCTTTGACCACTCACATTAGATCCTTTTCCAAAAATCATCTGATCAGTCAAAACCAATTAGTGAAAAACGATCAGAATTGGGCTTGCTATGTAGACTGCCATAGAGAAAACCTTGATCACTAGTGTGCATTATATTTCATACAGTAGTACAATCACTGTGCATCACAATACCCTTATTCCTCTTATGTATGGTTTTACTGTCTTGATTTCCCATAAAGACTTCAGGGTCTGTGGATTGATATGTCATTCAACCTAAAATACAGTGAATTAATGTATTACGTTCACATTAAGTCCTCAAACGAGTGGAGACCTATTGAATCAATCTCTGTAACCAGGTTTCTACGATAATTAACATAACACCAGTCTGTTTGGCCATTTTTCCTCTCCTGTCATGCTAAACATACATCTTTGGCATATGACACAGAGTACAAGGAGTGGAACGTTAGCTAAACAGACTGGTAACCAGGCTAACACAACAGTATCATTCTCCTTGAACTGTATAGGAACACACTGAAAACAGAAGAAAAAAAACATGCCTGCATATTCAGTCAACCCTTGACTTTCGACTCATCCTGGAACTCTGGTTACCGTTTTGAAATGTAATTTCCAGGTAGGGGGTAGGAACTGGGAAGCGAGACCAAAATGAACCGTTCTAGACCCAGCATAACATACAGTATCAGCCTAAGGCACTGGCTATGCAGAGCACAGCAACTACCAGGGCCATATTCTTTAGGCAACAAACAGAACAAACAGAAATCTGACTTAAACAGGGACTACCTTGAACATCTCCAATAAGAAACACTATTTTTTGCAAAATGTTTTGCTACGGTGTGCCCTAATGAATACAGCCCAGGTGTGACTCAGTCAGTCCCTTCCCCTTATTAAAACATCATGTTCCTCTAACACTGATAAACCTTAACACTAATTCCTGGCAGGAGAAAACAGGTCAGGCTTCTCAATTAGCATTTCATTTGAACACTTAACACTTTGGTATAAGGGCCTTGTAAAAACTGCATAACACGTTCAAAAACAAATGCATGATGCTTAGTAGCTTAGATAAACAACTTAAGGTCTGTTGACATACTAGCTTGCCAATTGAATTGTACCTACAAGTATTTATGAAGTGCCTGGGGGCGTATCATATACTGATTATAAGCATGTTATGAAGTCTTTAGAAGGGCCCTCATGGTGAAGTGTTGTCGTTTTGACAACACTGACTGAAAGACACCAGACATATGAAGACATGCACGCAAAGGACATCTTGATGAAAACACTTTGCGCACAAAATTAGAGTGCTCACATTGAGACACAAAAATCAAGCTTGAGCCCGGTTCGAGATACAAAAGTATATGGTTTTGCTCCTTTCCATTCAGTATTGCAGGAAGTGACTTGATTTCACAGGCGGGTGTTAAACACCTGTTGATAGTGTATAAGCAAATACCAAAAATACATTAAGTACAAAATGAAAAAACATAAACTAATTAATAACAATAACATTAAGTTCATCCATTTTAGTGTGGTTAGTGATACGTCTACCCGCTTAGCAATATATATAATTTTCCTTGTTACGTCAGTGTTTTGTTTTAACTATGACCAACTATGATTATATATAAACGGTTTAATATACTTGTATAAACCTGTTACACAGTCAGTGCACGACAAAACAAAATATATTTTAAAAAACTATGACCATGGTAGCCGTAGGGGTTTTCAGTGAGAAACGACAGACAAGGCCCTCTAAATGATTAGTCTTCTTCATACATAATTTTCGGAATATTAACACTAAAATGCCACAAGGAGTTTGAACTACCCTGGTTTACCTCAAACAGGTTTCTGTAAAACATTTTCAGGATTAGTATTCACATCCTACCTAAAATTGCGCATGCACAGAAACTAAATCTTTCACGCCAAGGGAGGTTTAAGTTGAATGCAGGTATCTGAAACGACGATTGAGAACGTTGCTTAGGAGGGAACTGCAGCAGCCACAGAAGCATCACTGTATATACAGCGTAGTAAGTAAAAAGGGGGTCGGGGTTAGATAGCCATCTCCCTATGTCAGTGGAAACCTTGGATGTTTCCCCAACACCATGTAAAGTCCATCCCTATGGTCAAACGGAGACAGGGGTGAGGGGGTCAGTGGGAGTGTGTCGTGGTGGACGGTCTGGTCATCACAGGATGAAGAAGAGAATGATGACCACAAACAGAATGGCCAGTAGAATACCAATAGCACACCACTGTCGCCTGTCTGCAAGAGGAAGAGAGAAAAACAGAGCGAGAGGAAAAGAATGCGGGTGAACTGTATCAAACAATGAGAGAAGCAATTGACATTTTTCTTGCTATCAGACATGTTCAGGCATGAGAGGTCCAACTACTAGGAATTCATGTTCTATGGAGAATACCATGTCTTTCGACCTGAAATATTCAACTTCAAAGTTGCAACTTGAACGTTGCAAAGAAAACTAGCGAAAAGCACCAGGAAAAAATAATACAATAAAGTACAAATATAAAACCCTAAGCGCAGGTAGCGCTAGTGGGGAGGCAGGTAGCCTAGTGGTTAGAGCGTTGGGCCAGTAACCGAAAGGTTGCTAGATCGAATCCCTGAGCTGACAAGGGAAAAATCTGTCGTTCCGCCCCTGAACAAGGCAGTTAACCCACTCTTCCTAGGCTGTCATTGTAAATAAGAATTTGTTCTTAACTGACTTGCCTAGTTAAATAAAGGTTAAATAAAAAAATGTATTACATTGTCTAGGGCAGTGTTTCCCAACTCCATGCCCTCGAGTACCCCCAACAGTATATATTTTTGTTGTGGCCCGGAGAAGCACGCCTAATTCTACTTGTCAACTAATCATCAAGCCCTTGACAAGTTGAATCGGGTGTTTTTGTCCGGGGCCACAACATAAATGTGTGCTGTTGGGGGTACTTGAGGACCGGAGTTATGAAACACTGGTTGGTCTAGGGGCCAGGGAAAAGTACCGACTGGATATCCTGACATAACAAAATGACCCGATTTCATTTGACTCCTTGTCTCCTGAGTTCTTCCTGTTGGAAGCTTCCTGAGAGGGTTTCCTTATAAGTAGGTGCCACCATTTTTTTATACGTGGGTGGGTGGGTGGGGGGTCCTTTCCTTCCTCTTCAGCTGCTGATCCTGGCTGACTCCAAGTTGTCTTGCACAGACATTTCCTTAAACAGGAAGTTAATGACTGGGCCTTCTCTCTCAAGTCAAGCATATATCATCTTTAATGACCACCCATACATAAGTGGCCTGATATTAGGGAACATCAAAAGACATCCACAACAATACTACACCGCCACTTAAGTAACCTCTGTAACTCACATCTCCAAAAGTTGCAGACTTTGATAACTTGCAGTAGTGGAGATGGTTCCTGAATTTTGAAGTGTATTTTTAACCAAGGTAGAATGGTGGTGAATAAAGAGACTATGCTGCATTACTTACCAGTGGTCATGTTGGAGACCTTGGCCAGCTTCTTCATGACGTTGTCCAGTCTGGAGTGGGTACTTTCCATCTCATGGGAGAAGTCATCCAGCATACTACAAGAGAGAAGACATGCTGCTTTGTAGATACCAGGAAAGATATGAACCCGTATTGACAAAGTGTCTCAGAGTAGGAATGCTGATCTAGGATCAGGTACCCCTGTCCATATAATCTTATTCATTATCATCCACAAGTCTAAACTGATCCTAAATCAGCACTCCTAGTCAGACGCTTGATACATATGGCATCTGATGATCTGTGCAGACCTGAAACTCTAATACTCATGTCATTGATTAATGTTGCTGTGGTTGTGTATCAGTGGATGTTTACGTACACTGTCTGTTCGTCCAACTCCATGCCAATCCTTTCAGACATGTTCTTCAGCACCCCGATGGTCCCAGACACCAGCTCTAGCTGGTCATCCTGCTGCTCTGCCATGAGCTGACACACACGCACGTCAACGTCGCTGAATTATGTCACATTATTCATTTCACACAAAGTATGTTGCAACTGATACAACTGTAAAAATATAAATAAAATGATTCCTTTTCAAAATAATGTAAAATACAGCACCTAGTAAGTACAGCAATCAACATAGGTGTGTACATAAGCATGAAACATTTTTATTAGCTATACCTGCTGCTGGGTTTGCTGCTCCTCGATGAACTGGGAGTTGGCCGTCCGTAGCTCTTGGTCCAGGCGGGTGTATTTGTCGGGTCCCGGTTGCCAGATTGGGCCTTGAGACCCACTGTCCCCTAACAGAGCCTGAGGGAGAAGTGGAGCAGCAATGATTACATAGGAGATCTGCTGAAGTATGTGGACATGGTCACTCAACTGAAATGGTGAGGAGGATCCTGCCAATACGAATTGCACTTACTCTCTGACAAACGCTAACGGAGGCTGTTTGCAGTGTCAACGATCAGATAAAGCAGTACGCAACCTGCTGATCTAAAACGTGCTACACGTTTGAGAAGTGCATTCCGTCATACTGCATCATTACATGCACAGTGACAAACAGTAAAAAAATTGCTTCAGTAAGATCTTAGCCCAACAGTTACATAGAGCTACACACCTGTCTGTTTTTCTTGTCGGACATGGCTAAGGCTGTCGGACTGGACATGTGGTCTTTCATTTCCTGAAATAGAACACAGCATTGAGATAAAACACAGTATGTTCAATAACAGGATGTAATAATAAAGGCATGCACCAGCCATCATATCCAGATTGGCTGATAATGGCTATAAAGAAAATACAACATCTCTAACTATTAGGGGTCCTAGCACTGAAGGTTCAGGAACCCTATTCTTTTTGATAGGGTTACTGCTGCTTCCAACTATATGTGTGCGATGGCTACTGCAAGTTAAACTAGAATCCTTCCCGGGCCTGTGTGCCTTAGGCCTGACTCACCTTAACAGTTTGTCTGGTGCTTGTGATGAAGCCTTTCCGTTTGGTAAGCTCCACTGCGTCCAGATTGAACTTCTTAGGGTTCGATTCAACAATACTTGCATTTACTGTTAAGGAATAGCCTATTCAACAAAGACATGATAAATAATCAAATCATTTTACTCTCTATGAAGATTAAACTACTACACTTGCAGCATGCTGTACTCTTTAAAGTACTGTATTCTATTCACAGATGAAGCACGGTTCACAATGTTTTGATAAACCAGTATATAAGCAAGTTAAACTAAGAGTAATTTTATGTTGAAAGGATATTGATGGTCTCATCGAGATCTTCCAGGTCCCAGTCGATGGACCGCAGACTGTTCCTCAACTCATTGGTGGTCCAATCCACCTCCTCCTTGGAAGCACCACTGGGCTCCAGCAGCAGCTCGCTCCATCTATGGTACAGCCCTTGAGCAGTGTTCACCGCCTTCTGGACCTCACTGGAGATTTGTTGAATAGAAAAAGACTATAATAAAAAGTACATCTACAGTATCGAGCTACCTAAAGCACATAGAAATGCAATACTAAGAGGTAGCCTAATATTGGACTAAAGGAGCCTAACATTATACCTTATAGTCCAAGGACCTGACATGGTCTGTTTAGAAGCAAATTTGCTTGGGCAGACAAAATAGCCAAATACACTCATCTTTATTTTTTCTTTTATTTAACTAGGCAAGTCAGTTAAGAACAAATTCGTATTTACAATAACGGCCTATTCAAAATTGCGGTAAGGTTCTAGAAATAGAACTCCGACCACTACCTTGTATCCTTTTCCCTCTCGCTCTCATCCAACACTTCCCACACTGCCCCTACTCGGATGGTATCGCGCCGTCCCAACCTTCGCTCTCTCTCCCCCGCTACTCTCTCCTCTTCCATCCATATCTCTTCCCTCTGCTCAAACCTTCTCCAACCTATCTCCTGATTCTGCCTCCTCAACCCTCCTCTCCTCCCTTTCTGCATCCTTTGACTCTCTATGTCCCCTATCCTCCAGGCCGGCTCGGTCCTCCCCTCCTGCTCCGTGGCTCGACGACTCATTGCGAGCTCACAGAACAGGGCTCCGGGCAGCCGACGGAAATGAGAAAACTCGCCTCCCTGCGGACCTGGCATCCTTTCACTCCCTCCTCTCTACATTCTCCTTCTGTCTCTGCTGCTAAAGCCACTTTCTACCACTCTAAATTCCAAGCATCTGCCTCTAACCCTAGGAAGCTCTTTGCCACCTTCCTCCCTCCTGAATCCTCCTCCCCCTCCCCCCCCCCCCCCCCCCCTCCTCCCTCTCTGCGGATGACTTCGTCAACCATTTGAAAAGAGGTCGACGACATCCGATCCTCGTTTGCTAAGTCAAACGACACCGCTGGTTCTGCTCACACTGCCCTACCCTGTGCTTTGACCTCTTTCTCCCCTCTCTCTCCAGATGAAATCTCGCGTCTTGTGACGGCCGGCCGCCCAACAACCTGCCGCTTGACCCTATCCCCTCCTCTCTTCTCCAGACCATTTCCGGAGACCTTCTCCCTTACCTCACCTCGCTCATCAATTCATCCTTGACCGCTGGCTACGTCCCTTCCGTCTTCAAGAGAGCGAGAGTTGCACCCCTTCTGAAAAACCTACACTCGATCCCGCCGATGTCAACAACTACAGACCAGTATCTCTTCTTTCTTTTCTCTCCAAAACTCTTGAACGTGCCGTCCTTGGCCAGTCTCCTGCTATCTCTCTCAGAATGACCTTCTTGATCCAAATCAGTCAGGTTTCAAGACTAGTCATTCAACTGAGACTGCTCTTCTCTGTGTCACGGAGGCGCTCCGCACTGCTAAGCTAACTCTCTCTCCTCTTGCTCTCACCTTCAGACAGGGTGTCAAACTCAAATACCAGTGGGCCAAAATGTAAAACTGAACAAAGTTGCGGGCCAACAATTGAACAAATGAACCTTTTAATATGGACCCAAACAAGTTTGCTTTAACATTGAATATGGAAACAGCAGCGCTTATTACCATACAATATATAATTTAATAGTGGAGACATGCAAAATCGAATTCAAATGAAAAACACATCAATGGCATTCATTTATAAATAAATGAAATGTAAATAAAAATCGTATGCCTCTTTCTATTTGCAGCCTTCTGATTTAAATACCAAAAATTTTTTTTTACAAAAAAATGATAATAAATCAATCAACCATTCAAGCCATGCCTTGTAGCAAGAAAAAGTGCACAAAGAAAACGTTAATTATTGCACACTGATCTAATCTGATGTGCCCAAGCCAGATACCTGGCATCTCTTCTTGGATGCTAGTTCATCAATGGCTGGGCTCAGGCTCTGAGCTGAAGAAATCCTCAGTATCGAGCGAAGGTGTTCATCAGTCAGACGTCTCCTGTGAGTTGTTTTGGTCATCTTCATCGAGAGAAAAGTTGCTCGCAAGATAAGTGCTGCCGAACAGGAGAGCATCTGAGCAGCTTGGGTGCGGAGCTGAGGCATTGTGTCAGGATGAACCGTGGAAACTGTGCGGCGCCCACAGCATCATACTTTGACTTCAGCGTGTCGTTGCACTGGAGTTCAATCAGCTCCATTTGGATGTTGGTTGTGCATTTTCCACATCAACTGCGAAGGGATTACTAAGCAGTTCAACCTACATTTCTGGACATCGAAGTCGGCAAATCGCCGGCTAAACTCAGCGGCGAGAACACTGAGTTTTTCAGCAAACTGTGCGCATGGAACACGGCGTAGAGATCTGCGCTTTATGGTTTGGCAGCAGGGAAAATGGCAATGGTTTCCTTGCAGCATCTGATTCTCCACAGGCACAGTTTAGTTTTAAAGGCCCTCACTGCAGCGTACATGTCTTTGATGATGCGCCCCCGCCCTGAAGCTGCAGGTTCAGCGCATCGAGATGCTCGAGATGTCACAGAGAAAGATATTCTGCCTCCCACTTGCCAGAAAGCTCCTGTTTTCTGCCTTTCTTTTCGCCATTTTTGGGAAGGGATAGCGCGCTGACAGTTGTAGCGTCTATGTTGCTATGACTACTGTCACAGAGAGAGGGCGTTTCTGGGTCCTGCCTGATTGCGCGCGCGAAAACAACAGCAGAGCATTATGGGATTCGTAGTATTAGCGGTGAATGCGCTGTATAATACCGGCGGGCCAGCTCTAGTAGTAATTTGGGATTGTCTCGCGGGCCAAATATAATTACCCCGCGGGCCAAATTTGGCCCGCGGGCCAGAGTTTGACACCCATGTTCTAGACCTATCGGCTGCCTTTGATACTGTGAACCATCAAATCCTCCTCTCCACCCTCTCCGAGTTGGGCATCTCCGGCGCGGCCACGCTTGGATTGCGTCCTACCTGACAGGTCGCTCCTACCAGGTGGCGTGGCGAGAATCTGTCTCCGCACAACGTGCTCTCACCACTGTGTTTCCCAGGGCTCTGTTCTAGGCCCTCTCCTATTCTCGCTATACACCAAGTCACTTGCTCTGTCATATCCTCACATGGTCTCTCCTATCATTGCTATGCAGACGACACACAATTAATCTTCTCCTTTCCCCCTTCTGATTACCAGGTTGCGAATCGCATCTCTGCATGTCTGGCAGACATATCAGTGTGGATGACGGATCACCACCTCAAGCTGAACCTCGGCAAGACGGAGCTGCTCTTCCTCCCGGGAAGGACTGCCCGTTCCATGATCTCGCCATCACGGTTGACAACTCCATTGTGTCCTCCTCCCAGAGTGCTAAGAACCTTGGCGTGATCCTGGACAACACCCTGTCGTTCTCAACTAACATCAAGGCGGTGACCCGTTCCTGTAGGTTCATGCTCTACAACATTCGCAGAGTACGACCCTGCCTCACACAGGAAGCGGGCAGGTCCTAATCCAGGCACTTGTCATCTCCCGTCTGGATTACTGCAACTCGCGTTGGCTTGGCTCCCTGCCTGTGCCATTAAACCCCTACAACTCATCCAGAACGCCGCAGCCCGTCTGGTGTTCAACCTTCCCAAGTTCTCTCACGTCACCCCGCTCCTCCGCTCTCTCCACTGGCTTCCAGTTGAAGCTCGCATCCGCTACAAGACCATTGCTTGCCTACGGAGCTGTGAGGGGAACGGCACCTCCGTACCTTCAGGCTCTGATCAGGCCTACACCCAAACAAGGGCACTGCGTTCATCCACCTCTGGCCTTGCTCGCCTCCCTACCTCTGAGGAAGTACAGTTCCCGCTCAGCCCAGTCAAAACTGTTCGCTGCTCTGGCACCCCAATGGTGGAACAAACTCCATCACGACGCCAGGTCAGCGGAGTCAATCACCACCTTCCGGAGACACCTGAAACCCCACCTCTTTAAGGAATACCTAGGATAGGATAAAGTAATCCTTCTAACCCCCCCCCTTAAAAGAGTTAGATGCACTATTGTAAAGTGGTTGTTCCACTGGATATCATAAGGTGAATGCACCAATTTGTAAGTCGCTCTGGATAAGAGCGTCTGCTAAATGACTTAAATGTAAATGTAAATAAAGGCCTTTACTTTCATATTACAAATGCAAAATATACAGTTACTATACACTGTTTTAACACAGTTGCAGCCGACAGTATTTTTCAGTGACAACGTTAGTGGCGTCCATCTTCCGTTTACACACAGGTGTTAGGAGACGCAGATAGCTAATTAGCATAGGTAGTAATATGTCTTCCGTCTGTTTTCCGTAAACACGCGGCGTTATGGCCATGTGGGAACAATAACCCTAGGAAGGTGTGTATCAATTTCACCGTTTTATTTTATTATCACCGATATGAAAGATAAGGTCCTTATGCTTCCAAACCCGTAGCGCTATCGATCTATTTTAATGTTAAGACCAAGCGTCATGGCTCTTAACAAATTACAATACCTACATAACTAAACGTTTTCGTCCAATGACTTAAGTTAGCTAATTTGGCTACTGTATGTGTGATGTATTGGAACTAAGATTCATGATCAAGGCGGGATAGCTAAGCAGTAGCTGGCAAGACATTAAAGTTGACATAACGTTAGTCACAAAGGCATATTAATATAACCACACATGCACTATTACATCAACCCATATATATATATTTTTTTAAAGTCAATTAGAATATTTGCCATAGCTGTCGATCTTATATTAATCATCCAACAGTGTAACGTTAACTAGCTAACGTTAACGTTACCTCAGTGTGGCGGGCAAGTTAAACGTTAGTTAAACGTGACAATAAACAACAAGCGCCACAAAAATGCAAATTGCTATCCATGCCTCTCACCATTGTGACAGCTGGGCTGTGAAACACGAACGTAATTTGCTAACTGACTAAACAGATAGCTAAGCTTGCTAACTACAACAATTCCCCTTTGTTCCAAGCTAACGTTAGCCATCCTTGCTAAAGCCAGACTTGATGGCAAACTTGATACTAGTAACAAGCTAATGTTATCTGATGAAGCCTTGGCTACTTACCCTTTGACGACGAAGAACGGATCTTCCATAGACATATTGCTAAATAATTTACTGCACTACTAATGTTTAAAACTCCTATACACCTTCGAGAGACATGCCTGACTTGTTGACTGTCCAAAACGAGGAGCCCTGCGTTCTGTTTACTTTACATAGACGTTAAAGCCATGTTTACATGCGGGCAATCCGACTGCAAGTGAGGGAGTTTTATTAACCTGAGCCGTGGTGCACCGGTCTATGGCCCGTGACTTGAACGGGCAAAAGCGGCGAGGGAGGAGCGCCATTCTCAAATCGAACAGTCCTACCTATGGTTTGAGTGGTAAGGCTAAAGCAAAGCAACCAACTGCAGACGAAAGTGGAGGAGTGAAGTCGGGGGAGTTTCATCAGCTACAGCCGAAAGTCAGACACTGATGTGGTTTTCCAACAGCAAGACTCAGTGCAACATGGCAGTGTTGCCATAGTTTGTAATGTCAAAATATTTTGTTTACCCAAACCCCATATCACACACCCACAAACTGTAAATATACAGTGTGTGTACATTGTACTATCAATCGGCGAGAGAGACTCATATTACATTAATTTGTACATTTGAGTTGTGGCAATATTGCTTAATTTTTCCACAATGCAGGCGATGGTTGCAGCTGGTGAGGAACAACTGCAGAAAATTGCAGTTGAAATTGCATGACCTTTAATCACATGGTTGTTGTAAAATTCATGCAGTCGTCATGTAGGCGCAAATCGGACAACTTTTATCCCCATAATGCAACACACTTTTGAAAGGCGATTTGACGAAAGTGATGAAATCGAATGCGCCCCTAATCTGCTCCACTTGGTCATGTTGTCAACAGTGCAGTATAGTGCATCATACAGAAACATACATTGCTTTTCCATAAAATACGTTTTCGAATTTTCTTTTGGAAGGCAGATAAAGCGTTTTTATCAAACGCAATCACTTTTACATGTGAAAACACTGAATCATGCTACTTCTATTTAGTTTTTATTTAATAGTGTTTTATTTATTTTTATTTATTTTTCCATTGCCAAATACTTCATTAATTGATTCGTCTCCCTCGCCTCAGTCACGTGTCATTTTTAAAATTGTTTTATGTCAAAAAAAAATATATATTTTTTTTTGCCTCACTCAGGTCTCCTTTAAATTATTCCTACTCATTACTCCACAGTTTAAAGGTAGACTCAGTATTATGACTTAGATCCAGAAAGTCAACAACATGGGTAAATGTCCTCAACAACTAAAGGTGTTCACATGCTTACCATCCAAAAACAGTTTGGAACAGTTTGTGCATATATTATGAGAGCATTTTGTGAAGTTTTTGTTAGTTTTGATCTTAGGCAATGTATTCTTTTTGTCTGTTAGTGCATACAAAACATTTTCTAGAGGCAAGCCGAAGTCGGTAGTTGAAGTCTATGCCCCTTTGTCGGGGATTGGTCAACAGTAGGGATCCTTCAATGAAGTGTTTGTTGTCATTCAAGGAGAGATGAATAGTTTTCATCCACATTTTTTCACTTGAGAAATACTGCACCAAACATCTTAGTTAGATGTACAATTGCGTGACTAAGTTCTCCTTAGCAAAAACGTCAAAATGAATGACCAATTTTTTTTGTTGTTCTAATTTTCAAGTGAAGGTCTTTTAAGAAAGTATACAAGCACACTCTTTCGGTTCAGCAAGGCGCCAGCCAAACCGAAGCATGCTGATGCCTTAAGAGCGTTGAAGCATAAGGCTCAACTTCTCCACTGTTTTGGTGTACTGGCTACCACGCTATAACAGTGTGAAGCGAACCCATGCATATATGCAGATACTGTGTGTGACTGTGTGAGAGTGTTGCATCTTGCTCATCTCAATGGGCACGTTCGACATTGCAGCCGGCTTTATAGGCGAGTCGAGACTGACTGATCTAGAAATCACCTTGCATCATAAATCACTTCTCAATATTATTTGTAGATCAGCCAGTCAGTCAAAATTTACCCATACAATACGGTGCTGCTCGTAGGAATGTAATTTAACTGAGTCTACCTTTAATCTAGCCTGGGCTGTGTTACTTTTGTTGTGAGCTGACTTCACAGTGTGTTATGAAGGTCAGTTTGCAAGGGATTGGCACCTGAACTATGTAGATATGTAATGTTAATGTTAGCTAGAAGTATTTATCTTTAAAGCCTAGCTATCAAATCACTCATTACACTGGACATTGTAGATGAGAAATCACCTTCAGCAGGTAGCAAGCTATCAACCAGACGGTCACTAAGTTCGTATCCCAGGTAATGGGATAATCTGGTGGGGCACTGACAACTGAAAGGTTCTATCTCCAGACATTGTGCACTTGAGCAAGACACTTAACCCCTATAACTGCTCCAGCTACTGATAGCTGGATATGCAATTAAAGAGGCTTAGTTTGTTTATCTCAAATTTTGGCTTGGGTTTTGCCTGAATGGTTCACAATCTGTAGTTTTAGGCTAACCATACAGTATAGGCTTTTTCTCATGGTCGTGGGGAGGTGTGCCTCATTTTTGCTTTAAGGCCCAGTTCACTCAAAAACATGGATTTCCTGTGTTTTATATATATTTCCACACTGAGGTTGGAATTATATTGTGAAAATTATGATAATGTCCTTTTAGTGTAAGCGCTGTTAGAAAAGACCACCTGAAATTTCAGCCTGTTTTGGTGGGATGGACTTTTGGCCTTCCATGGTGACGTCACCATGTGTTAATAGACCAACGAGAAAGAGTATTCCAAACCTCTCTGCCAATAACAGCTAGTCTTCAGTTTCCCCCTCCCCACTCAGACTAAGGCAAAATTCTTGCTTGAGAAATTGCCCTTTGCTAAGAATATATTTTAGACATTTTTTACTATTTTAATTGAAAACAACCACAATAAGGTACTTCATTGTTACCCAGAAATGATTTGATATAGAGAGAAAACGGATGCATTGGACCTTTAAGTAATTGCTGGCCAATATTTTGTTCATTTAGGGCACCCTTTTTGTCTCAAGAGCCCCACCAGCAAAAGTTGTGTATTAACAACACATAAATAGAATGTGTGACAGGTTTTGACTGACCAAAGACACAGGCTGGGCTATAGTCGACATCTTGGAAATGGGTGCATCTAAATTATTTCCTCAATTCCTCCTGTCCTCTCTTCTCATCTCCTTCTCAAAATGCATTGGAGCCTGAGGTTCCCCTCGGAACTTCTACAAGAAAACAAACTGAGAAGGCGGTGACAACAGATGTTGCGAGGAATAAAATCGAGATTCACCCTACATTTACTAACAACATTTGTTTTCTGATTGAAAGCCATCAGTGTAGCAGAGTAAGTAGACAAATATTAAAAATCAAATCAATTTTTGTTTGTCACACGTGTTTAGCAGATATTAAAGCGGGTGTAGCGAAATGCTTGTGTTTCTAGCTCTAACAGTGCAGTAATATCTAACAGTAATATCTAACAATTTCACAACAATACACAAATCTAAAGTAAAGGAATGTAATTAAGAATATATAAATATTTGTGCTAGCAATGTCAGAGCGGCATAGACTAAGATACAGTAGAATAGGATATACAGGTTGAATCGGGAAAGATGGCCACTACAACCCGGTAGGTGATCCCTGAACACACCATAGGGACTGCAGGTGATGGTTGGCCACTGACAGTTTTTGGACCTTTATCCCCTACAACTGCTCCAGCCACAGCTGTGGTTACGGATGGGATTCATCATGCTAAGGAGGGACGTGTTTGAGAGCAACAATTTTGCTCATTCGGTGTGTTTGAGATAAACTTTTGCGGTTGTCAACTCCAGACTGACTGATCTACTTCAAATCAAATTGCATTTGTCACATGCCCTGAATACAACAGGTGTAGACATTACCATGAAATGCTTACTTACAAGCCCTTAACCAACAATGCAGTTATAAGAAAAATAGGAGTAAAAAAATTAAATAATACTCAAGTAAGAAATATAAGAGCAACAATAACATTTTAATAATGAGGCTAAATACAGGGGGTACCGGTAGCAAGTCAATGTGCGGGGGTACAGGTTAGTCGAGATTATTGAGGTAATATGTACATGTAGGTAGGGGTAAAGTGACTATGCATAGATAATAGAAAATAAACAGCGAGTAGCAGCGTAAAAATCTATGCAAATAGTCCAGGTAGCCATTTGATTAGCTGTTCAGCAGTCTTATGGCAATGGGGGTAGAAGCTATTCAGAAACCTTTTGGACCTAGACTAGGCACTCCGGTACTGCTTGCCGTGCGTTAGCAGAGAGAACAGTCTATGACTAGTGTGGCTGGAGTCTTTGGCAATTTCTAGAGCCTTCCTCTGACACTGCCTGGTATAGATGTCCTGGATGACAGGAAGCTCTGTAGCGCCTTGCCACGCAATGATGCAACCAGTCAGGATGCTCTTGATGGTGCAGCTGTAGAACTTTTTGAGGGTCTGAGGACACATGACAAATCTTTCCAGTCTCCTGAGGGGAAATAGTTTGTTGGTGATGTGGACACCAAGGAACTTGAATTTCTAAACCTGCTCCACCACATGCAAGGCCCTCCATTTCCTGTAGTCCACGATCATCTCCTTTGTCTTGATCACATTGAGGGAGAGTTGTTGTCCTGGCCCCACACGGCCCCTCCCTATAGGCTGTCTCGTCATTGTCGGTGATCAGGCCTACCATTGTTGTGTCATCAGCAAACTTAATGATGGTGTTGGAGTCGTGCCTGGCCGTGCAGTCATGAATGAACAGGGAGTACAGGAGGGGACTGAGCATGCACCCCTGAGGGGCCCCTGTGTTGAGGATCAGCGTGGCGGATGTGTTGTTACCTACCCTTACCACCTGGGGGCGGCCCGTCAGGAAGTCCAGGATCCAGTTGCAGAGGGAGGTGTTTAGTCCTAGGGTCTTTAGCTTATTGATGAGCTTTGAGGGCACTATGGTATTGAATGCTGAGCTGTAGTCAATGAATAGCATTCTCACATAGGTGTTTATTTTGTCCAGGTGGGAAAGGGCAGTGTGGAGTGCAATAGAGATTGCATCATCTGTGGATCTGTTGGGGAGGTATGCAAATTGGAGTGGGTCTAGGGCTTTTGGGATAATGGTGTTGATGTGAGCCATGACCAGCCTTTCAAAGCACTTCATGAAAACAGACGTGAGTGCTACGGGTCAGTAGTCATTTAGGCAGGTTACCTTAGTCTTCTTGGGCACAGGGACTATGGTGGTCTGCTTAAAACATGTTGGTATTACAGACTCAGACAGGGAGAGGTTGAAAATGTCAGTGAAGACACTTGCCAGTTGGTCAGCGCATGCTCGCAGTATACGTCCTGGTAATCCATCTGGCCCTGCGGCTTTGTGAATGTTAACCTGTTTGTAGGTCTTACTCACATCTGCTGCGGAGAGAGTGATCACACAGTCTTCCGGAACAGCTGGTACTCTCATGCACGTTTCAGTGTTATTTGCCTCGAAGCGAGCATTGAAGTATTTTAGCTCGTCTGGTAGGCTCGTGTCATTGGGCAGCTCTCGTCTGTGCTTCCCTTTGTAGTCTGTAATGGTTTGCAAGCCCTGCCACATCCGACGAGTGTCAGAGCCGGTGTAGTACAATTCGATCTTAGTCCTGTATTGATGCTTTGCCTTTTTGATGGTTCGTCGGAGGGCATAGCGGGATTTATAAGCTTATAAGCTTCCGGGTTAGAGTCCCGCTCCTTGAAAGCGGCAGCTCTAGCCTTTAGCTCAGTGTGGATGTTGTCTGTAATCCATGGCTTCTGGTTGGGGTATGTGCGCATCATCGATGCACTTATTGCTAAAGCCAATGACTGATGTGGTGTAATCCTCAATGCCATCGGAGGAATCAAGGAACATATTCCAGTCTGTGCTAGCGAAACAGTCCTGTAGCTTAGCATCTGCTTCATCTGACCACTTTTTTATTGATCGAGTCACTGGTGCTTCCTGCTTTAATTTGTGCTTGAAAGCAGGATTCAGGAGAACATAATTATGGCCAGATTTGCCAAATGGAGGGCGAGGGAGAGCTTTGTGTGTGTGGAGTAAAGGTGGTCCAGAGTTTTTTTCCCCTCTGGTTGCACATTTAACATGCTGATAGAAATTTGGTAGGTCTGATTTAAGTTTCCCTGCATTAAAGTCCCCGGCTAATAGGAGTGCCGCCTCCTTGTGGTATGTAGACATTTACGAAAAATACAGATAAACTCTCTAGATAGATAGTGTGATCGACAGCTTATCATGAGATACTCTACCTCAGGCGAGAAATACCTTGAGACCTCCTTAGATATCGTGCACCAGCTGTTATTTATAAAAATACATAGTCTGCCGCCCCTTGTCTTACCAGACGCCGCTGTTCTCTTTTGCCGATACAGCGTATAACCGGCCAGCTGTATGTTGATAATGTCGTTGTTCAGCCACGACTCCATGAAGCATAAGATATTACGTTGGTAGTTTAATCTTCTGTGTAGGTCATCGATTTTATTTTCCAAAGATTGCACGTCTGCTAGCAGAATGGAAGGAAGTGGGGGTTTATTCGATCGCCTACGAATTCTCAGAAGACAACCTGCCCTCTGGCCCTTTTTCTCTGCCTTCTCTTCACGCAAATGACGGGGATCTGGGGCTGTTCCCGGGGAAGCAGTATATCATTCACGTCGGGCTCGTTGGACTAGTTGAAGGAAAAAAAGGATTCTACAAGTCCGTGGTGAGTAATCGCAGTCCTGATGTCCAGCAGTAATTTTCGGTCATAAGATACGGTAGCAGCAACATTATGTACAAAATAAGTAAAAAAATAAGTTACAAGCAACGCAAAGAAACGAACAAAAGAACACAATTGGTTAGGAATACGTAAAACGTCAGCCTTGTTCTCCGGCACCATCTTCACGCAGTCTCCTCTGAACAGTTGATGTTGAGATGTATCTGTTACTTGAACTCTCTGAGGTGCAACCTGAGGTGCAGTTAATTGCCATTTTCCGAGGCTGGTAACTCTAATGAACTTATCCTTTACAGCAGAGGTAACTCTGGCTCTTCCTTTCCTGTGGTGGTCCTCATGAGAGCCAGGTTCATCATAGCGCTGATGGTTTTTGCGATTGCACTTGAAGAAACTTTCAAATTTCTTGACATTTTCCATATTGACTGAGCTTCATGTCTTAAAGTAACGATGGGCTGTCGTTTCTCTTTGCTTATTTGAGCTGTTCTTGCCATAAATAGACTTGGTCTTTTACCAAATAGGGCTATCTTCTTTATACCACCCCTACCGTGTCACAACACAACTGATTGGCTCAAACGCTTTAAGAAGGAAAGAAATTCCACAAATGAACTTTTAACAAGGCACACCTGTTAATTGAAATGCATTCCAGGTGACTACCTCATGAAGCTGGTTGAGAGAATGCCATGAGTGTGCAAAGCTTCCATCAAGGCTACATTTGAAGAATCTCAAATACAACATATATTTTGATATGTTGAACACTTTTTTGGTTGCTACATGATTCCATATGTGTTATTTCATAGTTTTGATGTCTTCACTATTATTCTACAATGTAGAAAATAGTAAAAATAAAGAAAAAGGTGTGTCCAAACGTTTGATTGGAACTGTACATAGGTCACTGTGGGGCCAACGTCATCGATGCACTTATTGATGAAGCCGGTGACTGATGTGGTATACTCCTCAATGCCATCGGATGAGTCCCGGAACATATTCCAGTCTGTGCTAGAAAAACAAGCCTGTAGCTTAGCATCTGCATTATCTGACCACTTCCATATTGAGAGAGCCACTGGTACTTCCTGATTTAGTGTTTAGTTGTAAGCAGGAATAAGGAGGATAGAATTATGGTCAGATTTGCCAAATGGAGGGTGTGGGAGAGCTTTGTATGTCTCTGTGTGTGGGGTAAAGGTGGTCTATAGTTTTTCTTCCTCTTGTTGCACATGTAACATGCTGGTAGAAATGAGGTAAAACAGTTTCCCTGCATTAAAGTCCCCGGCCAATAGGAGCACCGGCTCTGGATGAGCATTTTCTTGTTTGCTTATGGCTTTATACAGCTCGTTGAGTGAGAGTTTCGTCTTAGTGCCAGCATCAGTTTGTGGTGGTAAATAGACAGCTACGAAAAATATAGATGAAAACTCTCATGATAAATAGTGTGGTCTACAGCTTATCATGAGATACTCTACCTCAGGCTAGAAAAATATTGAGACTTCCTACATTTTTGATTTTGCAAACCAGCTGTTATTGACAAATAGACATAGACCACCACCCCTTGTCTTACCGGAGGCAGCTGTTCTGTCTTGCCAATGCACGGAAAAACCAGCCAACTGTATATTATCCATGTCGTCGTTCAGCCACGACTCTGTGAAACATAAGATGTTACAGTTTTTAATGTCCCGTTGGTAGGATAGTCTTGAACGGAACTCATCCAGTTTATTCTCCAATGATTGCACATTGGCCAATAGGACGAATGGTAGAGGCGGGTTATTCTCACCTTGCCAACGAATTCTCACAGGGAACCCGGACCTGTGTCCCCTGTATCTGCGTCTTCTCTTCGCGCGAATGATGGCGATTTGTGCCTTGTCGGGTATCTGGAATAAATCCTTTGCGACTAACTCGTTAAAGAAAATGTTTTCGTCCAGTTCGAGGTGAGTAATCGCTGTTCTGATATCCAGAAGCTCTTTTCGGTCATAAGAGACGGTGGCAGAAACATTATGTACAAAATAAGTCACAAATAATGCGGAAAAACACACAAAATAACACTATTGGTTAGGAGCCTGTAAAATGGCAGCCATCTCCTCCAGTGCCATTATTGACCTTGCATCCTAATCACTACTCATTATAATTTATGGATCAATCAATTTGCCCACTGCAGTAGCCGATCTACATGGTCTTAACAGGGTCCTTTATGTTCAATATTTGTGATAAATTGAAAAGCATTAATGCAAATAAACAATCCTCAATCAATTAGATAGTTATTTAACCTGCGAGCATTTGCTGGTCAGCCAGGTCATATCCCTTTTTTAGCGCATGCATGGATTGGATTTTAGTGTAATCCAAGGACTACCTTCAGGTTAGGAATTGGATTGTGCTTGTACAATATTATAAATATATTTTTGGATTGAATTGAACCCGATGAGCATAATACCATATGCCTATAATAGGGTATTTAAATATGTGATATATGGACCCAAAAACTGTTTATCTTGTCACCAACAATTGGGGTAAGTGTTACAGGCATGTTTTTTAAAACACAAAAATCATGCAAATTATGACCCACACATGTCCAGACAATGACTTGACAAATCACCACATTTTATACTGAGCTACAGGCTCAAGAGACACTAATTTTCCTTTAAGATTAGAGTACATTTCAACAAACCCTCCCCACACATAACTAATGCATACCTAATGCTGCATTCATAGCCAAGTGGGAAGAAGGTAGTTACCAGTTCTGAAGTCGTAAATAGCAGTTGGATGCATTTATGTGCTTTATCTTGTTGAGAAACGCTGATTGGTGAACTAAAAGTATGCTGAACTAAAAGTACACCTATCATGCTTGTAAAGAAATGAGTCTTCAAAAAATATGTATATATTTATTGTTATAAATATTGTTTTGATGTTGCCGAAAAAGCTGTTATCGACGTAATTTCCAGAGGTCAGCATGTGGGAGAAATTGGAGCTCAGAGATGATAGACGGGTTTCCCACCAGTTGTAGGGGCGTTCAAGTGGATTATTCTCAGTCGTATGTGGTAATAGCACCTTCCCACTTGGTTATGAATGCAGCATAACAGTCTCCTGAAACAAAACACCACTACCCCTCCCCCTCCTAACTGTTCCATTCACTAGAATTTGCCTTTGCCAGGACACGGCACAAAAGCATCATGTGACCTGGCTGAAAACAGTCAAAGCATTACATCAGCTCAGGAAGTCAGCAATCAAAAGAAAATATACCGTACTCTAAAAGGGGACACAGCATGGCAGCAGAAAAGAGCTGTATTTATGTATTAGTGTTGTTGTTCTAGCGAAAAGACTAACATTTTGGTTCGGGAGATAACAGTAAGGGGAAATCTAAACACATTTCTGATATTACAAGTATGATTATCAGAAACATTTTGGACTAATGTAAAATAGCCTAAATGAATGGATAAAATAATTTTTTTTTTAAATCTAAAATGATCAAATAAGCTCATTCATAATGTGAAATCACATTAGTAACCTACAATATAATAAACTATAGCCTATGTCTTGGGTATTATATTTTATGTGCACTTTTATATATATTTTTTGAAGGCTAATTCCGACAGTTTAAAATTGCGTTTATTCCTTTAAAACACTCTCTCAGGTTTGTATTTAAATCTGATTTATCTTTTTAGCGCACGCCCATTGGTCCATATGGATTTGGCGGGGCTGTATTCGTAGTGATTGTAAAGACGACACGTATTTTCATTGGCTGGCCTGGTTGTTACGTTAGGGTATAAAGCTGTGTTAAAAATAGATACAGCCCCATTCCTCTTAATGCTCAGCTGTTGATTGAAGGGAAAGGTGTAAGAATTTAATGAAAGCCTTTAATTTCTTCACCCATGCACCAATTTGATTCTGCTCAGGAGAACGATGAAACACATCTTGCATTCATCAAATGCCAGTTTCTAAAAAAATATATATATATAGATTTACGTCACTGTTGAATTCAGTGCGATTTGTAAGCGAATCGCGTGCAGTCGTTAGCTGGACAAACAAACTCGAATAGCCTACATTTACACCCGGGATTTTAGGATTACCTTTCTAACCAGTTGTTTCGACGTGGACTGAAGCACAATTAAGACAGTGGGTGCTTTTGTTTACCAAACGAATAGTTTTTAATCATGGAGTTTAAAGTTGAGGCGCATCGGATTATGAGTATTTCACTCGGGAAGATTTATAATTCCCGAGTGCAACGTGGTGGTATCAAACTACACAAAAATCTACTGGTCTCCCTCGTTCTACGGAGTGCCCGGCAAGTATACCTGAGTGACTACTACGGCGGCATATGCCTGAGCGCCCAGCAAGCAAGAGAGTGGTGTGAGGGGGAGTACATGGCTTCAGAACAAGACAAATTGGTCCCCGGTTCGACAGAGAGCCTGTCTGAATCGGACGAGCAAAGCAAAGTGGCGGTGGACAAGCAGGAGCCCAGAGATGTGGTCGAATCCCCGGCGGCACTCCACGTAGAAACTCAAGCGAGTGGCGAGCAAGACAGCGCCGAAAATGGAGTTTCGGATTCAGGATGTAGCGACATCAAAATCCCGGAAGGGAGTCCGGAGGCTACTCAGACATGTGAGGTCGCCAGTGTTGTTACTGCTATCTCATCCAACTGTATCAGTGCTCCCTCTCCGAGTGATCCAAAAGGGGAAACGGAGACGCCGACAGACTGCCAGACGGACAACAGTGAATCAGCGGAGAAACATTCGTACGAGCCCAAAGCGCCCCAGGCTTACACTAACAGGAAACGGACTGCCGATGACTCTGAACTCACAGACTCACCAACGAAAATAACGAAACTAACTTCCACATCTCTACCTTCTACAAACGACAAGAATAAAGGGGAAACTGAAGAAATGGACACAAGCAATGTATCGAGTTTGATAACAATATTCGGTTCCAGTTTTTCTGGACTCCTGAGTAACAAAGAGGGAGAGCAGCCTGACTCCGAGGCAGAGGACAGTGACTCTGGGCAAATCTGTTGTGATCAAATGCTCAAAAACCTCAACCCTTGGAGTACTGCAATTGTTGCTTTTTAAACTTTGAAACTGTGATTTTGATATCCTACTTGGGGGATTTTAATAGGGATAGAACGGGAGGTTTCATCAACTGTTGCAGTTCTAACCCCACGTGGTGGAACGTGGAAGACAGTAGTAAATTGGAATTCCCCAAAAGATCACAATGAAAGTAGGCCTACTGTTGTAGCTATTTACATGGAATTTCGGTTGAAAGGATGCGAGCAAGGTGGCATTTAGAGGAGCGATACTAATGTAATCAGTGGCTTATGATAGTTAACTCTTATCTGCTGCTACACAGGTCAGCTACAGTATTCCAAAAGCTCCGAGTATCATTTATTAAAATGTATCCTTAACAAGGGTAATATTACAGGACTGAATGTGACCACTCAATGCTGACGTCATCTGACGTTTATCTGTCAGTCACTGTTTTCTAATGTCTTTGTTTTATAAAGACTTGTACATGTGTAATATTGTGCCTGTAAATACTGTTTTCCCATGTCCTATTCTGAATGTATGTATTTTGGTATCTGCCATGGATTATGATAATTGCGTGATGCTCACGTATTAAAACATTTTGTTTAACAATTAACTTTTCTTTGCTCCTTTTTTCATTGGGTTGGTTTGTACATAATGCACTAAGTGCTGCTACGGTGTCACCTGGTAGGGGTGGTTGGCAGATGTGGTAGGTCGGATACCATTTGCACAGTAGCTAACTCATGCTAAATCATCATATGTATGGTATGACACTTAGTAATTCTTGTCATCACATCTTATGTTGTCCATTTAAAGGGATACTCTTTCTTCAAGCAAATACAATATGTTGCAACTTGTAGCCCCTACTAACCCTCAGTCAATTCAGGCTTGCTCCATTGTGCCTATTCTTACATCAATTATAGTGTTATCGCTAAATACTAATCTTGGCCTAATGTTACTAAAGACCAGTACATTTTTTTTGACCTTGATAGAGCAGCTGTTGCTTTGCGTCATGTGGCTATGTACAGAAGACTCCATGCCAGTGACAACCAGCATGTTTCTCTAGTCTGGTCCAATCATTTTACAACTTTTTATAGCTCAACGAGGAAAGCCAACCTATTTATCAAGATGAGGAAATGTTTTCAGGAATTATTTCTAGGTCATTCACCATTCCAGATAGTCGGGAAACTTGTCAGGCCGAACCAGTTTCTTATTCCTGCTCTCTGAACCATTTTCATTGTGCCAACAGGCATGTCTACTATGCAGCCTCAGGTATCTACTCTAGCCTCTGCTATGTTGAAGCTAATCCTGGTTTGTACTGTTCAACATGTAGGCTAATAGGTAAACTACGAGCTGTGCTCCAGTAACCTGGTGCTTTTAACCTAATGGACTTACGGCTAATTATACATTTGGCCATTCTAGTGTCACCTGAACCATTCTCTTACCAACATGAACTATCTAAACCATACCATTGCTTGTTCAACCTTAACACATATTTACACTTCTATGTCAGTGAGGTAACAACCTCATTCTTTTCATAGGGAAGCCCAAGTCAAGAAACCAATCTACAGGAAAACGGTTTCCATAGACCCACTATAGTACTGTACACTTGGGGAAGTAAACATAGACTCAGTCTAAAAATGTGCAACATGGTGGGTATTAAAGGAGAAAACCCTTACATCCATGTGACATCTCAATGAGTACTATTACTAAATGGTACTAAATTTAAAAAACGGTGTAGGCGTGCAATTGATACTACATACATATGCTATGTATACAAAACATTAAGGACACCTGCTCTTTCCATGACATAGACTGAACAGGTGAAAGCTATGATCCCTTATTGATGTCACTTGTTGAATCCACTTCTGTCAGTGTCGATGAAGGGGAGCAGACAGGTTAAAAGAATGATGTTTAAGCCTTGAGACAATTGAGATATGGATTGTGTATGTGTCATTCAGAGGGCGAATAGGCAAGACAAAAGATTTAAGTGCCTTTGAACGGGGTATGGTAGTAAGTGCCAGACGCACCGGTTTATGCCAAAAACTGCAACGCTGCTGAGTTTTTAACTCTCAACAGTATTCCGTGTGTATAAAGAATGGTCCACCACCCAAAGGACATCCAGCCAACTTGACAGAACGCTTTCGACTCGTAGAGTCCATGACCTACAAATTGAGGCTGTTGGTGCAACTCAATATTAGGAAGGCGTTCCTAATGTTTAGTATACTCAGTGTATACAACCCTAATGTAATTCCTTGGATGTCTTTGCACCATCCGAACATATTTCCAATACCAAATTGGTCCAATGCGGCTATGCAGGCAATGCAGCGTGGGCTTAAATGGGATTTAGCCTGCTGTGTCCTGCATGGCCACATGTCTTCACACGGTCACAGCTGGGTATTAATAGCCGGCGCTCCCTGGAGATGCAGCAGAAGGCGCGGCTAAAGCCGGCTGGATCCCGGCTAGGCAGGCTAACACATAGAATGTGGGTCACGACGGTCCCAGGACAAGCACTCTCACCAGCAGAACACAAACAGAGGGAGAAAAAAGGGAGGAGAGCAGTGTACTTGAATCCTGGTTCCTGGGGATGCACAGGATGTGCAGGATTTGATTAAAGCCAGTTGCTACTGTACCACACCGGACTCAATTTATCATTAAGCCCTTGATCCGTTGAATCGGATCTTATTGCAGGGTTGGAACGAAACCTTGCACACCCTGTAGATCCCAATGGCTAGGTTTGAAGAACACTGGAGGGGAGCTTGCTTTATGATGTGTGGTCCTTTTTCCAAAGGCATATATTGGCTTGGTTATATTTGCTTTATAAGATGGTAGGAATTTATGGACAGGGTTAGGTATTATACGTATCACCTTATTCTCATGAAAAGTAGTGCAAGTGTATGCATGCTTGCATGCGTGAGAGAGACGGGGAGAGTGACTGGGTTTAAAGGATCTCTACAGGTGTGGGAATGGTTTTATTGTCTGATCATGTTTTATGTTGTATGACTAATCTGCATGTGATGCAATTACTAAGCGCCCATCCTCTCTCCGCTCCCAGTATTGAGACAGACAGAAGGCTGCACACATGAGTACAGTGCCTTCAGAAAGTATTCATACCCCTTAACTTATTCCACATTTTGTTGTGTTAGAGCCTTATTTCAAAATTGATCAAATATGTTTTTTGGTGAAAACATGTTTTTAGAAATGTATGTACATTTATTGAAAATGAAATACAGAAATATCTCATTTACATAAGTATTCACACCCCTGAGTCAATACTTTGTAGAAGCACCTTTGGCAGCAATTTCAGCTGTTTGTCTTTCTGGGTAAGTCTCTAAGAGCTTTCCACACCTGGATTGTGCAACATGTGCCCATTATTCTTTTCTAAATTCTTCAAGCTCGAGTTGGTTGTTGATCATTGCTTAACAACCATTTTCAGGTCTTGCCATAGATTTTCAAGTAGATTTAAGTCAAAACTGTGACTCGGTCACTCAGGACTGACTTCTTGGGAAGCAAGTCCAGTGTATTATTTGGCCTTGTGTTTACGTTATTGTCCTGCTGAAAGGTGAATTAATCTCCCACACTTTATATGCAGGACAAAAAATGTATTGCTTTGCCACATTTTTTGCAGTATTACTTTAGTGCCTTGTTGCCAACAGGATGCATGTTTTGGAATATGTTTTATTCTGTACAGGCTTCCTTCTTTTCACTCTGTCATTTAGATTAGTATTGTGGAGTAACTACAATGTTGTTGATCCCTCCTCAGTTTTCTCCTATCACAGCCATTAAACTCTGTAACTGTTTTAAAGTCTCCATTGGCCTCATGGTGAAATCCCTGACCAGTTTCCTTCCTTTCTAGCAACTGAGTAAGGGAGGACACGTGTATCTTTGTAGTGACTGGGTGTATTGATACACCATCCAAAGGTTAATTAATAACTTCACCATGCTCAAAGGGATATTCAATGGCTGTTTTTTTTTTTTGCTTCTATCTACAAATAGGTACCTTTCTTTGCGCTGCATTGGAAAACCTCCCTGGTCTTTGTGGTCGAATCTATGTTTGAAATTCAGTGCTTGACTGAGGGACCTTACATATAATTGTATGTGTGGGGTACAGAAATGAGGTAGTCATTCAAAAATCATGTTATCACTATTATTGCACACAGAGGGAATCCATGCAACTTATTATGTGACTTGTTAAGCACATATTTACTGAACTTATTTAGGCTCGCCATAACAAAAGTGTTGAATACTCATTGACTCAAGACGTTTCAGCTTTTCATTTGTAATTCATTTGTAAAAATGGTGAAAAACATAATTCCACATTGACATTATGGGCTATTGTGTGTAGGTCAGTGACAAAAAAAATCGACATTTAATAAATGTTCAATTCAGGCTGTAACACAACAAAATGCAGAAATAAACTTTCTGAAGGCATTGTAAATGCCTGGCTCCTTCCAAGCTAAACGCATGCAGCTGTCCATCCCATCACCCTCTGAAACTGTTGGCCCCTCTTCCAGAATCCCAGATTCCTGGAAAAAGACAGAGCGAGAGAAGGGGAGAGAGAGGAGAGAAGTGAGTTGCGAAACCATTTCCTGCTGAGCCACTGTGTGTGGGTGTGAGAAAGAATTTAAGGGAAATATTGGTTTGATTAAATGTACTCATTGAGATACTAAGCTGAAGCCACAGTTGGCCCAATGTCAACACGCAGGCTCTGTGGCCAAGCTTTTAGTGTGTGAGGGCCAGTGAAAAAGGACTGCACAAAGTTTACCCTCCACATTCTTACAATGAGAATAGCCAACATATTATTTATGAAAATATTTGGTACTGTAATTACCTCCTTTTACAAAGGCTTTGTACTAGAAATATACACATACTGTAACTGAACGAATTAACTATTTTAACTTCACTTTCAATATTGATTGCAAAGTAACCAAATATTTACAGGCTACAACATACAGGTAACTGCCAACATAAAGGAAACACCAACATAGTGTCTTAATAGGGTGTTGGGGCACCACAAGCCGGCAGAACAGCTTCAATGCGCCTTGGCATATCTTCTTCAAGTGTTTGGAACTCTATTGGAGTGATGTGACACCATTCTTCCATGAAAAATTCCATAATTTGGTGTTTTGTTCATGGTGGTGGAAAACACTGTCTCAGGCACTGCTCCTGAATCTCCCGTAAGTGTTCATTAGGGTTGAGATCTAGTGGCTGAGACAAACACACACACTTCAAACCACCTATGCTCCTTTGAGACCCCTCTTTCAAAGTCACAGAGATCTCTTATTCTAGCCAGGGTAATCAAAATAATGGGCAACTAGGCTTTTTCATACATAACCCTAAGAATGATGGGATGTTAATTGCTTAATTAACTCAGGAACCACACCTGTGTGTAAGCACCTGCTTCTATGTATTTTGTATCCCTCATTTACTCATTCCTTGATGTCCGCAGTTACCTGTAGATAAGCAATGCCATAAGAAGATAGATGGGTTTTGACCAAGGTGTTTTGACCCCTGACATGTAAGGTTAGAGGTCACAGTCCCTCTGTGGCCTACTTCTCTCTAGTTCATCTGAAAGCTCTCCAGAGCAGCAGCCAAACAGCCCAATCACCACTCCTGAAACATGTCCAGACAAGTTATGCCACAATAACCTCTTTGTCACCAGGAAGTGAGGAAAGCCAACAAACTCTAGTCTAGATTCTCTCAACAAGATGAATATATCTTCTTAATGAAGCCAAAACACAATAGGCCAATAATCTATTTATCAAGCTATCCATCGGTCTATTTCAGCTTTGATGAATATTTGCAAATCCCTTTACTTGTTCACTATGTTTTCTGCTTTAACTTTGTTTGACAGACAAAAAGTTCAGCTGACACTTGTGCAGCTTGTTCTAACAAACACCCTTGAGATTGAAAGCATGTGACTGCTTAGCCTGAGGGGTTGACTACTAGAGCGCGTACACACACACACACCCATCAACACAAGCACATCACACAACACACCACACACCACACACACACACAAACACACACACACACACACACACACACACACACACACACACACACACACACACAGGAGAAATCCCTCTCCTTTCAAAGCTCTTGTTCAATTGAATCAACGCTGTGCACTGGAATTGTCAAAACCCTATCAAAGCTCTCCAAAACACAACCAACACAGCATTCTGAGAATGCTCTCCCACAAGCTGTCGAGTTATTGAAATACCAGTTACACCAATACAATCAAGCCCTTATCTCCTGCTTATTCGGATGATCTGGACGCTACTGAATGTTTCTATATCTCAAATTTCTTACCGACACAATCTCGGAAGGTAATTGACAATTCATACTTAGCACCACATATCCTTAAAATGCTGAAACAAATAAAATAGAGATTAGATTATTTTTACATGTTTTACTTGGCATTAAAAGCCAAAATTAACAGACACATACTTAAACCTAAAGTTTGCAGGTATACAATACAACATGTCAACCCTCCTTGGGCATCACAAAAACAACTCTGCCATTCCTCCTTTCTTATAAAAGAGAGAAGGAGCCCTCAATTTGGCCCCTCCATCATGGTTATGTGACCCCGTTGGAGCCCAGACCAACTGAGTCTTTGTTTATCTTGGAACTGGTGGAGACAGGAGAACAGGTGGGGTGGGTGGGGAGGGCAGTGGAAGGGGGGGTGTCAGAGGTGGGGTGGGGTAAAAAGGGATCGGGGGAGGGTATCCTGGGAAAAAATGCCAGTGTGGGATCAATTCCAGGGTTGGGCTTCCTGAGAGGGAGGAAGAGGGAGAGAGGAAGGAGAGAGGAGTAGGGGGGGGGTTGTTGGTTGGCTGGCGGCAGGGTGAAAGCTGATAGCTTCTAACAAGATAGAGCCATCTCACGAATAGATACAACCAAATATGTGATGGTTGTTTATGTAAATACATACACTATTTTGCACACACAGAATGTATGCTGAAAACACCAATTGGTGCGTAAAAAGCAAAGACAAAGAGTTCCTCATGAACGAACACACACACACACACACACACACTCCAAATGTGTCTAAACCCTTATGAAACGCACATATTCATGGCCAGCCTAAGTGCAGTGTGTGGCTGCATGTTCTGTTTCTGTCTACAGTGGTCTCAAGTTTCCTGTTAAGAGGAACTCCTCCAGTTTGTGTCTGGCCCGCTCTCTCCACAAGCTCTGACTTGTTCAGAGAGGGAAAGGAAGAGAGAGGGGAAAGAGGGGAAATAATAAATGGAGGACATGACCAGATGGTACAAATGAAAGACAAGGAGATGCACCTGTTTCACATTTCATTTTTTTTTGGGGGGGGGGGGGGTGTATGGAATGTTGTGTTATCAGGTTAAGCATATATGTCCACATAGCAAAAACTGGCAGGCCAGACAGACACGGCTCTCTGCATTCTCAGACTGGGTTCACAGGGTTTGTCCCTCAAATAGAAACGACAACTGTTTGTCTTTGTTCTGACTCATTTACACACAATTTTCTCTCTAATTAACTGGAACGTAACCACTGAAAATAGAACAGAGAACAACCTTGTGTATAAATACATTTAGCTAATGCAAGTGCAGCATCACATGAAGTTTATGAACCACGAGTATAGGTACATACATCAGCAATGTAAACACTCAGACAGACACAGACAGACACACACATATCACAAGCCTACAAGACTTGGGTGGTTAAAAGATGATAATGTTTTCCCTGTGGCTATACTATGTTGGAACTGGCTTTGGATGCTAGTGGAGAAAAGCTCCTTAATTTGTATTTAGTAATTACTTGGTTAAACCTCTTGTGTTTGATGTGGCTGTAGAGGACTGTCTAAGACTGGGGCAATCCCTCTCTGTGAAACTCCAATCCCTGGATTGATTTTTAATCCTAAATATTTTTTTCTTTATATAGGAAATAAATAATATCTAAATATAATTTCCATACATAAAATTAACATGATTAATATAAATCAAAACCTCCATCCCTAAAACTCTGTGAATGTTAGTTTGACATCGGAAGAACATTTGTCGACATAAGAACGTATATAGGTCTTTATGCACCGCTTATAACTCTGTTATTTAAGAGCTGCTTTATTTACTGTTATGAAGCTGTTTCCTAGCCCCTATGACACGCCTCGCAGCATAATTATCCAAACAATCCATTACCGAAACAAGCAGTAGTGCAGTAGCCTTATCCAGTTAGTATCGATTTGTCTTGCACTGGATTGCTTCACACTGTTTGTGTACATTCTCTGTCACTCAACATAGATCCCTTGTCGGATGACACAATTGACCTTTTGAACGAGAGGCAGAGGCCAGAAAGTGAGGGTCATTCTGGTAAAAAGGGCAGACCCCTCACCCTATTCCCACAACTAAAGTACATGTAGTGTTTTTATTTGGGTAGTACTACTACCCAAGACACAAGCTGCCAACAGGGGTCAAATGTGACACAATTTTACTATCTGTCTCGTGTCTTGCTACCATCGTTGCTAACGAGGAACAATAGCGACTGGTTTCCTGCGAGAGGATCCAGGCCGCTGTGTTAAAACAGAGGGGGAAGGAGTCAAGGTTGGCCCGGCTGTTTCTAACGTGGTCAATGAAGTGTTTAAGAGCCGGAGTGTTGCTAAGGAGACATAACAAGCCGCGAGCGGGAGGGAGGGAGGGAGCACAGCGTGGCCTAGTAACGAACGGCAGCAGCTGCCCTGACAACAAACAGAGGCGGTCACTTTCAAATACCTCTCTATCTCTCACACATTCAGAAGTGTTTTTCTGTCTGCACAAATAAACGGAGTTTGACATCCCTAACATATACAGTAGAATATGCTACGGTTACAGTTATATTCCTTTCATTCATCTTCCAACTGTAAACACACACTTTCCATCTGTGGTTAAAAAACATTTTTTTACCAAATAATGTTGAAACATACATATTAGCTCTATATCTAACATTAAGTGAACGTCCAGTTTGCTAGAGCAGCCCACATTGTTTCTCAGCTTGAGATCCTCGAGCTTTGTCTCTCTTTGCCAAAACACAAAAACAAAACAGTGCGATGGCACTTAGCAACAGTGAGGTAATGCTTGTCCTGCTCTGCCTCTGGTCCTATGCCTCTGGTCCTGTGTGTTTGCTTGCATGCACTTGTGTATGTGCAATAGGCAGCCCTCGCGCCAAAACCACCCCACAAGTGATTTCTTTTGCCCCTTCCAAAGATTTGTTATAAAAAAATTCAAATCATCAGGAATTCAGCTACAACAAAAAAAATTGTTTTTAAAAAATCTGTTCCTAACTACTCCCACAAATAATAAAAGAGACATATGTAATTAAGGTATGGAATTATTGTTATTTTTTTAAATAGAACCTCTATCTGGGCTTCGTTGTGGTCTATTTGCAGTGTACAAATTATTATCAATATGTTCCGGACCCCGACCATCCGTTCAGAAAAAAATCAGCCCGCGGCTGAATCTAGTTGCCTACCAATGCCATATGGAGATTAGTGAATATGACTGGAATACAGCTGTTCAATCATTTACAACAACACTTCCTAAGATACAGTACTGTCTGTACCTCCAAATCCCTAACTATTTACTCTAGTGAACTACTGCTATTGTTGTCCCTATCTACTGTGGTATTTATCAAAACAGATTAGATGAGAGAGAGAGAGAGAGCGAGAGAGAGAGAGAGAAGTGGGGATAATCATGACATTCATTCAGTATGATGTATGTCGATAATCTATTGTCAAGGTTAAAGAACTATGGAGCAGCATTTCTCGACTGCTGGCTCCTACAGTTAAATATAAACACACGCACGCACGCACGCACGCACGAACGCACACACACACACACACTTAGTCTATCCTCATGGTGACCTAAAATGTATTTCCATTCAAAATCCTATTTTCCCTAACTCCCTAACCTTAATCCTAACCCTAACCTTAACATGTAATCCTAACCCTAAACCTAAACCTAATTCTTAAACCTAACCACTAACCCCTAACCCTAATTCTAACCCCAACCAGAATCCTAACCTTAACCCTAAACCTAAACCTAATTCTTAACCCTAACCACTAACCCTAATTCTAACCCTAACCCTAAACCTAACCCCTAAGCTTAAAATAGCATTTTCCTTGTTTTACTATCCTTGTGGGGACTTTGGGGAATTTTAGGACCCCACAAGGATAAACGAACCACACATGCACACGCACTTATCTCAAGGGGCACCTGCTGGAGACGTTGACAACAAGTAACTCTAAACTGCACCACCCTGTTAACCGTCGTGTCCAAACTGTCATGAACACCACATTGTGATACGTGATACGTGTGAGTGTGTGTATGTGTGTGTATATACAGTATGTGCAAGCTTTTCCACCCTCTCTCTTCCACTCCTTTCCTAGAAGGTATATAACTGCCTTATTTACTTGTTCACGTGTGTGTGTGTGTGTGTGTGTGTGTGTGTGTGTGTGTGTGTGTGTGTGTGTGTGTGTGTGTGTGTGTGTGTGTGTGTGTGTGTGTGCTGTCTCTTATACACATCTAGATGTGTATAAGAGACAGGTGTGTGTGTGTGTGTGTGTGTGTGTGTGTGTGTGTGTGTGTGTGAACCACTGTGTCTGGGTCCTTAGTTTCAGAAAGTATTCATACCCATTGAATTATTCCATATTTTGCTGCCTGAATTCAAAATTGATTATTTATTAAATATATATTTTTCTCTCACCCATCTACCCACAATACCCCATATTGACAAATACAGTTTTTGGAAATGTATTGAAAATGAAATACTGAAATATCTAATTTACATAAGTATTCACACACACACATATATGTTAGAATCATATTTGGCAGCAATTACAGCTGTGAGTCTTTCTGGGTAAGTCTCTAAGAGCCTTACATACCTGGATTTTACAATATTTGGCCATTTAATTTTTTTCAAAATTCTTCAAGCTCTGTCAAATTGGTTGTTGATCATTGCTAAAAATTCATTTTCAGGACTTGCCATGGATTTTTAAGCAGATTTAAGTCAAAACTTAAACTCGGCCATTCAGGATCATTCATTGTCTTCTTGGTAAGCAACTCCAGTGTATATTTGGCCTTGTGTTTTAATTTATTGTCCTGCTGAAAGTTTAATTAATGTCAGAGTGTCTGGTGGAAAGCAGACTGAACCAGGGTTTCCTCTAGGATTTTGCCTGTGCTTAGCTCCATTCCATTTTTTTATCCTGAAAAACTCCCTAGTCCTTGCTGACGACAAGCATACCCATAACATGATGCAGCTACCATTATGCTTGAAAATATGGAGAGTGGTTCTCAGTAATGTGTTGTATTGGATATGCCCCGAACAAAACACTTTGTATTCAGAACTAAAAGTGAATTGCTTTGCCAAATGTTTTGCAGTATTACTTTAGTGCTTTGTTGCCAACAGAATACATGTTTTGGAATATGTTTTATTCTCTACAGGCTTCCTTCTTTTCACTCTGTCAATTAGGTTAGTATTGTGGAGTAACTACAATGTTGTTGATCCCTCCTCAGTCTTTTCCTATCACAGCCATTAAACTTTGTAACTGATTTAAAGTCACCATTGGCCTAATGGTGAAATTACTGAGCGGTTTCCTTCCTCTCCGACAACTGAGCCTTTATCTTTGTAGTGACTGGGTATATTGATACACCATCCAAAGTGTAATTAATAACTTCACCATGCTCATAGGGATATTCAATGTCTGCTTTATTTTTACCCATCTACCAATAGGTGCCCTTCTTTGCGAGGCACTTGAAAACCTCCCTGGTCTTTGTGGTTGAATATGTGTTTGAAATCCACTGCTCGACTGAGGTACCTTACAGTCATTCCAAAATAATGTAAAACACTATTATTGCAACATATGTGACTTGTTAAGCTAATTTTTACTCCTGAACTTATTTAGGCTTGCCATAACAAAGGGGTTGAATAGTTCTTGACAAAAGACATTTCAGCTTTTCATTTTTAATTCATTAGTAAAAATGTTGAAAAACATAATTCTACTTTGACATTATGTCAGGGTTTTCCAAACTCGGTCCTGGGGACCCCAAGGGGTGCATGTTTTGTTTTTTGCCCTAGCACTACACAGCTGATTCAAATAATCAACTAATCATCCAGCTTTGATTATTTGAATCAGCTGTGTAGTGCTAGGGCAAAAACCAAAACGTGCCCCCCTTGGGGTCCCCAGGACCGAGTTTGGGAAACACTGCATTATCGGCTATTGTGTGTAGGCCAGTGACACAAAAAATCTAGATTTACTCCATTTTAAATTCCGGCTGTAACACAATTTTTTTTGTTGAAAAAAAGTCAAGGGGTGTGAATAGTTTCTGAAGGCACTGTATCTTGTTCTGTTTCCCACAGAGCTTGGCAGGGCCACCGGGTCAGTGCACTGTTCTAGACTCACTTGAGACAGCCTGTCAGTCACAAACACACACATCCTGCCCCAGTGACCTCATAAGGAATGGCACGGTGTGTTTGTGTGGGTGCTCCAATCCCTGCCTCTCTCCCGCTCAAGTCGCCAAGCTAACAGATGCTTAAGGAGACTATAGGATTTTGCAGGGAAGAAAAAGATGGAGTAGGAAGCCACAGGAGCAACAAAAGGAACGGAGAAAAGAGAAAAAAAGACCAAAGGGGACGATTTTTTATTCATTTGAAACCCTGATATCTGACTAGGCCAAGCAGTATAAGAAAGTGTTTTAAGAACAAAAGCGCTCGGCCCAGCAATACTCTAACAGAACGAGAACCGGAGAACGACGCATGGAGGCCATGGCTGGAGGTGCAGCGCCCAGATGGAGAGGATTCCCAATACAGCCTGTTAATAATTACAGCGACTGAATCGAACCATCATAGTGTGCCTCTAGAACTGAGTGATGCGAGAAGTGCCTTAAGACTGGCTACCGACCACTCGGGAGCACGACTTGGCTAGAAATATCAACCATTACGGTCTAAAGACTGCTGCCACTCCAATCAGGTGTTTGATAATAGGGGCGCTATAATTTGCCCCTAGACATTTTAAATATAAGGGCACGGATAACCGACATACGAGAGAGGAGGGAGAGGAGAGGGTAAATAGAGAAAGGATATGACAGGCATTGGCTCAGAGGACAAGCGAATAGGAAGGAGTAATCCAAGCAGGAACTAAATCCGAAAGCTGCTCATAGTATGGGATCTCAGACCACCAAGTGAGCCCAGATAGGAAGGCTTACATCAGAGATGCAACTCTCTGATACCAAAACAGACCAATCAACTGACTAACCCCTTCCATGACCCAGCATACTACACTATAACGGAAAACTGTCATTTATACGGTCATTTTGGGTATTATCAAATTTAAAATACTCTGTGTGTGTTGAAGTTGTGTATTTCAATGTACTGTAATCCACCCCACAAAATACGGTACTGTACCTATCTTTGGAGCGCAAAATCTTTTGATCACTTGTGGGTGCATGCTGTTTCTGGCTCATTAACATATTTTGAGGCGTACCTTGTAATAGGCTATATTTGTTGCACCCATGAGTGAGAATGATGTACCTATTTAACTCGTATGTGGTTATCGTGCCCTATCAATTTAAAATGTATAGGGGACAAATATAAGCGCCCCTATTTCACCTGATTGGAGTGGCAGCAAGTCTTAACCGTAAATGGTTGAGTATTTAGCCAAGTCTGCTCCCGAGTGGCGTAGCAGTCTAAGGCATGCATCTCAGTTCTAGAGGCATCACATAGACCCTGGTTCGATTCCAGGCTGTATTATAACAGGCTGTGATTGGGAATCCCATTGGGCGGTGCACAAATGGCCCAGCGTCGTCCGGGTTAGAGTATTGCTGGGGCAGGCTTTGTTCTTAAACAAAACACTTTTCTTTACTGACTTGCCTAGTTAAAAAAGGTTAAATGAAAATAAAAAATGTCCCTTGGTCTGTTCCCTGTAGTCACTACCACTTTGAAAGCCTTTGCTAAGGCCTTTTTTAAACTACTCCACAAATGTCTTGGTAACAAACTATAGTTTGGCAAGTCCGTTAGGACATCTACTTTGTGCATGACACAAAGTAAATTTTTCAAACAAATTGTTACAGACAGATTATTCACTTATAATTCACTGTGTATCACAATTCCAGTGGGTCAGAAGTTTACATACGCTAAGTTGACTGTGCAATTAAACAGCTTGGAAAATTCCAGAAAATGATGTCATGGCTTTAGAAGCTTCTGATAGGCTAACTGACATCATTTGAGTCAATTGGAGGTGTACCTGTGGATGTATTTAAAGGCCTATCTTCGAACTCAGTGCCTCTTTGCTTGACATCATGGGAAATCAAAAGAAAATCAGCCAAGGCCTCAGAAAAAGGATTGTAGACCTCCACAAGTCTGGTTCATCCTTGGGAGCAATTTCCAAACACCTGAACGTACCACGTTCATCTGTACAAAACAATAGTACGCAAGTATAAACACCATGGGACCACGCAGCCGTCATACCGCTCAGGAAGGAACGCGTTCTGTCTCCTAGAGATTAACGTACTTGTTGTGAAAAGTGCAAATCAACCCAGAACAACAGCAAAGGACCTTGTGAAGATGCTGAAGGAAACAGTACAAAAGTATCTATATTCACAGTTAAACAAGTCCTATATCAATAACCTGAAAGGCCGCTCAGCAAGGAAGAAGAAGCCACTGCTCCAAAACCGCCACAAAAAAGCCAGACTACGGTTTGCAACTGCACATGGGGACAAAGACTGTACATTTTGGAGAAATAACCTCTGGTCTGATGAAACAAAATAGAACTGTTTGGCCATAATGACCATCGTTATGTTGAGGAAAAAGGAGAGGCTTGCAAGCCGAAGAACACCATCCCAACGTGAAGCACAGGGTGGCAGCATCATGTTGTGGGGGGCTGACCTAAGACAGGAAATTTTACTAGGATTAATGTCAGGAATGTGAAAAACTGAGTTTAAATGTATTTGGCTAAGGTGTATGTAAACTTCCGACTTCAACTGTATTTTACAGTAGAACTACAGCATTTTACTTGCCACGAGTTGCCTGTAAGCTACTGTCAAATTCACGGCAACCCTTTACAATGTAGTGTTGCCCTCGGATATTAGCTAGTCGTGGTTCGTATAGCATTGCCACTGTGACATTGCTTTCCTGAGACCTCACTTCCCACATACAAAGCCTGGGTTTTCTGGGTTCATGGCTATCTTGGAGAGAGTAATATTGTGCTACACTACCATTAAGACCAGGGAATACAATAGAACTGATTCCGTACGTAACATAACAAATTTTTCACATTGACGTTATACAGGAAAAATCATCAAGATTTTTGATTAGATAACACCAATCATCCAAATATGAGCTGTGAAAAATTCTGTGTACTGTAGATGACATACTAACTCTGGATAGACAGGCAGACATAAGAAAAATTGGATTCTGTGAGAAGAGACACAGCTTGAATAATAAAGGTGGATCTTAGCATGAGGGAGAACAAAGGGGATGGGTGTGTTTGTGCGTGCGTGCGTAGGTGACAGATGCCATCTCAGCATGACTTCAGTGAATCTGGCAGACTGCGGGGGGGGGGGGGGGTGACCGTGGCCCGACTTTGCATCAACAGCCGAGTGTTGCCTGGATGCATGTGTGCATTCTGTTGTTTATGCATCATGCCAGTGGGTTGGAGCATCCGTGTAAGTCAATGCAGAAGTGACCGAGCTGGAGGAGTGTTTATCTGTGTTGTTTTAGTGTGTGTGTGCGTGATTATAGCACCTCCAGCAGTGTACATGCATGGCCACTCCTCCTTCGGTGTAGATGTCATCTTGAATTTGTCCAGGTCATTTAGTCTATGTTTGTGTGCGCATGTAAGCATCAGAAGCTGAGAGACAAGCAATTCTCTGGAGAATTGTCGAAGAGTGTTCGTCTGTGTTATTTTGGGGTTTGTCTGTGTGTGTTTGCATAGAGGGAGTCTCAGTTCATTAATAAAACAAATCCAGACTGTACACTCCAGGATCCATAAGCATAACTGATCGCAGTATACTGTACTATACCATTTCTTAGGAATTGTACTTGAAGTGCTTTCATAATAGTGTCACTTCTATCTTAGTCCAGGCAGAAATTATTCGCTTTGTGAATGAATGTGGTTTATGTTGTTGCTAGCAAAGCCAAGGTACGTTGACTTCACCAGCAATCCTTGGCAGGTGCATTTGCCAAACATCGCCTCATCGATTTAGAAGTGACATCAAACCATTGTGTTATAGAGTATGTTTATTATGTTGAACTGTTACAAGAGGTGCAAAACAAGGCAATTCATTTCTCCCATTCCCATGCTGTGATAGCCTGGTGTGTGTGTGTGTGTGTGTGTAGTCCCCTGTTTCCTGAGGACACTGCTCCCCATTCATCATCCACAACATATCGGCCCCCTTCTCCCTGGCAGGCCTCTCCCTCTCTCCTCCTCCGTCACTCTCTTGTCCTCTCTCCCCCTCCTTCACTCAGTTGTAGGTCAGACATGAAGATCTAGGACATGCTGTCCTATATTGGCCAACGTTGAAGTTATATAACAATGACGAGAATGAGAGAATGTTATGGGACTCCTCCCTGACTGTTACTCATGTAGATGTGGGTTGTTAACTTGACGATGGCGGTAACAGGGGGAAATGTTATTTATAAAGCACTTTTAATCCCTGAATGTTTCGGAGCTGGCTCAGATTGCTCGGTCATGTAATGGCTAACTTATCGGCGCAAACACAATACGGATCTGACCATAAAACTCAAACAATGGTTCTGTAGCAGATAGTTTTATCCAAAATAGCTTACAATTTAAACATGCATCTAATGTATGGCGTATGGCCTATATAGTAATTAAAGCCCCTATGGCTTTTTAACCAGCACCATGCTCAAGCCAACTGAAACATAACCTAATGCTAATACAGGGGTACTATGTAGTGCCGTGTCTTTGGCTATGCCGGATTAAGTGATATGACATGCTATTCTATAAAATAATTTCTCTGTAATTCATATTACCCGATTAAGCTAATCAGGTGAATGTAATTAACTAGAAAGTCGGGGCTCCACCAAAGAATGTTTATAGAGCTGTTATCTTCCGAATAAACTCTTAAAGACCTAGTAATATTTTACATCAATAGCAGTCAATATTTAATCGCCACCTTGTTTAGTCTCATCTGAAAGTTGTAAATTCTTGGTTATCTTCACGAACCCTGGCTAACAAGTTGAATCAGCAATACAAAATTTGGTTTAATTATTTATTTACTAAATACCTAAATAATCACACAGAATTACATATACACAGAATGTATCATACATTGATTACAAATTATGTCATAAAGGAAAACGTCCTTAGCGGACGGAGCAGATATGACAGCTGGTTACACAAAGAAAGGGGGTGGGGTTTTGAATGAAAGAGCGGGAAGACTGAGGAACAAAGGGAGAAGCTATGTCTCTATCGGGCTGTAGGCAGCTACTCTATCGTAAATACAGTATCTTATGCATTCTAAATTACCGCCCATTTGAAAAAGGAAAATGCAATAAATATTTACTCTGAGCTCCGCTTCGATCGGTTGGTCATAGATGGGAGGCTGAGTTATCCGTTGAAGAATGTCTGGTGGTAGAATGGATACTTGGTAGTACCGTGGTCGTGTGGTAGACAGGTAGCCCACGCCTACAGTTGCTGCGCTAACGCGACGGCTAGGAGGTATCACTTCTTTAGTGAACAAGAGTTCAAAGTTCATACCAAGTTGCCATACTTTAAGCTCATGCTATATTCTGGCTGGTATAGTCGAAATTCATCCTTTCGGCGTGTAAGTTGTCACCTTCACATTGAAATTCGATGCCAATTCCGTTAGGTTCTTGCTGAGGTTGGCTTAGTTCTGTAGGTGGTCTTTGTCCTTTCAAAGTGGGGATGGTAAGTCCTCACGCCCTTGGAACAGAAAGTTACATTTTCGTGACAGGGTTTATATAGGGTTGGGAGAGAGGGCCGTGTTTCATAGTTTACAACCACTGTCTGCTCACATGGGCGTGGCAACCGTTCTCTCATTAAGAAGCTAAATTACATTTCATCTTTTCACAAATAGTTTCATATTTAAACATTTAAATTGCACAACAATTCCATGTGAATCTGATAACTATAATGTGTAAACTTTCCAGGATACAGTTTATTTTTTGAAATATTTTTATTTATTTCACCTTTATTTAACCAGGTAGGCTAGTTGAGAACAAGTTCTCATTTACAAATGCGACCTGGCCAAGATAAAGCATAGCAGTGTGAACAGACAACAACACAGAGTTACACATGGAGTAAACAATAAACAAGTCAATAACACAGTAGGGGGAAAAAAATTAGTCTATATACATTGTATGCAAAAGGCATGAGGAGGTAGGCAATAAATAGGCCATAGGAGCGAATAATTACAATTTAGCAGATTAACACTGGAGTGATAAATCATCAGATGACCATGTGCAAGTAGAGATACTGGTGTGCAAAAAAGCAGAAAAGTAAATAAATAAAAACAGTAAGGGGCTGAGGTAGGTAAATTGGGTGGGCTGTTTACAGATGGACTATGTACAGCTGCAGTGATCGGTTAGCTGCTCAGATAGCAGATGTTTAAAGTTGGTGAGGGAAATAAAAGTCTCCAACTTCAGCGATTTTTGCAATTCGTTCCAGTCACAGGCAGCAGAGAACTGGAAGGAAAGGCGGCCAAATGAGGTGTTGGCTTTTGGGATGATCAGTGAGATATACCTGCTGGAGCGCGTGCTACGGGTGGGTGTTGTTATCGTGACCAGTGAACTGAGATAAGGCGGAGCTTTACCTAGCATGGACTTATAGATGACCTGGAGCCAGTGGGTCTGGCGACGAATATGTAGCGAGGGCCAGCCGACTAGACCATACAGGTCCCAGTGGTGGGTGGTATAAGGTGTTTTAGTAACAAAACGGATGGCACTATGATAAACTGCATCTAGTTTGCTGAGTAGAGTATTGGAAGCTATTTTGTAGATGACATRGCRGAAGTCYAGGARCGGTAGGATAGTCAGTTTTACTAGGGTAAGTTTGGCGGCGTGAGTGAAGGAGGCTTTGTTGCGAAATAGAAAGCCGATTCTTGATTTGATTTTGGATTGGAGATGTTTAATATGAGTCTGGAAGGAGAGTTTACAGTCTAGCCAGACACCTAGGTATTTATAGATGTCCACATATTCTAGGTCGAAACCGTCCAGGGTGGTGATGCTAGTCGGGCGGGCGGGTGCAGGCAGCGAACGGTTGAAAAGCATGCATTTGGTTTTACTAGCGTTTAAGAGCAGTTGGAGGCCACGGAAGGAGTGTTGTATGGCATTGAAGCTCGTTTGGAGGTTAGATAGCACAGTGTCCAAGGAAGGGCCAGAAGTATACAGAATGGTGTCGTCTGCGTAGAGGTGGATCAGGGAATCGCCCGCAGCAAGTGCAACATCATTGATATATACAGAAAAAAGAGTCGGCCCGTGAATTGAACCCTGTGGTACCCCCATATAGAGTGCCAGAGGACCGGACAACATGCCCTCCGATTTGACACACTGAACTCTGTCTGCAAAGTAGTTGGTGAACCAGGCAAGGCAGTCATCAGAAAAACCGAGGCTACTGAGTCTGCCGATAAGAATATGGTGATTGACAGAGTCGAAAGCCTTGGCCAAGTCGATGAAGACGGCTATCATTAGTAATAATGTCTCAGATGACAACTGATCTGGCATCATATTCTTTAAGTACCAACGCATATTTTCAGCTGGTTGGATTACCGAAATGTGGTTCCTTTCCCCACCCTTTTGATGTTATAAGACTCTCTCTATGTTAACAAAGGACTTTCCAAGAGTCACTCTGTAGAGTAAGGAGAGAGAAAAGGGGAAAGGTATTTATGGGGATCATAAACCTCCCCACATCAGGCCAACGTCATGACAGTAGTAATACTATTTATTGCCACGTACTGTACGTTGACCCTTATTCTGAAGAGATACTCCTGTCTGGACCATTGAATGCACAAACAGAGAGAACTGCACATGCAGCACTGTCTCTGATCCCATATCAGCATTGTTGTTATGATAAACACAGTGAGGGAGCTTTTGACACAGCATGGCAGGGTCAAGGAGACAGTTGCAGCATTAGCAAGGGGATTCTAATGCGACTGTGTCTGACCCAGGAGACTCGCAGCTGTGTCGGCTCACTTCCTGCTGGGAGAGGATCTGAGACATGGTGGATGGTTATTTCTAGTATACTGGCAAAACATTGTCATAACACTGTCATAAGAATGACATCATCACTGTCCTAGCATGAATTGACAATTTACAACAAAACAGTAGCGCATGAAATAATGATATAATAAAAAATTGTCAAAAAGTCTTTAATATCGTCATAAATAATCAATACCTTGTAAGTGGCCAATGCAGGAATCAAACCCTTAACTATAATGCATCATGCTACAATTAACTATTTCATTGGGACCATATTTAAACTTTCAATGTTAAAAGCATTCAACTGTTTTCCTTTAATATATCATGACACTGTCACGGCTTGTCATTACTTTTTATGATTGGTATGAATGAAGATATTTAAACTGCTTACTTTGTTGAACAATACCAAAGGTGACAATGATTATCACATAGCTGGAGGGGGAAAACCTGTCACAGAGTTGTTTAACGAGGAAATGCCAAGGATGTTGACACAATCCATTGTGTTTATGTGTTTTGTCTAAGTGTATGTGTGTGTGTGTGTTTCGGTATCAAACAGGCTTAGCTGGCTGGTCTGGTATGACGCATAAGGAACACTAATGATTAAACTGTCTTGTCACACAAACTAAGGTGACATGACTCAGGCCATGAGGACAGACCGCCGGCATAAAGGAATCCTTATACTAGGTTCAGTTTGCTCCGAGCAGAACTTGGCTAGGAGAAGCAAACGTCTGTGCCTCGCATACTCCCTTAAAAAGACATAAGCTTGAAAAACTATTTAAAAAATGGCAATATTATTGTTTGTCCATCTTGAGACCCCGTAGCAACAACATATGGTAACACTTCCTCAAAATAGTCAGAATCAATCTGATAAATCAAGATATCTGTCATTCATTTTGACATTTTTGCAGAGCTCTTAGTCGCAGACTTTTACATCGAACTAAGATGTTTGGTGCAGAATTTCTCAAGTGAAAAAATGTGCATGAAAACTAGCCGTCTGTTGTTGAATGACAACAAACACTTCGTTGAAGAATCCCTACTGTCGACCAAACACTGATAAAGGTGCGTAGACTTCAGTCACCCAACTTCGACAAGTCTCAATAAAAGATGCTGTGTGCTCGAACAGCCGAAAAAATCCTGCCGAACACCAAAACGAACAAAACCTTTTTTTTGTCATAATATATGCGAAAACTGTTTTGACTGGGAAGCATACAGCTTTAGTGTGTCCCCACCCTGCTTCAGAACCAGCTATCTCCTGTGTCATCTATGGGACACTTTGTGTTATGGGTTTGTTTACGCAGAACTGGCTAAATCAAATCAAATCAAATGCTATTCGTCACATGATTCTTAAACAACAGGTGTAGACTAATGTGCGGTCCAAACACTTAAAAGACACACCCTATCCCCTCAGTCCTCAAATTAAGTATGTATCATGTATCATGACGTCTGACAAGTATACACTTGTAGAGCTGGGGGCGAGGGAGGAAGGAATGATTTTTAAATGGACCACCCTTGGCCGGAAATTAGTCACTCGTTCATCCTACGATGATTGTGTTTTCAGGCACTGGTAGCTTGTGGATGCTTTAAATGTGCTACAGTCAATTAAGAGTGCATGTCTACTTATATTAACTATATAATTATTAATTCCTGCCTCATGATGCCATCTATTTTGTGAAGAGCACCAGTCCCTCCTGCAGCAAAGCACCCAAACAACATGATGCTGCCACCCCCGTGCTTCACGATTGGAATTGTGTTCTTCAGCTTGCAAGCCTCCCTCTTTTTCCTCCAAACATAATGATGGTCATTATGGCCAAACAGTTCTATTTTTGTTTCATCAGACCAGAGGACATTTCTCCAAAATGTACAGTCTTTGTCCCCATGTGCAGTTGCAAACCGTAGTCTGGCTGTTTTATGGCGGTTTTGCAGCAGTGGCTTCTTCCTTGCTGAGCGGCCTTTCAGGTTATGTCGATATAGGACTCGTTTTACTGTGGACATAGATACTTTAGTACCTGTTTCCTCCAGCATCTTCACAAGGTCCTTTGCTGTTGTTCTGGGATTGATTTGCACTTTTCTCACCAAAGTACGTTCATCTCTAGGAGACAGAAGGCGTCTCCTTCCTGAGCGGTATGACGGCTGCGTGGTCCCATGGTGTTTATACTTACAAACTATTGTCTGTACAGAGGAACGTGGTACCTTCAGGCGTTTGGGAATTGCTCCCAAGGATGAACCAGACTTGTGGAGGTCTACAATCCTTTTTTCTGAGGTCTTGGCTGATTTCTTTTGATTTTCCCATGATGTCAAGCAAAGAGGCACTGAGTTCGATGGTAGGCCTTGAAATACATCCACAGGTACACCTCCAATTGACTCAAATGATGTCAGTTAGTCTATCAGAAGCTTCTAAAGCCATGACATAATTTTCTGGAATTTTCCAAGCTGTTTAAAGGCACAGTCAACTTAGCGTATGTAAACTTCTCACCCACTGGAATTGTGATACAGTGAATTATAAGTGAAATAATCTGTCTGTAAACAATTGTTGGAAAAATTACTTGTGTCATGCACAAATAGATGTCCTAACTGACTTGCCAAAACTATAGTTTGTTGACAAGAATTTTGTGGTGGTTGAAAAACGAGTTTTAATGACTCCAACCTAAGTGTATGTAAACGTCCGACTTCAACTGTAAATCACTTAAACAGCGTGATGTGAAATTCTGTGTTTAGTAGTACAGAAATACCATTGGGAGTGTTTAGCCTCAGTTGTTCGACGCAACGGTGCAGCAAGGAGCTCATATGTTTCCTAAACAAACATGGCTAAATGGGGTCAGTGTCATGTGTTCAGGGCGCACACCCTCTTTATTGGCTTAGTGGTGTAGGTGAGCGGAGGTGTGGGGTTTGCATGCTGACTGATGCTAATAGCAAGGGTTTCTCTCAGCAGTCAATGGGGTTTAGCAGGAAATCCAATTCTATTCATCCCCTGGGCAATACGGTTGTAATACGGTTGCATAAGGGTTTAATATGTCAGACCTAGTAATGTTGAATTTAGGGTTGCTTAAGGTGTCGCAATATTGTTCTCGAGACTTCACATGGGTTTTGTGCTTTTGTTAACATAACTGTGGTGAGTGTGTCTCTCTCTGCAGAAGAACATCTGCTAAATGATTCAATTATAATGTTACATCAGCACCTTTTTATAGACATGACGCACAGGCTTTAGTCAACCCTTGTTTTTTACTCTCCTCCTCTGAAGAGGTGATGCGTGGACGCAGAGGAGTGGGTGGATGAGAGGAGAGAGGGATGAAAAGAGAGGGGAGGCGTCTGTAGACGTGCGCTCTCTCCTTCCCTCTCCTGTTCTAGGAGGATGATTCATCATCGCCTACTCTCTCTCTCTCCCCATCTCTGTCTCTCTCTCAGTTTCTCACCCCCCCCCCCCCCCCCTCCTCCTCCCTGTCTCTCTCTCTCTATCGCTGTCTCTCCATCTCTGTCTCTCTCTGTTTCTCTCCCGCTCCCTGTCTCTCTCTCTATCTCTGTCTCTCTCCCCCTCCCTCCCCCCTGTCTCTCTGTCTCTCTCTCATAACACTCTCTGTTGCTCTCTTCTCTCTCCATTTCTCTCTCTCTCTCTGTGTGTTTGATCTCTCTCTGCCTTTCTCTCTCTCTGTGTTTCTCTCTCAGGGCACTGTCTGCTCCTCTCCTTTGCTGTGCTATAAATATCCTACAGCCCACACTGGATCTGGTGTGGGGATGCAGCCGTCCTCTCCACTGAGCCGCTGTTAGCTCCTGTGTGTGTGTGTGTGTGTGTGTGTGTGAGATCAGCGGTATTATAACATAGAGATTGACAGATATTCACAGACACGAGGCCATTTGAAATTCCCAGAGTTTATCCATTGTGTTTACATCTACAGTGGCTTGAGGCAGGGGGAAGGGGGTGTTTGTGTATCTGTGTGTTTGTGAGTGTACCTCAGGTGTGGAACTATGACGCTCCTGGCTCCCAGTCCCGTCGCCCTCAGGGGAGTATGTCTGAGCGGGGGGAGGGGTGGTGTGTGTGTCTGACTGAGGGTTCTGTGGGGAGATGGATGTGTAAGGAGTGTATTTTGACAGGCATGCAGTTAGTTAGTCTTTCGGGGGGGACGTGCCATCCTCTGTGTTCCACACTGTGACAAACATGGAGACACAGGCAACGGCGCCATGCTCACAACACACACACACACATACACACACGTGCGCCCCAGAAGTTGTGTAAACAAACACAAACTCAGACCCACAGACACGGAAACACAGAAAAACACGTACTCACCCACACTAAAACACACACTAATGACACACACTGACAAACATACTCATGCATATCTGACACACACCCCCCTCCCACATACACTCACAGGGGATGTGTAATGACAGGCTGCGCTGTGTTGGTACCTGGCAGTCAGACATGCTAATGTGAACCATGTCACAGATCATTCCCTCCATTAGTATGTAGAGGAACAGCTGTGCGGTGGAATATTCGCTCACACACACCGGGATGACATGCTGTTTATGGCGTTATGAAAATCCAGACCGAACCATGCTGCTATGCAGTGGACACAAACAAACACACTTTGTGCATAGACACACTGCGTGACTTCATGTTCGTTCATTTCAAACCCATAGCACTTACTGGGATATTTGTGGCTTTTAACGTCATTAGCCAAGTGATTTTGTGTAAATCCTTTTAGCTTAATATTCATTAAAGATGAAAACGTGTTTAGGAAGGATTCTATCATGGAGAGACTAATATTAGCTGTTATGGAAATGCAAGACCCTATTATGCTGTGTTTGTGTATGTTAACATTCCCTGCTAATGTGGCTGCGTTTGAACAATAGAGACAGCCTGCTGGCAGGAGGTTGGCCCCTGTGCCCTGGGGGGCTGGTGTGTGTGTGGTTGTGTGTACTTTTGCATGTGTTTGTGTGTAACAGAGTAGTGTGTGGGGGTTGGGGTCCATTCAAGGTCTTGAAAGGACAAGGGGGAGGAGTGTCCATACATTTGGGGAGGTGATGTGTGACAGTGTGTGTGCGTGTCTGTGTGTCTGTGCATGCATTCATGTTTGTGTGCGTGCATGCTTGTGTGTGTGTGTGTACACTTGCATGTCTGTGCTTGCATGAGTGTTTGTCACACACAGGGCTTCAGGGGGTTGCCAAAGCTATTCCCTAAGGAATGTGTTGATCTCACCCATCCTCCACTCCTTCTACCTTCACACCCCCTCCACCCGACCCCCACCAGAGTTCCCAGGGTAGGGGTCCTCATCTGGGGGAGGGTCCTTTCAGATGGCCCCCTTTGTCTCCCAGTTTGTCACACCACCGGTCACCACTTGACTCCTTGATGAGTTTGACACTAGGAATAGTTAGGTTTGTGTGTTAAGACAAGATTCACTTGACAAACACTGATAGTCCATAATCTTCCATTTATCACTGAGTACTTACTCACCTGAGTGGAGGCTTTGGGTTTTTAGGGTGATGTGTGACATTGTCTACCAATTTGTTGTTTAAAGGGGCATTTTTACAATCTGTGTAATGAGTCGGATAAACAGTTGTAGAAAATGTATTGGTCACAAATGTTTCTCTTTGGACTTGACATAACACATCAAACCCCTCCCACAATCGCAAAATACATGTTCAAAAACTGAACTGAGCTTGACAGTAATACTGTATCATTGTTTACCAGTGATTGTTTCTTCAGCTTCATATGTTGGGGAGTTGTGTATTGGTTGTATTTTAGGAGTAAACAGTGCCGGGTTTTACTTCATATCATTGACACAACATTCCCCTGTGAACCTCGGGGCTCTGCTGACAACATTTAAACACAATTGAGGTAATTAGGATGATAACACGCTTCTTGAAGAACACACAGAGACACTGATGGATGCAGCGTTTAGGACATCTGTGGCGACACCTCCCCCACACTCACAGACATGTACAGTAAATAGACACAACCCCCCACCATCACACACACACACACACACACACACACACACACACACACACACACACACACACACACACACACACACACACACACACACACACACACACACACACACACACACACACACACACACACACACACACACACACACACACACACACACACACACACCTTTTATTTGCAGTGAACCTTGTGTGACCATCTACCCTTAGGCTCATGTGGTGTGTCCCCTCTCTATCCAGTGTTTGTCACCTTTGGCCCATTCCAGACTGTATCAAATGGCTCATGCCACATGTGCTAGTCGGAACTAGGAAACAGCAATTTCAGATTTGCCAACTGGTTGTCGTGCCGCATTCAACTGAAGGAGCGAGATGCTACTTATAAACATGGCAAGGTGTATGGTTAAACAGTACAAATACGACCTACACAGATCGATCAAGATGGCAAAATACATTATAGGAACTAAGTGGAGGTGCAATTTAGCGGGTCGAACATGAGGCGTATGTTGCAGGGGATCCTAACGATCACGGATTACAAAAATAAAGCCAGCCATATCACGGACACCATCGCCGCCCTACTGGACGAGCTAAACACCTTTTTGTCCCGAGTCGAGCACATCGACGACTCTGAGCGGCCGAGGTGACCCAAGACAACAACATAGCAAGGCAGCAACACATGACAACAACATGGTAGCAACACAATAAATCAACATGGTAGCAGCACAAAACATGGTACAAACATTATTGGGCACAGACAATAGCACAAAGGGCAACAATACATCACGCAAAGCAGCCACAACTGTCAGTAAGAGTGTCCATGATTGAGTCTTTGAATGAAGAGATTGAGATCAAACTGTCCAGTTTGAGTGATTGTTGCAGCTCGTTCCAGTCGCTAGCTGCAGCGAACTGAAAAGACGAGCGACCCAGGGATGTGTGTGCTTGGGGACCTTTAACAGAATTACTGGTAGGCCCACTATGATACTCGCAAAACTTGATTTAAAGCCACAATATAAGTATTTTCCCTATAAACAATGCCGTGACTTACTTTTGATATATTACCCTAATAAAGTTAAGCAACTTTAGTGAAGGTTTGGTGTGGCTTGGCTATTATTAGTCTTAGCTACTCCAAGCCTATGAAGGCAGTACGCACCGGCACTTTGACTCCGACAGTTGAACTTGAGGTGAGGAAGAATATTTTGGGGCTACCAGTTAATTCTTTAATCTAACAATATAATGCTTATCTTTACGAAAAAAATCGGATATAAAATTGACAAATTAGCCTCCTTCTGTATGTCTATACAGTGGGGCAAAAAAGTATTTAGTCAGCCACCAATTGTGCAAGTTCTCCCACTTAAAAAGATGAGAGAGGCCTGTAATTTTCATCATAGGTACACTTCAACTATGACAGACAAAATGAGAATTTTTMCCCCAGAAAATCACATTGTAGATGTGATTTTTAATGAATTTATTTGCAAATTATGGTGGAAAATAAGTATTTGGTCAATAACAAAAGTTTATCTCAATACTTTGTTATATACCCTTTGTTTGGGTATGCATATGACATGCATATTATTAATGTTTGCTCTCTATGTACAATCCAGGGCCAGCCGTGCTGCCCTGTTCTGAGCCAATTGCAATTTTTGAACGCTCAACACCCATTGAATATGTCTGGTGTCAGTAAACGTTGGCAACAAAGCGTAATTCAATTGAATATGTCTGGTTTCAGTAAACGTTGGCAACAAAGCGTAATTCAATTGTTGCCAGCAGAAAAGTTACAGTCACCAACGCTCTGGATAACATGAAAAAAGCCTAACCAGCTCTGCTAGGGCGAGTAAAATGGTCAGAGTGGGGTGTTCTCTCATTATTTGTCTGGAAGTAGCTGGCCAATGTTAGCCAGTTAGCTTGGGTGCTTGACTGTAGTTGTGAGGTCAGAGCTTTCGGAACAACCCTACTTATTGGCCAGAGCATCCAGTGTGCGTTCAGAACGTGAAACCACAGATAGAGCGAGTAATGTTCAGTCAGCTGTTCTCTCTCTCTTAGATGTAGCTGGCAAGTTAGTACAGAATGGTTGGATCAACATTTAAAGAAATGGGTGGGTGAGGTGGGGTGGTCACATATGCATAACGTATTGGATGGAAAATTGACAGATAAAGGCGGTATCCTTTCCAAGTTACAGTATTTCATCCATACAGTTTTTAATGACATCACAAAATGAAAACAATGACATTTGTTTTCTACATCTCCACTCTGATAGTTCTCCACATTCTTTATGTTAGAATTATTGTTCCATTATCCACTTTTTGGACTTTAGACGGGCAAAGGTCTCTGAAAACAAAGGGGCATTCCTTTAGCCAATACTGGAGGGTGGAGAGAGTCCTCTCCCGCTTAATTTACGACTGGGTGTGGAGGTGTCAAAACCCCCAAACCAGTTCCCTCCTCCCCTTTGCGGGTGAGAGAAGGTCCATTATTGTCAGCTATTGCCATGCTGATCTGACCCATTGCGATCCTCACAGGACAGGAATGACACTGGATTATGTTGGAAAGGCTTCCATTAAAGAACAACCTCTGTGATCTGTTAGACAGGTCACTCTTTATCCACAATATAGCAAGGGTGTAAATCCATAACACATACAGTACCAGTCAAAAGTTTGGACACACCTACTCATTCAAGGGTTTTTCTTTATTTTTACAATTCTCTACACTGTAGAATAATAGTGAAGGCATCAAAACTATGAAATTACACATATGGAATCATGTAGTAAATAAAAAAGTGTTAAACAAATTTAAATATATTTTAGATTTTAGATTCCTCAAAGTAGCCACACTTTGCCTTGATGACAGCTTTGCACACTCTTGGCATTCTTTCAACCAGCTTCACCTGGAATGCTTTTCCAACAGTCTTGAAGAAGTTCCCACATATGCTGAGCACTTGTTGGCTGCTTTTCCTTCACTCTGCGGTCTGACTCATCCCAAACCATCTCAATTGGGTTGAGTTCGGGTGATTGTGGAAGCCAGGTCATCTGATGCAGCGCTCCATGACTCTCCTTCTTGGTCAAATAGCCCTTACAGACTGGAGGGGGGTTTTGGGTCATTGTCCTGTTGAAAAACAAATGATAGTCCCACTAAGCGCAAACCAGATGGGATGGGGTATCGCTGCAAAATGCTGTGGTAGCCATGTTGATAAAGTGTGCCTTGAATTCTAAATAAATCAGTGACAGTGTCACCAGAAAATCACCCCCACACCATCACAACTCTTCCTTCATTCTTCACAGTGGGAACCACACTACCGGAGATCATCCGTTCAACTACTCTGCATGTCACAAAGACACAGATGTTGGAATCAAACATTTCAAATTTGGACTCATCAGAACAAAGGACAGATTTCCACCGGTCTAATGTCCATTGCTCTTGTTTCTTGGCCCAAGCAAGTCTCTTCTTCTTATTGGTGTAGTGGTTTAGTAGTGGTTTCTTTGCAGCAATTTGACCATGAAGGCCTGATTCACACAGTCTCCTCTGAACAGTTGATTTTGAGATGTGTCTGTTACTTGAACTCCGTGAAACATTTATTTGGGTGCAGTTTCTGAGGCTGGTAACTAATGAACTTATCCTCTGCAACAGAGGTAACTCTGGGTCTTCCTTTCCTGTGGCAGTCCTCATGAGAGCCAGTTTCATCATAGCGCTTGATGATTTTTGCGACTGCACTTGAAGAAACTTTCAAAGTTCTTAATGTTCCGTATTGACTGACCTTCATGTCTTAAAGTAATGATGGACGGTCGTATGTCTTTGCTTATTTGAGCTGTTCTTGCCATAATATGGACTTGGTCTTTTACCAAAAAAGGCTATCTTCTGTTTACCACCCCTACCTTGTCACAACATAACTGATTGGCTCAAACACATTAAGAAGGAAAGAAATTCCACAAATGAACTTTTAACAAGGCACACCTGTTAATTGAAATGCATTCCAGGTGACTACCTCATGAGGCTGGTTGAGAGAATGCCAAGAGTGTGCAAAGCTGTCATCAAGGCAAAGGGTGGCTACTTTGAAGAGTCTAAACAACAACAACAACAAATATATATATAAATATATATATTTTTCCCGAACACTTTTTTGGTTACTACATGATTCCATATGTGTTATTTCATAGTTTTGATGTATTCATTATTATAATACAATGTAGAAAATAGTAAAAATACAGAAAAACCCTGCAATGAGTAGGTGTGTCCAAACTTTTGACTGGTACTGTACGTTTTTCCAGCAGCAGACTATGATCGATAACGTCAAAAGCCGTACTGAAGTCTAACAAAACAGCCCCCACAATCTTTTTTATCATCAATTTCTCTCAGCCAATCATCAGTCATTTGTGTAAGTGATGTGCTTGTTGAATATCCTTCCCTATAAGCGTGCTGAAAATCTGTTGTCAATTTATTTACTGTAAAATAGCATTGTATCTGGTCACACACAATTGAATATCCCTTTGAGCATGGTGAAGTTATTAAATACACTACGGATGGTATATCAATACACCCAGTCATTACAAAGACACAGGTGTCCTTCCTAACTCAGATGCTGGAGAGGAAGGAAACCGAGCAGAAATTTCACCATGAGGCCAATGGTGACATTTAAACAGTTACAGAGTTTAATGGCTGTGATAGGAGAAAACGGATGATCGATCAACAACATTGTAGTTACTCTACAATACTAACCGAATTGACAGAGTGAAAAGAAGGAAGGCTGTACAGAAAACATGCATCCTGTTTGCAACAAACCACTAAAGTAATACTTAAAAAAATGTGGCAAAGCAATTCACTTTTTGTCCTGAATACAAAGTGTGTTGTTTGGGGCAAATCCAACACAACACATTACTGAATACCACTCTCCATATTTTCAAGCATAGTGGTGGCTGCATCATGTTATGGGTATGCTTGTAATCGTTAAGGACTGGGGAGTTTTTCAGGATAAAAAAAGAAACGGAACGGAGCTAAGCACAGGCAAAATCCTGGAGGAAAACCGGGTTTAGTCTGCTTTCTACCAGACGCTGGGAGAGGAATCACCTTTCAGCAGACAACCTTTAACACAAGGCCACATCTACACTGGAGTTGCTTACCAAGAAGACAGTGTCCGAGTTACATTTTGACTTAAATCTACTTGAAAATCTATGGCAAGACCTGAAAATGGTTGTCTAGCAATGATCAACAACCAATTTGACAGAGCTTGAAGAATTTTTTAAAGAATAATGGGCATATATTGCCCAATCCAGGTGTGGAAAGCTCTTAGGCAGCTGTGATCACTGCCAAATGTGATTATAACATGTATTGACTAATAATTTATATATACACTAGGTGCATAATAGGGGGCGCTGTATTGAAGCCACCATGCCTCCATCTTGGCCCTCCCTCACGATTGTAGAAATAGAAATGCATACATTCATGTCTACATTCGTGTTTGAAAGATTTATTCTATTAGACACCTTAATGCATACTTTTAACATATATTATATGAGCTAAAAAAAAAAAAGATGAACAAATATAGAAAAACATTTTCCTTTTAGAGATTGCAACGTTTAAAAAAAATGCATGTCATTTTGTCTTTGAAACATGTAATTGAATTACTGTAGAATTCCATTCATTCCAATGGAGGACTGCTCCTACTGGGGTGTGCCATTATGGCCGACCGGTGGCTTCAAAGCCTCTCACTGGCTAATACATAGCATCAACAATCCAGGTTTTATATACCGTTTAAGTCTGAAGTTTACATACACCTTAGCCAAATACATTTAAACTCGGTTTTTCACAATTCCTGACATTTAATCCTAGTAAAAATTCCCTGTCTTAGGTCAGTTAGGATCCCCACTTTATTTTAATAATGTGAAATGTCAGAATTTCCAATGGGTCAGAAGTTTACATTTACTCAATTAGTATTTGGTAGCATAGTCTTTAAATTGTTGAACTTGGGTCAAATGTTTCGGGTAGCCTTCCAAAACCTTCCCACAATAAGGGAAGGTTTCGGTGAATTTTGGCCCATTCCCCTATACAGAGCTGGTGTAACTGAGTAGGCCTCCTTGTTCGCACATACTTTTTCAGTTCTGCCCACATTTTCTATAGGATTGAGGTCAGGGCTTTGTGATGGCCACTCCAATACCTTGACTTTGTTGTCCTTAAGCCATTTTGCCACAACTTTGGAAGTATGCTTGGGGTCATTGACCATTGGAAAACCCATTTGCGACCAAGTTTTAACTAATAACTGATTGATGTCTTGAGATGTTGCTTCAATATATCCACATCATTTTACCACCTCATGATGCCATCTATTTTATGAAGTGCACCAGTCCCTCCTGCAGCAAAGCACCCCCAGAACATGATGCTGCCACCCCCGTGCTTCACGATTGGGATGGTGTTCTTCGGCTTGCAAGCCTCCCCCTTTTTCCTCCAAACATAACGATGGTCATTATGGCCAAACAGTTCTATTTTTGTTTCATCAGAGCAGAGGAAATTTCTCCAAAAAGTACAATCTTTGTCCCCATGTGCAGTTGCAAACCGTAGTCTGGCTGTTTTATGATGGTTTTTGAGCAGTTGCTTCTTCCTTGCTGAGCGGCCTTTCAGGTTATGTTGATATAGGACTCGTATAACTGTGGATATAGATACTTTTGTACCTGTTTCCTCCAGCATCTTCACAAGGTCCTTTGCTGTTGTTCTGAGATTGATTTGCACTTTTTGCACCAAAGTACGTTCATCTCTAGGAGATAGAACGCGTCTCCTTCCTGAGCGGTATGACGGCTGCATGGTCCCATGATGTTTATACTTGCGTGCTATTGAATTTATATGTTCAAATGAATGATTAGAATATTCCACCCCGAAACTATATAATTGTATGTAATTGATTAGAATCATCAATGAAATACATTAGAATCATCAAATTATTATTAATGATGTGTGTAGTCTTAGTCAGTAAAATTATAATAAATTATGTGTGTAGTTTTAGTCAGAATTAGGGTAAAACAATATATATGTACAGTATGTTTCTAAAGTGTCTTAAACACAGACTGTCTGAGCAAGATTCGGTGCCGACCTTGGCTGGGGGCCACTGAGAGTACTTCCCAGGGTCTCCCTATCTTGAGGGAGGACGGGGAGTGATTCTCACGTACTCCCCTAATCTTTGTCAGCTGGGTAGTGGGACAGTGTGTGCGTAGGATACCTAATGTTTGTGTGTGTAAGTATGTGCGTAAGGAGTCTGTTTGTGTGTGAAAGTATGTGCGTAAGAAGCCAGTATAAAATGGTTTTGTACAACTAACTAGCGCTCTCGTATATAAACTTTCTGACTATCGTAGCTGGACCTCTGTCTGTTTTCATTTCAACCAGTTTCTTACAAATTCTGGGGTGCAGACTGAGTAGTTAATTGAAGTTCAGTTTATGATCCTTGAGAACATAATTCTCGTAACAGTGGTACCTTCAGGCGTTTTGAAATTGCTCCCAAGGACGAACCAGACTTGTGGAGGTCTATAATTTTTTCTTCTTCTGAGGTCTTGGTTGATTTCTTTTGATTTTCCCATGATGTCAAGCAAAGAGGCACCGAGTTTGAAGGTAGGCCTTGAAAAACAACCACAGGTACACCTCCAATTGACTCAAATGATGTCAATTAGCTATCAGAAGCTTCTAAAGCCATGACATCATTTTTATGAATTTTACAAGTTGTTTAAAGGCACAGTCAACTTAGTGTATGTAAACTTCTGACCCACTGGAATTGTGATACAGTGAATTATAAGTGAAATAATCTGTCTGTAAACAATTGTTTGAAAAATTACTTGTGTCATGCACAAAGTAGATGTCCTAACCAACTTGCCAAAACTATAGTTTGTTAACAAGAAATTTGTGGAGTGGTTGAAAAACTAGTTTTAATGACTCCAACCTAAGTGTATGTAAACTTCCAACTTCAACTGTACATGATTGGTATTGACTCAGGGGGTTATACTAATCTAGTCAAGATATATCTATATATATATATATATATTTTTTTTTACAAATGTTGGAATTTTTCTTCCACATTTCAGAGTATTTTATATAGATCGTTGACAAAAATGACAATTAAATCAATTTTAATCCCACTTTGTAACACAACAAAATGTGGAAAAAGTCAAAAGGTGTGAATACTTTCTGAAGGTACTGTAGATGTATTCTCATAACTCGCGACCTACACAAAAGCTTCAAGTTCCTCTGCGTGCACATCACTGAAGACCTGAAATGGTCCCTCCGCATCGACACTGTGGTGAAGATGCAAAAACGCCTCTTCAACCTCAGGAGGCTGAAGGAAGTCTCACAAACTTCTACAGATGCACCTTCGTCAACAGAGAGTGGTGCGGTCAGCCCAATGCATCACCAGGGGCGCATCTCCAGGACATCTACAGCACTAGGTGTCACAGGTAGGCGAAGAAGACCATCAAGGACGTCAGCCAACCGAGCCACGGCCATTTCACCCCTGCTACCATCTAGCAGACTAAGACAGTACAGGTGCATCAAAGCCGGGAAAGACGAACTGAAAAACAGCTTCTATCTCCAGGCCATGAGACTGTTGAAATCATTTCCAGCCAGCCTCTGCCCGGTATCCTGCCCTGCATCTTAGACACTGTCACTAGCCGGCTATCAAACATCACTCTACTCTTAGAAACTGCTGCCCTATGTATATAGAGGCATTGACCACTGGTCACTTTAACAATTTGTTCTGAAATCGTTTCTGTAGTTAGACAGATAAGATAAGCATTCCTGCAACATTATTTTGTTGAAATTGAATTTGATCTCCGAAATTAAGCTAATCGATTACTCACTTTATATGTATTTACTGTATTCTCGACATAGCTCATCCTATATAACTACTGCTGTACATACCTTTTCCTACTAAAATATTGTCCATACTGTCTATACAACCATATTTATATATTCCGGACTCTGACATTGCTCGTCCTGATGGGGGGGGGGGGGGGTATTTGTGCATTCGTTTGTACTGTTAGACACTTACTGCACTGCTGCAGCTAGAATTATTTGCATTTTACTACACCGACTTTAACATCTTCTACTCTTGTGTATGCGACAAATACACTTCAATTTGATTTGTCCTCTCAAATGCCCAGGGCCCACTTTGGTCCCGACCCATTCATAGTTGAAGAAACCCTGCCTCTCCAGTCCAACCACATAAAGAGATGAGAGCTTGTCCTTTAAGGGAGAGTAACGTTTCTCTAAAACAACAAAACAGCGGCAGAAAAAGGAAACAGGATTAGCGGCAACATCTGATATCTTGCAAAATAAACAAGAGCGCCATGCTTCATTGTGGAGGGAAAGTGGCAATTTGGAGCATGGACAGGCATAACAACAACTGTCCCATTCCTGTTTAGAAAGAAGAAACCATAAATGCATTGTCACGAGAGATTGAGTATGATAGAAAACCACTGGTGTGACAAGTGTGTTCAGTAGGGGCCTTCTATGTTATATTTTTTATAAAATGTCATACAGTTTCTAATTTGTGTATTTAAACAACGGGTCAAAATTGACAAAAAAAACACTTCAATTTATGATCATCAAATCCAATGTATATTTCAGACTACTTGCATACACAGAGTAGTAGGCCACTGCTAGATGCCCCTGGCTGCCTGTTGGCTCTGTGTAAGGTGATAAGAGACGAAGAAGAGAGGGGTGGGAATAACTGACCTGGTTTGAGTGGAAAGAATGTCCTCTGAGTGAAAACAACTTCCAGGGAGCTCAGCTTACTATCCAGCTAGGTAGGTCAAAACTAGGAGTCTGCATGCAGTGGCATACCACAGTTTTGCTGGGTCTGAGCAAGCCCCCCCCCCAAACAACAACTTTTTTGGGGGGGGGGGGGGGGGACAGCTAACTTCCTACAATTCTACACATTTTGCCATGGTGCAGAGAAAAGTGCAGTTTTATAACGAATCTCATGCCATCACACACATTTTGCCATGAGGCTGAGAGAAAATGCTGCTGTTTTAAAGCTAATTTCTTGCAATTTTACACATATTGCCAAGGGGCAGAAAAAAATTCTGCATTTCCATATATGGTACACAGCAAAAATAAGGCTGGCAGGAGGAGAAACAAAACCCAGAAATATGGTGCATACTGCCATCTAGTGGACTACAAATATTGAAAACTCCAAGTGTAAATAGTCTAAAATAGACTCAAACAGTGCATTAAAATAGTCTAAAATAGACTTTTCTTTAAATTGGATCAGTATAATCACCAAATTTTGGTCTGGTCAGGGTTAAAAAGAGCAGGAGAGGTGCATGCCACTGCCTGGTAGCTAAATTAGGTCACACTGGATGACAAATTTTCAGGTCATGTGTACAGCCGTTTATAGGCGGGAGGGAGGAAGGCAATTTAACGGCAGCCCTCAATTCAAGCCCTCTGTTCCTCCAACAACACACACTGAGATGTTGAATACACAAGCCATTTGTAAGTCTAGCAGGCTGGCACTTTGTGACCTACTACGCAAAAGGCATCCTGTGCTATAATCACATACAAGCCTTACTGTAGATAAAGCTGTAAAATGGACTTTGATGCTCCCAGCCTCTATCTGGGTCAAATTGACAAAATCTCCTGGAATCTATTTTTATGCCCATTTTCTTTTAAAACAGACTTGTAATAAGGAATTTAACAATTCCACGCCAGGCAGTTTATTACAGTTGGCAAACAATGTCGAGATGTAGAAAATAAACATTTGCACTTTATCATCTTAAATGTAGACTAATTTGGCAGAGGCACTATGCAGCCAATTTTGTTGGATCTGATGGGAATTTGGTCAATAGAATAAGTAAAAATATGGATTATCAATGTTTTAATAGACGTGTGTGAGCCCTTGATATAGGATTGCTTAGTGTCAAAGGTTTTTCCACAACTCAACCGTCTTGGGTTTTCGGCAGGTTCTGGTTCTCACTGTAATTACACCACCTTATGGCCAAACAGCACTGTGTGAACTAATCTTGGGTATTGAGCTTTTCAGATCTACTATAGAAATGAAAGCTAGCTAGACCCTTTGATGTATCAAAATTCATCAGGGTACAGTATGGATTTTTAATCAGCTACATCATATTACTTATTACTCATTGGAGCATTCAACACAGGAGTGTTTTGTTTTGTGGCCATCGATACCGGATAAGGTTTCCATAAAAAAAAAAAAAAAAAAAAAACTGCCCAACCCTTATCAGAAGATGCCACCAAAAATAGCTGTGTTTGCTGTGTCATTTAGAGGTTTTGTCCATCTGGTCAGTGCAGTACATCTCAGATCCTTCCAGAAGCTGAACACCCACACAAAGCCTGGGCTGTCTTAGTCTGTCGCAGCCAGTCAAGCCCATGAGGGTTGGTTTCAGGGTAAAATGCAGGCAACTAGAACCAGAATAAAACAAATAGCTTTAACTTCTCACATGGAGAAGTGTTTTATTATTTGAGAATGGGGATGTTATCAGCTGTTACCAAAAAGGTTTCATTCCTCGGCGAAAGACCAAAACATACATTTTTTCTGGACAGAGTCAAATAAAGAAAAAAAATATATATATAAAAAAAATAAAAAAGGGGGATTTTTTTGTTGTTGCTGACTGTGTACACACAAATCGCAGAAGTGGCCATAACGCACATCTAACTGGGAAACTGTGAACTCCCCTTCCAGGACCCCATCATTTGGCCTCGTGAGGAAATAATAGCATACAAGAAACCCCATAAACAACCTCCTGCGGTACCTTGATTAGGTTCAAATTAACTGAACCAAGCAGGGTATGCCCAGACAGGTCTTTCCAATTCAAATTAAGAGGTAAATTATGGACACATACTGAAGCCAAGTTGGAATGGTATTTAGTCATGTTTATGTAACTTTCAAATTCAATGAACCAAATTAAAAGCAAAGTGTAACTTTAAAAAAAAACAGGAACAAACAAATATTTCCACTACAAAAATGTTACTGGAAAGACTAAAAAAAGATCACGGGAAACAAGTTGACAATGAAAGGCAGTTTCAATAAAATAAAAACATAGGACTAAGTACAGCTTGCATACTCAATTATATCAGAAAGAAACAAAGCACTGTATCAAAATTACAGTTGACAGAAGAGTATCTTCTAATCAACTGAATCATTTAAACCTTTGAGGTTTCTTTTACATTTCAGATATTAAAAGATGTCACAGGGCATGATGGGGGAAAAAAAGAAATATATACACACTTTTTTTTTCTCCCAGTCGTCCCTCTTTGGTCGCTCATTAAATAGCAATCTTTTCTCAAACCTTTTCGATTTAAAAAAAAATATCAAAATAAAAATAAAATGCACTGCCATCACATGCCCACTTCCACATCGAGAAGGGCATGCTTGATCTAATACTCTGATGTGTCGATTTAGCAAAGGACGTTTGTTAAAAATGACAGAATATAAGTGTAGAAAGACTTAGCGTAGAAAGGCCTAGCACGTGTAGAAAGGCCTAGCACGGATCAGAACTACTGATCATGATAAAATGGCTACGTAAAATATGGAGAAATTACAAGCAGGTAGGAATCAAACCATTAGACATGGCAGGATTTTGTATTGTCACCATCAACCATGTATGTGGCACACAGACACACAAAAGCCACAAGAATTGGACAACAACCTTTCTGCAAACTTCAGAACCCCTCCCCGTGCCCAGCAACAAAAAAAACAATGGCGTAGGTTATTTTTATGTCACAGCAAGAAGACACTACTTTTCTACTAGCTAAGAAAGATTTAAGTGATAGTTAGCCTAGAAATTATATTACAAGAACCAAGGAGATATCCCCTTGCAAGAACAAATGTGTAGCCTTTCCAATCTCATTTAGTTCCCCCCCCCCACTCCTCTATTATTGTAAGTATGGAAAACAAGTACCCCTTCACCCTTTTTGGTTTACTTGTGACCCCCCTTGCTGGTTTTGAAGGAAACCTGCAGTATCTTGTCTCCAAGCCGGTAACCGTTGAGGCTGGCGATGGCCATGGCCGCCTCCTCGTAGTTGGTCATGGTGACGAAGCCGAAGCCTTTGCACTTATTGGTGTTGAAGTCGCGGATGACCTTGACGTTGGTGACGGCTCCGAAGGGCCCGAACATCTGCCACAGGATGCCCTCGTCAGCGTCCTGGCCCAGGTTGTAAATGAAGATACACCAGCCGGCCGTGGAGTTCCCTTCAGCGCTGACCGTAGACATGCTGCTCATGTGGTCTACACTCATCGGAGAGAACCTGCCAGGGGAACAGAACAACGGTTCTTCAAATACTACTCCATAGATGCCGGTTTAAAATAACCCACAAACAAGGTGCAGGCCTGATGACAAAGGAAATACAGAATATAAATCACGAACAATTCAGGGGTCTAGGTTGTCTGGGGTTCTAGTCTCAACTCCCCGAGATCACAAAAATACCCTTGCTAACAACCGGGCACTGATATGCATTGTGTAGCGCAGTCGGCCACTCACCTGAATCTCTGGGCCTGGTGGTGTACTGGGCCCCCAAAGCGCCGACCCTGGTTGTGGTTGAGTTGGTTGATGACCTGGGAGTTCTTGGCCTGGTTGGGGTTGGCAGCAAACTTCACTGTGATGGGCTCTGAGGCCCCAGGGGGTTTCTGCCCATTCAGGTCTTTAATGGCATCCTCCGCCTCAGCCCGTTTGTCAAAGCGGATAAAGGCCACACCCCTGGACAGGCCTGAGAAGCAAGGGGAGGAAATGGAGAAGCCATTAATGGAATAGGCTACAGATGCCCAAAAATTGTTTTGCCCTAATAGTTAGGATTTGGAGAGTGGAAAGTCCACTTGAGTGGCATCACTTGTGCTCATTTAATTGAGTCAGCCTGAATGAGAAATATTTGTGCAGTGCCTGCCTACCTGAGGCCTGATCGACCAAGACACGTGAGTTGATGATCTGGCCATAGCGTGTGAACATATCCTCCACGTCTTTCTGGGTCATGGTCTTGGGCAGCCCACTAATGTAAAGATTGGCATCCTTAATACCGTCAGAGCTCGGCCTGGCGAAGGACACCTGATGAGACGACAGGTCAGTTTCCATTGTGCAATTTAAAGGAAAAATATGTATTAAAAAAAAGAATGCTTTGGAATTAATTTGACAATTACAAACATGTTTTTTTTTTATCAGATTCAAAATCAAAAACTCCCAAAATGTCTCGTAAACTTTAAAAGCAAAACAAAAGAACAAAATAAATATTAAAATCCACGAAATTCTGTCAGTGGTGAGCAGCTACTAAATTAAGTAAATATAATTTCTAAAAATAGGTCCATTTTGAAAAGTTAAAAGCTATAAAAGGAAAATTAAAATAAATGTAATTGTGAAATGCAGGGCTTTGAGTCGGCACAACGTCACACTCAAGCAAAACTAACTCTGCAATAACCAGTAGTGTTAAATTAAAAACTAAAGTAGTCTGAACAAAATGAATAAGCTTCATTATAAATATGTGCCGAAAATAAAACCATGTCAGGTTACCCACACAGGCAAACTGCTTCAAATCAAACTTTCCAAAACCGATAAATTATAGAACAAAAACATTTAAATATGACATGATTGTTTAAGTAGACATGTTACCCAAATACCTTTATATGCTTTTGCAAATAGACACTTTGCAGGAGGGCTCCCCCTCAACTGCCCAGGGACTACTTGAGAAACATATCACATCCATCAGTTGAAACATGAAAACACCTGATTGCACGTTACCTTGATAGTTTTAGACTGTAGTCTCAGCCCATTGAGGGTATTGATAGCCCTTTCTGCATCACTAGCGTTAACATAGTTAACAAATCCGTACCCTAAACTGTGGCCTGGAGAAAAAAAAGGGGGGAAAAACAACAAAATAAAATAACAAAAGTTTGTCCATATTTACAGATTGGATACCAGTCTCCCACAGGAGATATCAGCACAATGCATGCATTTTGGCAAAAACATTTGCAAAGGAAAACATTTTCTGCGAAATATGGCCCAAGAAAAAAAGACCCACATTGAAATAGTGTAAATGAAAAAACATTTTTCAAATAGAAGGGAGAACAGCCTTATATAATAACAATAGATTCAAACGTTAGTATTCTATCAAAATTATTTAGGGGTCACGTTAATGCAGGATTCTGAAAAAGGTCAAACAGAAAAAATATCTTGCTGCATTTAGTAAACGCAGATCAAAAATGGTAAATTCTGCTCGGCTTCAGTCAGGGAACGCGCAAAATCATTACAAATGTAAAAGGACTAATTTGGTGCGTCAGTTGCACTTCGCTCAGATTCAAAAGGCACTCGCACATCTGAGACATCTTTGTTGCAGGTGCATAGTAAATTGAATAAGAAAAATGAAGAAACCCGCAGACTGCTCTTGCTAGTATCACTGCTCTTTATTAAGCTTTATGTAACGGCCTCAAGGCCTTCGTCAGAGCTTTTGGGGCCTTGAGGCCGATACGCAAAGCTTAATTTCTCACCTCCACTCAGATAAAGTATCTTTGCTCATCATTGGATCACCAGACTCACTGATGTGTAGCGTACTTTTCTCCAGTACTTTCCTCCGGTGTAGTTTTTCTTCAGTAGTAGGTTCAAATGCAAGACTAACTTCAAGTAAAACACTTGACTTACAATATATAATGCAGGTGAAATGTTTTTTTAAATTATTTATTTTAATTTTAAAATGGTCTACGCTGTGAAAATGCAGATTTACAAAAAGCTAATGCGACCCTTGATATCGAACACTTAATTTCAAAAAAACTTGAACGCCCTCTTTCCAATAAATATTCACACGTTACAATTTTCAATTTGAAACTAAATAGAAACCCATTATAACTAGTCACCAAAGAAAAGGTATTTAATGCTTGGTTTTACAATATGGAGTTATCACCAAATCTAATAACATAGAGCAGCCATAATGCCCAATGAAACAAGAAAACAACAGCAAAGACCATAAACAAAACTCCCCAAAGACCACCATTAAAAGAGATAGACAAGTAACGAAAGTTTAAAGAACAGATGTAACAAGGTGTAAATATAGCACAGAAAAACAGGAGTTGAAAAAAAAAAAAAAATACTATCCCTGATCCCAACACCAAATCAGGTAGTCTGCAATTTAAAAAAAACTTAGTATCAAAATACATTTAGTAAAATAATTTTAGGAAACACAGGAGTGGCATACAAAGTAAAATACAATTACAGTAACCAACAAATAATGCATTGAATATACAGACTAGTAATCAAGAAAGAAAATATTGGTAAAGTCAAACAAAAATATTTGATGTCACATTCAACATCAGACTTTTGTAGTGGACTACATGTGCACAGACACAGAAGGCCAGGGCCATGTACCACCTTCTGGAGAGTGATTAAAGTAAATGAACTGAGGTCAAAAGAAAAGGGTTTGGACTCACTCTGGTTTTTGTGATAGGGATTACCTGCCACTTTATCGCGGATGAGTTTGGCAGACTCCACCTCGCCGATGCTGCTGAAGAGACTCCGCAACTCGTCCTGGCTCATGTTTTGGGGCAGGTAATTGACGATAAGGTTGGTTTTGGCATCTTTAGGCTCATCTGCCATGTGTTCGTCGTAATCGTTATCATAAACTACTTGCTATAATTTCACGAGAATGGGATGAGAATAAGTGAGCCATTCTGAAGACAACTTCATCAAGGGTGATACACAGTAAACTAGTTCCGATCATAGAGAATTGTGCCCATGTTCCAAAAGAATAAGACATGCAAAACAGAATGCTTTCTCAAAATACAGCCAAAGTTGAATCATCTGGGGACTTACCTTTATGTTAATTGAACCCTTACTTCCATGCCGTTGTGACTCTCTGTTGTCACCCTGACAACTCTGTACCTCACACACCTGCAAGAGAAACACTGGTTAATTTACAATCCTTTGACGCAGACAACTGAGCACTTGACACCATTCCACTCCTTTTCCTAGTTCATTTCACAACAGTCATAATACAATGCAGGCCAAAACTTCTGCGCAACAGCACAATGCATCCCAGTGGGCATACAACATGATAAAGACGTATTTTACTGGTTGAAATCTGGTCGGGACGTCTTATAACCAGATCACAACCAGATTAGTGTTTTTCAAGAAATCTTAATTTAGTTGATATTTGGTTCAAATCTGACCAGTTATCCACACTGAACAAACATATTAAAACCAACAATTTAAAAGATTTTACTGCGTTAGAGTTCATAAGGAAATCAGTCAAATAAATAAATTAGGCCCTAATCTATGGATTTCACATGACTGCCTCATGCAGCATGACATATTTTACATGGTTGATCAGGCTGTTGATTGTGGCTTGTGGAATGTTGTCCCACTACCCTTCAATGGCTGTATGAGGTTGCTGGAACACGCTGTTGTACACGTCGATCCAAAGCATCCCAAACATGCTCAATGGGTAAATGTCTGGTGAGTATGCAGGTCATGGGGGGGGGGGACAGTGTCAGCTTCCGGGAATTATGTGCAGATCCTTGCGACATGGGGCTGTGGCATTATGCAAACGGCGGCGGATGAATGGCAAGAAAATGGGCCTCAGGATCTCGTCACGCTATCTGTGCATTCAAATTGCTGTCGATAAAACGCAATCGTGTTCGTTTTCAGTAGCTTATGCCTGCCCATACCATAACCCCACCATCGAGCAAACCGCTCACCCACACGATTCCATACATGTTGTCTGCAATCTGCCCGGTACAGTTGAAACCATCCATAAAGAGCATACTGTTCCAGCTTGCCAGTGGCCATCGAAGGTGAGCATTAACCACTGAAATCAGTTACCACTGCAAACTGCAGTCAGGTCAAGATCCTGGTGAGGACGACGAGCACGCAGATGAGCTTCCCGGAGACGTTTTCTGACAGTTTGTGCAGAAATTCTTTGGTTGTGCAAACGCCCAGTTTCATCAGCTATTCGGGTGGCTGGTCCGAGACAATTTTGTTCAGTATATATGAGCAAGATGCTCTTTTGTGAAGACATTTATTTTTCATTTAACCTTTATTTAAAGTGTGTTAGATTCTGGGTTAAACTTGGAACATTGTTATACTAGAGACATGATACATGTGGTATCATTCCCAGAGACTATGTATATTATTACAGGAGATAGCTCGTAGGAGAGGGAGGACAGCTAACCGTGCACAATATAGGGACTATTATGAAGTTAAATTGAACATTACATAAACCCCGATCATGGTGAGAGTAGAAGAGATAGTGGTGGCATTTCAGACAGCATGGTAAACTTTTAAGAAACCTGTGGCGCAGAGTTTTGTTAGGTTGGATATTCTTCCAACTCATTAATCTTCCCCAATTTCTAACAGCCGGCGAACACTTGACAGATTACATATAGTAGTTATTCTCACGGCAGTCGCTGTAGGGACAGTAATTGAAGGAGGCTATAATCATGGGCCATGTTAGTAGTAGCAGGGGTTACTTTAGTAGCATTGTAGGGTTATCAGTTTATGAGGACTCATGTCACATGGCTGGGTAGCTGGTAAGTGGGAGGCCGATGGGAAACGGGGGCTGTTATTCAAATGTCACAAACTAGTGATCTTGCCATAAGGGGGGAGGCGATGTTGTCAGGAAATGACCCATGCGTCGCAGTGTGTATATCCTCAGGTGAAAGCAGCATGAGGAGCAGGAGATAACCACGGGCAGGGGCTGAATTCCGGAGAGTGAGTGTACATCAAGATACACCAGGCGGGGTGTTGGGACAGTGTTGGTCTGGTCCACACACAGTACTCCTTACAGCACCTGCAGCGGTAAAGATAGTCATGTCTCTCCTCGGTGGGTGCACAGTACTCACGGGAAGTGAGGTCCAGCTGCATAATGGGTGAGCTTGAAGACACCATGACAGAGGAAGCGGAGCGAGAGAGACTAGATTCCACTGTAGACATGCAGATGGGTTGGGTCTGGGAGCTACTTTAACATCATAGTTGGGTTAGCTGCTTTTTTGGTTAATGCATCATATGAAAGGATAGATGTTGGGGGTAATTGTACTCTCAACAACATTTTGAAGGCATTGATGTGAAAGCATATACAGTGCTGAGTTACCTCAAGAGGATGTAGCGTAGATTAGGGATACGCACTTGCCTATCAGGTGACGTGCCTATCAGGTGGCAATGGAGGAGATGGGGAACAAAGGGAAAAAAACATGGCTTGCAAACACCTCTCGGAACCTGGGGCCGTAAAGGCGAAGACTGGGTGAAAGCATGAGGAGGCTTTTTAGGGCTTTCATTTTTGTGGAATCCAGCAGAAAAGTATTCTGGAGGCATAGAGTCAGGTGAAGAGAGAGTTGGAATTGTCATGTCTCAGACTTTGGGTTTCATGCATATATAATTACGCATAGCTTACCACATTGTTAATAGTGTTATGTTTTGTGTTTCTCGTTGCTTTGCGAGTTTTGTGCCATCACTCTTAGGAACCAGAGGGAGAAAGTGGAGAAACTAAAAGCAGCTCCAGCTGAAGCGGAGGAAGCCAACAACTTCAGCTGGAAAGGCATTCTGTTGTGTGATGAAGAGTGTGCATATAGACCAGCGGTCATAAGCATAACTGGGAATGTTAATCATGTTTTATTATTATTATTATTATTATTGTTTGTCCATTTAAGTAATTTCCAAGTGTATGTAATGTTGAACAGTACGGAGTTAAATGTTCCAAACGGGGGACTGTTAGATTCTGGGTTAAACTTGGAACATTGTTATACTAGAGACATGATACATCAGAAGTAATACTATAGTATCTGAGGAGTGATAGAGACTGGTTTTTACATCAGAAGTTAATGGTTATCTGTAGGAGCCAGATGGATTTGGAATGTGCTGGGTAGAGGGGAGGCAGTCACAGGATTGCTATAGGTGATACGGGTGGAGAGCTTTGGATTAGGCATCAAGGGGGTTGAGGTCAGGCCAATTTAAGGGAGAAAGAAGGGTTAACACACCATCACTTCGTCTTCCTGTCAAACCATACAAGATGTAAGGGTTGGAGAGAAGGAGTGCATCTTAAATTGGACTGATATATATATATATCACATACATACGATTACTGGCCCAACGCTGTAACCACTAGGCTACCTGCCGCCCCTCTAAGCTATAACTGCCAAACTTTTAGCCAGCTGAGTCCACAAAGTTTCTTCAGGAATGTCCGTTTCAAATCTCAGAGTGATAAAGTTGTAATGTGCCAATTCTCTTCACTGCAGATCTGACCCATCACACCACTCTTCAAGAGGGCCACCACGCTCCAGTTCACCTTCTGTGCTCAGAGGTCCTTGATGAGYATCTACCCCATCACGCCACTCTTAATCATTAATAAAATAAAACAATGGGAGCTTATATACTCTGTCCCAGTATTTCTATGCGTGTAATGCCTGTGGGTGAATTATTAAACAATTACTGTATGCAGATGTGCAATTGTTAAACATTTTTAGATTTGTTTTTGCCATTGCGTGATCTATTTTAAATGTAAGAATATATGTTTCAGATTCCAACTTTAATTGGTGACTAGGAAAATAAATAGAAATATAATGAACAACGTTTTCAATATCCAACTTTATCCTCCAAAATACTTTTTACWGTAGGTAATAAGCTGTAGTCAGGTGGTCATTACCAGTTTATGAAGAGGTCTTAACTATGACCAGTAGGCTACATAGTGARCAGAATTATGACCATTTGGTCAGAATAAATGTCACAATTATGACCAACTGGTTGTTTGGTTGGCCAGAAAAATGCATCATATTCTGGTCAGTAAAAAGACTTGAAAAAAATATGTCCCTTTTCAACCAGAATAAGACYTCTTTTCAACCTGGTTTTGCCCACTGGGATAGTTGGGTAACTTTCAAAAACATTTGACAGAGCCACTCACTTTGAGGTATCTGATGTGTCCCCTTCTGACTGCCATGAAGATGATTCACAAATGCAGATGCTGAAATAAAAAGTAACAGTTTGCTACAAATGAACATAAACAAGTCAGGCGGAGGGGGTCCTAGCTGAACCAGTATCTTGGCAAAGGAGAGGATGAATATGACGAGATCTACTTTCTGCCCCGAAAGCGACCATTCAAGCACCGATGTATAAATGTCTCATTGTTCTATCTATTGAAATATCTGTGAAGAATCCACTTGGCGTTTCCACTCACTACCAAATATGGTAGAGAGGAAGCCGACTAGTCGGTAGCGGGAGAAGATGGAATTTTGGCCGACATTCACCAAATTCTCTCATCGATGAAACATTTACAGTTGAAGTCAGAAGTTTACATACACCTTAGCKAAATACATTTAAACTCKGTTTTTCACAATTCCTGACATTTAATCCTAGCAAAAATTCCGTCTTAGGTCAGRTAGGATCACCACTTTATTTTAACAATGTGAAATGTCAGAAGTATAGTAGAATGATTTACTTTAGCATTTATTTATTTCATCACATTCCCATGGGTCAGAAGTTTAAATACACTCAATTAGTATTTGGTAGCATGCTTTTATTGTTTAACTTGGGTCAAACGTTTCTGGTAGCCTTCCCAAGCTTCCCACAATAAGTTGGGTGAATTTTGCACACCCTCCTGACAGAGCTGGTGTAACGGAGTCAGGTTTGTAGGCCTCCTTGTTCGCACACGCTTTTTCAGTTCTCCCACAAATTTTCTATGGGATTGAGGTCAGGGCTTTGTGATGGCACTCCATACCTTGACTTTGTTGTCCTTAAGCCATTTTGCCACAACTTTGGAAGTATGCTTGGGGTCATTGTCCATTGAGAATCAATTTGGACCAAGTTTAATTAACTTCCTGACTGATGTCTGAGATGTTGCTTCAATATATTTCCGTTATTTTCTTCCTCATGATGCCATCTATTTTGTGAAGTGCACCAGTCCCTCCTGCAGCAAAGCACCCCCTGAGCGGTATGATGGATGCATGGTCCCATGGTGTTTATACTTGCGTACTATTGTTTGTACAGATGAACGTGGTACCTTCCGACGTTTGGAAATTGCGCCTAAAGATGAACCAGACTTGTGGAGGCCTTAATTTTTTTTTCTTCTTCTGAGGTCTTGGCTGATTTCTTTTGATTTTCCCATTATGTCAAGCAAAGAGGCACTGAGTTTGAAGGTAGGCCTTGAAATGCATCCACAGGTACACCTTCAATTGACTCAAATTATGAAAATTAGCATATCTGAAGCTTCTAAAGCCATGATATCATTTTCTGGAATTTTCCAAGCTGTTTAGAGGCACAGTCAACTTAGTGTATGTAAACTTCAGACCCACTGGAATTGTGATACAGTGAATAAGTGAAGTAATCTGTCTAAACAATTGTTGGAAAAAATACTTGTCGTGCACAAAGTACTTGTACTAACCGACTTGCCAAAACTATAGTTTGTTAACAAGAAATTTGTGGAGTGGTTGAAAAACGAGTTTTAATGACTCKAACCTAAGTGTATGTAAAAAGCCGACTTCAACTGTATCTTAATACAGTTTTATGTTCCCAAAACTATAATCTGTTATTTACAGTGGACTAAGTTTATTAAAATTGCGTTGTTTAGGACGGCAAAGGCGAAATGAGTTATTGCAAATGCACACTTCAGAGTAGGCATTCCTTAACATAAATATGCAATGCATGACTGTGCCAGAGTGCAGAAAAACTGATGYATCTACAAATGTGCAACACCAGCTGAATATGACCAGTGTCAGTAAAAAAATATATATTAAATTGTTGCCAGCAGCAGTTAGTCACCAACGATCTGGATAACCTGAAAACAGCCTAACCAGCTCTACTAGAGCAAGTAAAATGGTATGAGTTAAGTGTTCTCTCATTTTATGTCTGGAAATAGCTAGCAAGCTAGCCAATGTAAGCTTGGATACTTGACTGCCATTGTGAGGTAGGACGATCAGATCAACACTGCTCCTCAGCCAGAGCCTCCAGTGTGCACTCTGACCGCTCCGTGAGTTTAACGCTCTGAATTTATGAACAATCTGGCAAACTCTGAATAGAGTGTTGCCAGATTGTCCATTCGTAAATTCAGAGCGTTTCACTCTCGGAGCGTTCAGAGCGCACACTGGAGGCTCTGGCTGAAGAGTATGGTTGATTCGAGCATTCTGACCTCACAACGGCAGTCAAGTACCCAAGCTAATGTTGGCTAGCTTGCTAGCTACTTCCAGACACAAATGAGAGAACACTTCACTGACCATTTTACTCACCCTATTAGAGCTGGTTAAACTGTGGACGTTTACTGACACCGACATATTCAACYGMTGTTGKGCGTTTGTTAATTCGTCAGTTATTCTGCGCTCTGGCACACTCAGATGAGTGCTCTACAATCGGAGTAGATARCCAGAGTGACTTTATGAACACACCCCAGATTGGATTTACAACGAAAAAAACGGGCTCATTTGTTCCKATTAGAAACGACAGGCTGTGGTCTATCTTGGTTAAATTACAAAAATCTGTGATTCAAGCTACCCTTCACCAGCTCTACAAGCCTTATGTCAAAATATTTCCGTTACTCACCAAATATGCCTGCAACTATTGTAATTTACTGCCGTTACTCCCGGTATGTACTTCCCCAAAAAATCTGTTGTGCATTTTTATTTAGATTTTTTTGTATGTATTGTTTTTGACTGGAAGAGGTAAAAAAAAAAAAACATTTTTATGTAGACTTTTTTTTGAAGTACATACCGGGCGTAACGGCAGTAAATGACGATCGTTGCAGGCAGGGCAGGCATATTTGGGAGCCAATGAGCTCGATCAAAGARGGGTTTATTGCTATATTTGGCGCGATATATGCTCAAATTGCATGTGGTAACGTCGTTAATTTTACTAACTAGCTAACGTTAGCCAGTACTGGCAGCACACTTCGTGGGCATGACAGCTTTGGACCACGCGACGACGAAATGGACTCGCCAGCCAGATAACGTTAAGACGTAACGTTAACGTTAGCTGACTATCTTTGGCAATACGCAGTAGCTAACTAACACCAATGATGGTCGATAAATAAATTGTTCACTCAGGCAGTTTACCATTGAAAAGTGTGTCWACGTAATGACCAGGGGTGGCTCTCACAGACACCAACCATGCGGGAACTGCCTAGTCTACTTAAGTCATTGACTTCAAAAAAATATTCGTTTCCCTATTATTCACCTCTGGCTAACACTATTAACCAACTATCAATGCAAGTTTGGCATATGTTTATAACCTATGTGTCTTGCATTGGTAAACACCGCAGACAATACGAGACGGTAGGAAGTAAATAGATAGTTTGCTATTTAGGTAACGTTAGTAAATAAAGACATAGTAGCATTCGCTAGCCACTACTAGGCCGGTTTGTCTGGACCGCATTGCACATACATAGTTAGTGAACGTTACCTACTTAACTTACTAGCTAGTTACATTGTGCACGYATGAGAAAGATAGCTAGGTCACTAAATACATTGTCATTGGATTAACGTACCTGCTTTACCGCTACTCCTGTGATTAATAATAGGCCGAAAAACTGACCTGTACGCGGAAACCAATTATGAAACAAATCGGCGGCGACCAAGCTAGCCAGCTATTTTTTTTCTCTTCCGTCCAACAAAAATTAAACACCGGTGGCGCTAACACGCGCAGTCGTGTGGTTGCAACCCAGTCTCTCATTAACTATGTACAAATAAGCACAATGTTTTTTATGTACTAATTAATAGAACACACTCATGACGCATCTCGCTCACAACTATAACACCAAATACCTCTGATGCCACGCCCCTTCTGKATTCCTTTAAACTTGATGCGAGTTTGTGCTATTAGTACAAATAAACATAACTYCTTATTTGGATGTAGCTAGCTATTTTACTGTTAGAAAGCAAGGTTCGTCATCGGACAAGAATTGAGCAGTAATATAGCATTTTCTGTATTTCGACCCGTATAACTCTAAACTCTTATTTTATTTCAACCAGTTACGCGTATTGGTTCACCTTGTAGACAAGTGATATTTATTCACTCTGGCCCAACCGTATCTTGTATGCTAACGTTAYCTTTCTGGTTCAAAGTGAACATTGGGGCTTTTTAGCTAGCTACTCGCTGTTATTAATTATGTAAAAAGACAATCAATAATATCAATTGTTTAAGCACATGGAAATATTGTTTTTGTGAATTATTTCGTTATTTCGAATTTATTTCATGACTTAAAAGTGGTGGGTTATGAGTGACGGACTGTGAAACTCAATCTCCCATGATTCCGTAGTACCGGAACTGACCGTTTCATCATTTGTACCGGAACTGATAGTGTTGTGTTCGTTCTTATTACACCTCAGTGGTTGTGTTGAATACTTCACCCAACTTAAAATAAGAAATTACTCTGCATATAATACATACCATATAATAAACAGAATTAACTATTTTAATTAGATCTTTGATGGTGTACTGTAGCTAGTTTATTTATGGCCTGMATGTGTCCCATATAACTGATTCCATAGTTACACTGGTGTCTGCACATTTAAAACTGTAAACTAAGTCTCTTTTTGCTGRCTGTATATCAATTGTGCAAATGTGAATATACAAATATAGTTCATAAATAATAATACCAGGATTGCTCACACCTAAAATTTGAGTGAATTAAAGCAGATCAATAACAAAAACATTTTGGTGTTAACTGTGGAGGCTTTGCSTTTTGCTTTTGCACAATATAATGCAATCCCACAATAAGAAAATGCACCTATCCCCACAATAATGAAACCTTTTCCTTGTTGACTTATTGAACCAATAAGGGTTAAAACAAACATGTAAAATGTGGTTGGGAAACCCTGCCCTAAAGGAACCCCAAGGGAGATGCCAAGAGCGAGATCTCCCTTGGGGTATTTCTTAACAGACTTATCAAGGCTAGGATCGTTACACTAGTCCCTCYGTTCAGAAAACACAACCTGTGCTTCTCTATAARAAATTCTTCAAGCTTTAACAGGACATGCTTTTGACCCTCATGCACTATCCTACTCTGCGCATCAGATTAGCAAATGGTAGGAGGGGCTATTGACATGAGGTAGGCGTAAAGCCAGGTCGCTTGACCTTGAGGAAATCACACTACACACAACAACCCCAAAAGAGTAAGGGCCGCATCAAGGCTAACGTCGTTCAACTTGTCAGGCAGCAGTTAGGACATTTCTAACTACTAAATGCTGTTGCAAAATAAAAAAATTTTTTTTGCTGGCTCACTGGCTTTTATTTCAATGTGGTATTTAATACAAAGTAGTGATAWAAAACGTTCAAATGCTCAGACCGATTGACTGTAACCTAAGCCTCTGTCTTGCAGGCATGAACTCTTAGGTATGTATTAAAAATAGATTAAAAATATTATATTACTCCCAAAATAAGAGGAACCACAGCTAATGTACATTAAAACCACATTGTGATGCACTTGTAATTGAATGACATATGTATCTAATATAATGACCTACAGTTCATATCATAATTTGATGACATATATCTGTCATAGTGGATTCCTATCTCTTCACCCATAAAACACCGTTATACTAATGCCTTTAAGTTACATTATATAAATAACACAATTTTTATTTAATAGTTTTCAGTATCAGTACCCATCCTCCTGCAGTACCCATGCTCTTGCACCTATCCCCACAAGATACAGGTACAGTATGCTAGAATGCCAAACATATGCCATGCCAAACTTTTTAAAAGTTCATACAGCCAAGCTATTCTTTTCATCAATTCTGTCATTACATTTTGGGCAGAGAGGCAGACCCTGTGTGCACAAACGTGAGGGGAAAAGAGAGAGACAATGGTCGACAGCATGCTCTCTGCTGAAGGTACTTTATTGGGCCAGTGTCAGTTTGAAGGGTTTTATTGCCCCTTGTCCCCAACCAACATTAATTCATCAGGATGATGAGGGGTCCCTTACCTTCCAGGAGCAAGGTGTGTGTTTATTTTTTAAGTGTTTCAAATGAAATCTGATAGCACCTTCGATACCCACTTTTTAGTCATGCTGCACAATTTTCAAATCATCAGTATCTACAGTCCAAATATAATTAACAATTTATTTGTGATTCTTTTGTGTTACATTTTGGTTTCTAGTTTGTCTTTTGCCCATAGCTATGCCACAGCAGTGTGTTTTCCCCCGCTTCCCAGCGCCCTGACAGTGACGAGTTGCAAGCAGTCATCCTGACTGGAATAAATGGTAGTATGTGGTTTTTAAGGACTTTACTTCTATTCACATGTTTTTAAAGAATGTAATTAATTACTTCCTAATAATTACTCCTGACTCAGGGCGCTACAAACTGTCCCTTCCTGATATGAACTGCTCCGGGTGTCTGAGACATTGGAGAGTGGGGCTGGACGAACTTGTAAAGAGTGGCTACTTGCCAGCCACCGTGACTCACCAGACCATCTTCACAGTGGACCTCTTCAAGTCCTTTGAAGGTGTTGGTCCCACATGCCTTTGTGGGAATGCTTGACGGAAGAACAAAGCACTTTGGCAGGGTAAGTGTGTGTATATACTAATCAAATTATACTTTTAATTAATTTGTGGTTAATATTTGTTCCTAATATAAAAATTGGCCCTTATACCTCTGTATGTTGTGCATGCGATTAGAGTGGAAAGATATGTGGCGGCACATTCCAGAAGGCATTCCTCGAGTGGACGTAGGGCGTTTGGAAATAACCAAGCTTTGTGGAAGCGACCTCCTCCATTGTCCTGCCTGCTCACAGGAGATGGATGCTATATCAGTGGATGGGAATTGTAAGCAATACCGCTTCCAGAACACCTCAGGGTTTGTACTACCTACTTATGTGTTGATGTTTTGTTCAGGGTATAATTATGCCTTCTTAAAGTGCATGCTGGTCGTCTTTTTGGTAT